>NC_089847.1:128367439-128677925 GCF_035609145.1 Eleutherodactylus coqui | reverse complement strand
TGGCTGCGCTCGGATTGCTGCTGTGGAGGCCGAGACAGAATCCAGTGTGAAGATAGTCCCATTTCTTGCACCCAAAGAGGCGGAGCTTATGCAAGATTTGCTTTGAAAAGGGGGCGTTTCTATGCAGCTTTCGGTCCTTGTTTGGCAGAATAGGGCGGAGCCTAATTTGTTCCACAACTTGAGAATCAAATGATTAGAGGGATGCAAATAGAACTATTAAGTTAAGCGGACAGCAAGGCGGAGCCGCACAGAAGGAAGAGCAACAAGTCAGGCTTAATCAAGTCTGGCATCGCCTATCAATGCAATCTACTTCTACCCGTGGGCCTTAATGAGCGGTACCTTTATTTAAAATTTAACTCTGGCTCCCATCTAGAGATTTTACCGAAGTTTTTCCCATGCCGTATGCAAATTAGCGGTGGACTGTCTGCTGGGTGGTCCTCCGTGCGATGGGTGGTCCGCTGTGTGATGGGTGGTCCGCTGTGTGATGGGTGGTCCGCCTCTGCAAGCAGGTCAGGCTCTTTCCCTGCCTTCTCAACTCAAACACACCCCTCCTTTGCTGAATGACGTCCCCAGCTCTGCCCGCTCTAGACATCAACCGTTCCACGAAGCGCGCCTGCACCGCACTGAGGAATCAGGTGCTTTGGGAGTTACGGCACCTAATCCCTCAGTGCATTGCAGGCGCATTTAGTGGCACACATGACGTCTCCAGCAAGCAGAGAAGGGAACATGTTTTAGCTGAAGAGGCAGGCACAGAAGCTAAACTGCTTGCAGAGGTGGACTGCCCATCGGACCGTCCGCTGCTAATTTGCATATGAAATGGGAAAAACTTTGGCGGCGATATCTTAAAATGAGAGCCTCAGTTGGAAAAAAATAAGCGCACCGCTGGATTCCTCATTCAGACACACATGCGTACATAATAGGGCAAAAATAACACAATTGACCACTATGACCAGATATTCATCAACCATGGTGTATCCAATCAGTATGAGAGGTAGGGGGTCTATATTGGAGACGCCCCTGAAAAACACCAAATAAGATTCAGTGCGACACAAAGATACACGAGAACAACTCCTATTTTCCTGGCGCAGTAAGTTTTCCATAATTGTCTGTAATAAGGTTCCCAGAACTTACTGTGAGTCCCATCATCATGTGGGGGACTGCATTTTGAGCTGCCTTTCCTTACCTCTTTTACTGTACATTTTTGTCTCCCTCGTGTCCAAATTTGGTACTGCAGTCTGTCATATATCAACATAGTAGAGGGAATGTAACATCCCGCTACCTCATGAGTGCTATCAGAGGGAGGCATGAAAATGTCTATCTTTTGTTGGAATGCATATGGAGGGGTTGAGGCTGCGTTCACACGTGGCGGATTTGCTGCAGATCTTCTGCAGCAGAGAAAAAAAAAAAAAAAAATCACACCAAAATCTGCACCTTAGGGGTGAAATCTGCTGCAGATCTGCATCAAAATCCTCACTAAGGCCGCCTGCAGATGAGCGGGTCGGATCCGGCAGCGAGAATTCTCGCCGCGAGATCCGACCTGAGCGCCTGCAGAGACGAGCGCGTACTCACCCGCGCCCCGCGGCCCCGGCTCTTTCATGTGCCAGCTGCCGGGCAGCCGGCGCATGCGCCGACTGGAGCCGGCGGCCGGGTGAGTGATGTTTCTGTGCAAGGCTCTGCGAGCCCCGCACAGAAATAGGACATGCCGCGGTTTGTTTGCCGCGCGACATTTCGCGCTGCCAAACCGCGGCCGTCTGCATAGGAGTGCGTATTGTAATGCACTCCTATGCAGGCTTTGAGCGGCGGAAATCCCGCCGTGGGATTTCTGCCCGTGTGCAGGCGGCCTTAAGGCGCAGATTTTGATGTGTAACCGACATGGCGAACGGAATCTGCGCGCTTCAGGCTTGCGGCGATTGTTTACGTTAATATTGATGAACTGGCTTAATGGTTCGGATTCTGCGATCAGTTCATGTTCTGCACAAGGACAATACTCCTCCTCTGCCGCTGAGGTTGAAGGGTGATTCATGGAATCTACAAGAATTGCCTCAGAGCGGCCAGCGGATGATTCGGTCAGTGCGTTACAGATCGGCACCACCCATGGGCATTCTTGCCAAACTTGTAGACCAGCCGCCGATCTACTCGCTCCAGGATCCCCGTCTTGTAGTAGTGCCTGTGAAGAAATGAAAGCCGTATTAAGGACAGGGGATCTAGAAGAAAGATGACGGTCTACAGGAGGCGGACATCCGTGATGGTGGTTGGGCTAGAAGGCTACTCCCATAAAACATGGCGATGCCCAATAACCAGTACCCACCTTAGTGCCCTGCTGAGCTTTTCGTAATTCATCCTGTCGTTGCGCTTCCTTTGACCCCACATGCGCGCCAGAGCCTCAGACTTCACCACACGGAAAACCCCCTGTTCCCGATCCTCCCAGTCTAAGATGCCATTGTTTTCCTCAGGTGACAGAAGAAGATCGCGGAGGAATTCCCACAGGTGAGAGCTGTGCACACCTGGAAGACAGAAGAAAACCACCTGAGCATACATCATCCATGGAGATGCGGTGCAACATGGCCGACACGCGAACAGCGCTAAGGCCTCATACTCACCAGCCAATTACTAGACGGTATTCATTTTCTGTTCTATGCACAAAATGCGCAGATTCAGTTCGCCCTATCAGTTTCACCTCATTTGCTTTATTACGGTGCGCTCAAATCTGCACTATTTAGAGTGGATTTTGATGCAGATCTGCAGTAGATTTCACCTCTAAGGGGTGAAATTAGCAAAATCCTCATCAAATGTTGCGGATTTCGACATACATTCCGACAAAATATAGACATTTTCATGCCTCCTTCCGACAGCACTCTGTAGCAGGATGTCAGATTCTCTGTGTTACTGTTGATATATGACAGACTGCAGTACCAGGTTTAGACACAAGAGGGAGCTCCAATATAAAGAAAGAGACCTTCCTCAATAGAGCTGAATGAGCAATGTTAATCTAAGAAACCTACTGGAAGGTTCTGGTAGATTGCTTGGGAGGATATAAAAGGAGTCTGGTTGGGATTTTGGCGCCTTCTGTCTGCAGCTGACTTGTGGGACAGCTCTGCCATGTAGCTGAATACGCTGAGGTGCTGATAATGTTCTGGGACTTCTGGGTGCGGCTGTGAAGCACTATCTGCTCAGGGACCGCAGCAGAGAACTACTGGCATTGGAACTCCATTTTGGCTATATAGGGAAGGCGTCTGCTATAAATTTGGGAGCTCCTGGTAACCAGTCTGGAGGGTAGGGAATGGGTTGAGCTACCCAACCAAATCCCCCTCTGCCAATAGTACCAACTTCTGAAGGCAAGAGAAACCGGTCTCCAACGATTGCTGTGTGCCCACATACTATAAGAGAAGCAGCGGAATCATGGACCGTGTCAGATCACAAGGTCTGATCATAAAGTGTCAGAAGGGTACCATGATATTTTGGGAACTTGTGTGATTTTGTATTTACTGTGTGACATAAAATACTGAAAATCGGATGTTCATTGTTAATGAAGAGCGTACAGATGGGAAGAAGATTGGAGTTGCACCAGGTTCTAGACAGTAGCTGGTTATTATCAATAATCCTGTTTTTCTGGTGTGTTCCGGGGTTCTCTTTCTTACCGCTAGCCCCAAAACTAGAAAGAAACAAAACTGCATTTTTGTAAACCCGTATCCATTGTTCCTGGGGTCATGGCCACATCCCACATATACAGATGTGTTATATGGCCCCCTATAGGAATCTGATTCTCCAGGTCTCCATTGACTTTTAAAGGCTAAACGTGGCATCTGTCAGCCATATTTGTTCGTATAGGGCTTATTGCCCGACATTTGGCCACTTTCCCCCTCTCAGTTCTGAAGTTCATGAGGTTATGAAGTTGTACTATTTTGAGACAAGTTGAAAAACAGGGACTGCTGGGAAGTGTAGTTCACGAGGGAGGAAGTAGCTACCTTCTCCTCCTTGGATTGCAATTGAAATCAATGTAGTCGACAGCCGAGGCAATTTTAGGTTACTCATTAGAGATGAGCGAGCGTACTCGGTTCGGGTGTTTTTGCACTCGAGCACTGCTTTTTACGAGTAACTGACTACTCGGACGAAAAGATTCGGGGGGCGGCGTGGTGGAGCGGGGGGTTGCAGTGGGGGAACAGGGGGGGAGCTCTCTCTCCCCCCCCCCCCCCCACTCCCCTCTGCAACCCCTCGCTCACCCCCGGCGCCCCCCGAATCTTTTCGTCCGAGTAGTCAGTTACTCGTAAAAAGCGGTGCTCGAGTGCAAAAACACCCGAACCGAGTACGCTCGCTCATCTCTGTTACTTATATATTCACTTTATTAAATCCATAAGAAGGGGTGTCCAGGACTTGGATATTGATGCTTTTCCTCATAATCGATAGCGTCTGAATCCCGCCACCGCTACTGATCAGCTGACTGGCCATGGCGCTGCGACTAGCTTTGCTCCTTTTCACTTAAGTGAATGGGACGGAGCTGCAATACCAGGCAAAAGCGCTAAAAATGTACGGCGCTGTTCCTGGTAAGCAGTGAAGGGGACACAGCGCCCATTGGAGTACGGGGCTTGGGAGTTGGACTCCACCAATATCACATTTATGGGCTACCCTAAGGATTGCCCATCCTTATTATGGTCCTGGAAGACCCCTTTAGGCCGCCTGCAGACGAGCGGGTCGGATCCGGCAGCGAGAATTCTCGCCGCGCGATCCGACCCGAGCGCCTGCAGGGACGAGCGCGTACTCACCCGCGCCTGGCGGCCCCAGCTCTTTCATGTGCTGGCTGCCGCGCAGCCGGCGCATGCGCAGACCGGAGCCGGCGGCCGGGTGAGTGCGAGCCCCGCAGAAAATTAGAACATGCCGCGGTTTGTTTGCCGCGCGAGATTTCGCGCGGCCAAACCGCGGCCGTCTGCATAGGAGTGCGTATTTTAATGCACTCCTATGCAAACTTTCAGCGGCGGAAATCCCGCGGGAAATCCCGCGGCGGGATTTCCGCTCGTGTGCAGGCGGCCTTAATGTCATCTAATAACTATAACTAAGCAGATCCGTCAGCGCTCAGTCTTACCCGCTCGATGCTGGTTGGGAGTTTTGTGCCGTTTCACTGGTTCTGATTTTACGTATACTTTATCATCACCTGAAAAAAATAAACCACAAATGAAGGTATGAATGTAATGAAACGGTTACGGGTCACGTGGGCCCATCCCTTCTTAGAACTCTGCGTTAAACAGTTCCTCTGTTCTTCCTCTGGGAAATGAACAAATACATGACAAATGGATGTGTCCTTACACATTGTCCAATCAGTGCTGACCATGTCAGAGCGAGTAGCAACAGACCCTATGGACAAGGGGAGTGGTAATACCCATTTATCTATTTATTCATACATTTCCAGGAGGAATAACAGAGGATCTGCACATGCAGAGTGCTATTTCTATGGCATACAAAACATGTCAGGCGAGATGAGTGATCCCCTTTAAAGCAGGGAACATGTCAGGTCCCTAATGTTGCCCGGGCTGTGGGCAGTACAGTTTAGTGATGTTTCAAAGTTTTCAGTGAGCCACAGAGGGGAGTCCGATGGGGTTCATTAATATTCATGTATTCACTGCTCACCCCGCCTCCACCGCCACTGACTGTGTTATTGTGCATATAGAAATACCTGTCAATCAGCCCCAGGAGGCGGGGTGGGCAGTGAATATATGTATATTAATGAAGCACATTGGACATATCTCTGCTCCATGCTCAAAAACTTTGAAACTTTTCAAAAACTCCTGAAACGATCGGTATAAGTGGCAGACCGCTGAAATCAGTGTGTCCGTCACTGTACTGTACTGCCCGCAGCCCGGGCAGCATTAGGGACCTGGCAGGTTTCCTTTAAAGGGGACCTGACAGCATTGATGGGCCCCATAAGCCATGTTATGGGGCTCAATAGTGAGGGAACAGGGAGTTGCATCTCATACTCCCCGGTTGACTCATTCCAGGGCAGCGCTCCCGAGAAATCAGAGCACACAAAGTGTAACTCTCTTCAGACAACTTTGCACACAATCACTCTCTCATTGATCTCTATGGGAGAGCGTCCAATAGGTGGCGCTGCAGAGGTATTGTTCCAACTTATTTGTATATTACCCAGAGGAGCATGGATGGCCTTATAAGTTTCCTAACTAACCTTCCAGGTGCTCTCTTTAAGGAGTGATGATACCCCTCCTAACCCACGTCACAGGCCTCCACTAGCTAAGCAAGAACCTACTGCGCATTAATGAAGGCCAAACCCCGAAACAGCTGTCTGTGTATGGATTCTGGATAGATTTTCAATTCCCAATCATTGTTCTACAGACCTGTATAAAGGGTCAAGCATTGATTTGCAGGAATGCTGCCATCCAATAGGTGGCGCTGTAGAGGTATTGCTTCATCTAGCATATTTGCATATTTCCCAGAGGACCATGGATGGCCTTATAAGTCTCCTCATTCACCTTCTTGGTGCTCTCCCTAAGGAGTGATGTTACCCCTCCCGGCCTTCTGCAGAGCCTTAGGGGCACAATGCTGGAACGAGGGACCCAGTGAGGATCAGATGCAGCTCCCGCTCCCTTTGCTTTGAGATCCATAACATAGGTGCTGACAAGTTCCCTTTAAGTGAAATGATTATAATAAAGACCTGACATTCCGGTTCTCTTAGTCTAAGAATATGCAAAATACAAAACCACACTTCTCGTAACTCCTAACAAGTTGTGTCACTTACGGTCAGCACTTTGGGCTGGTGGCACCTCCTCTGTAGCAGTAAGTAATGGACCGCCTGGGGGCAGGAAATATAAACAGGAGACATGTCAGCAGGAGAACAACTCCGACAAGGGGGTTACTTATCGTTCATGCAATTATACCACTTAAAGGGGTTGTGCCAACATGCACAAGGGGCAAACAGCTGATGGGCACAGGTCCCGCTCTTGGCACCCATGCAATCAACTAGCCCACAGGGGAAGCTGCAGCCATCCAAGCAATTTTGCTGCAGGGGTAGAGTTGTATTACAGGATGGCAGAAGGGGAGCCGCTATTACTGACCCGCTCCCCGTTCTGGGTCATCGAGGGCATGATCGGGATACCCACTCTATGTCGTCTTAAGGGGGGGGGGGTCATTGTTGTCAGTTTGCTTGTATAGCTATTAATGTAATGTTTAGGTCTAGCTTAGGACCCTTTTACATGGAACGACCCGACGGGTGCAGATGCCCAACAGGTTGACCCAACGATCATCATTTTGCTGCTTTTACATAGGAACGGGAATCACGAGTAAATGGAAACGGAGTGGATCGGGGATCGTTCCGGCTCACCCGCCTCCATTGACCGATGGTCTGCTTACACGGCCGATACATTATTTAGTCTTCTGCATGCGGAAACCAAACAACAAACGAGAAGCGAACATATTCTCAGTCGTCATTCAGTCGGGGCGTGCCTTTACACCAAACGATAATCGTTCAGATTCCCTCTGGATAGGGGAATCTAAACGATTTATCGGTTCGTGTGAAAGGGCCCTTAGGGCGGCTTCACACGGGCGTATTTGCGCGCTTAAAATTGACACACACCGAGAATGGAACCCGCTAATAACAATGGGTGCGTTCGCATCTCCCCATTTTGTTTGCGTATTTCTCGCGCGCACAAAAAAAAAAAATACAACCTGTTCTATATTTCTGCGCATTTGCCCACCAAGAGATCCCTATAGAGGTCTATGAAGGGGTGCGCAAATTTGTGCAGAATATGCAAGGGGATGCATGAAATACTGCGCAATTCCGTGGGAAAAAAACACAAAAAAACCCACATCCGGAACTCATTCGGCTAAATAGCCATTTATAACCGGGGCGTATTTGTCTGCTGCGCGCCAATAAATATGCCCTGTGTGCGCAAAAAGTACGGTAAAATGCGCAGATATGTAAAAAAGCCTCATTCACAGCGCAAATATGTTGCACTGATGCCTGCGCAAAAATGTTTGCACCCGTGTGAAGCCGCCATTAGTGTACATTATTAGCAGGGTTGAGGAAGCAACAGGCTCCATCACACGAGACCTCAGGTGGGTTTCCAGGAGGAGGGCGGTCAGAGCAGCGAGGACTGGACAGTCGATGTGTTGGGAAGTCCTGGGGAGGTAAGCTTAGCGCTGAATTACCGAGCCCTACAGGTGTAACACGAATGAGACGGCGCCAGATAACCCTACGGGTGAAATCCTTTCCCCTCTGCCGCACACTTGGAGTCTGTTATTTTCCCCGACCGTCTCGACTCACAGAGCAAATATATGATGAACCAGTAGGCCCGTTTACTCGCGACGCCTCGGCTGCGTTTTTTGTTGTCATCTGTGAACGACTTAGTGGAGGAAGTTGCAGAGGCTTTGATTTTCCAACATGGGGGACGTTCTTTGGTCTGAATTGGCCTTGTTTGTTTCTGGTTCACCCAGTTAATAAAGTGATCAAGCATCTCGATGTCTGGATAGGAGGACTTTCCTCAACGGCTGCGGTGGGTGCCCATGCCAAGTAGTTAGCACAGGGAGGTGGCACACCAACCAACCCTTGCCCTAATATGGCCAGATCCGGGATGTGTACTGTGGTGCAGGGTCTGTCACAAATGAGTCGATCGTTCCACCAATGGCCGAACCGGCCCGAGTGTCTACAGGGAGCGGGGACTAACTCAGTCTTCACCCCGGTCCACCTCACAAAAGGAGCAGCGAGGCCTGTGTGTACCTGGCATTCTTTGGCGCAATGCATGGTCTCCTTCCTGCTTAGTATGCAGCCGCCCAAACATATTTAGGCAGTGCCAGGTAGCTCTATGGTCATGTGGCATATTCATTAGGGCACCTAATGGACATTCAGCAAAATGTATTTTTCCCTATATGGAATCTGGGCATCTCTTGTCATTCTATAGATAGTTGAGTCGCCCACTGTTCTTTGGGACCATCTAAATGTACATAGAATTGATAGTTGCAGAATTGTGGACCCATATAGATAAAAAATAATGGTGGACATTCCCTTTAAGGTCCCCTGTTCACAGCCAAGGCGGAATATCGCTAGCGATACTCCGCCACAGGGGAGGAGCACCGACAGTTCTCCGAGATGAGCCTATCCAATAGATAGGCTCACTGTGGAGAATCGCAGCAATCACAGCATGCCGCGATTTAAATCCCGCAAGCAGAGAATCGCTATGATTCTCCGCTCGTGGACACCGGCACCACGCTTTCCATAGTAACCCTTTTACGTGATCAGCGGGCGATTCACCGCAAGCGGATCATCGCCCGTGGACAGGCAGCCTAAGGGTCGTGCTACCATAAAAAGTTGGGTAGAGGGAGGGGTTGGTAGAAGTCCTGACCTCCATTCCCAGTGGGGAGATTGGTGAGGGCATGCAAGCTTCCTTGGAGCGGCCCCATTCTTCTTTTAGTCCCTTCTTACCATGTGTTCGAATTTCTTGCAGAAGACTGTAGAGGAAGTGACCGCACGCTCCTGCCGCCTCTGTGAAGTCCTCTTTGGTCATGTTGCAGAGCTCCATGCCGGACACATTGAAATGGGAGAAGGGAATGCAGGCGGCGTCCAGCTTGTGGCTGTCACAGGAGTACTGCAGCCATTCACACACATGGTGCTTGCTCCAATGCTCTGGGGGTAGGGCCGACCACTGCGAAAGGACATCTGAGGAGAAGGAGATACAGAATGTAACAACGGTGATTGGACTCCATGATTGGGTCCTGGCAATGGGGCAGAACAACTGCCTATCAAAAGCAGTGATTGACATGATGCTCCATATGTCGATGGACGTCTCCAACTCCGGCTGCTGGAGACATCATGTATTCCATGTGTGACATACCTGCGCCGCACTGAGGCTTTAGGCGCATGCCCTGCAACGACTCCTTGGCAGGAATGATGTCACACGCATGCGCCATTCACAGTGCAAACGCGCATGATGTCTCCAGCAGCCGGAGCTGGAGATGTCCCTCAACATAGGAGGGGGCAGTACAAAGCCTTGACCCCTGGCAGATGTGAACCGCCCATCGGACTATCCAAGTCTAATTAACATACAGCACGGGAAGCCCTTCTAGAGATGGGAGTGCACAGAGGTGATGGTACCATTTTAACCATCATTCAAACAAGGGAGATGGAGCAATACCTCTGTAGCGCCACCTATTGGAAGGCAGTATTCCTGCAGGTCAATGTTAGACTCTTTATACAAGCCTTGTAACAAAGACTGGGAATTGATAGCCAAGCCAGAATCAATACACAGACAGCTGTTTCAGGGTATTTGCCCCTCATCAGTGTGCAGTAGGTTTTTGGCTTGCCTAGCGAGAGGATCGGAGTGGAATTCTGCAGCGCCACCACATGGGAAAATGTAGCATTACACCATTCCTATTAAACATACTGGAAAGCTGGGTCCTCCAGAGTGAGGGGCTGTCTATGGGAAAGTAAACAATGACTCTTTAACCCCAAAATATTGGTAGATCCTTGCAGCAAATGATTAATGTTAGGTATGGCTGTCCTTGTGGCAAGGCAGGGCATCATGTAGTGTGCCATCATCTGGGTTTGCAGATTCTCTGCAGTTGGTGAATCCATATACATCACCTCTGTTCCCCATCTATGAATGCTATCCCCGTGTCTCGTACCTGCTTGCTCGAGCCTGCCTTCCT
This sequence comes from Eleutherodactylus coqui, assembly GCF_035609145.1. Classification (NCBI taxonomy): domain Eukaryota; kingdom Metazoa; phylum Chordata; class Amphibia; order Anura; family Eleutherodactylidae; genus Eleutherodactylus; species Eleutherodactylus coqui. Next base: position 128,667,281 of record NC_089847.1, on the reverse strand, counting down.
CATTTGCCTATTCGGTATAAGGGAAAACCCCGAATACAGATATAACTTTGCAAGTACAGGCAATGAAGTGATTAATGCAGCAGAACTCTGATGCTAATGACACACCAGCAATTAGAGATGTTAATAGAAGGAGGAAATATTTATTTCTTCTGGTTTCCAGGTAACATCAGCGCATGAGACATCAGCCCTAATTACCAGGAGACGTGACACACAAAGTGCTGCAGAAACTCTCCAAAGAGTTTGGACAGCTAGGACCTTTACCTCTAGCATCCCCCTCAGATAAGCGGCGCCGGATAGCCCCGGCTAGGACATCAAATGATCAATCTGACTGGTGATAGAGGGGATAGATGTCAGTCAGTATGGATCTGATGTCAATGGCCGACTAGTAAGTATTCAAGGAGGACAGAACGGACCCTCGTGAGACATTACCGATTTGTTCGTATGTGGCGCATTTTCCGAACTGGACTTTTCTATGGATCAAGTGTACAAACCCCGGCAAATGAATGGAGTTCATATTTGTGCGCGATTTTATCGCCGTGTGAAACTGGCCTTATTGCAGGTTTTTGGGAGGCAAAATAAACAAAAAAAGCATTTTGGGTCAATTTCCGTGTTTTTTTTTTTTAACAGCATTCGCTGTGCAAGATAAAAAGTGTGTTTGATTGATTATACGGTTCGTTATGCACATGACAAAACCAAACGCGGGTTTTTAATTTTTTTTTAAAAACAAAGCAGGGAAAGTGTGCAAAAAACTTTTTTTAGCACAAGCCGCATATGAGCGTCCTGATAATGCACTGCAGTACAGAAATACTGCAGTGCATTATCGCTTCTCATAGTGATCACAGGTCGTGGCAGACTTGGACGCCATTGTCTGGCTTCTAGTTGCCACGGCACCCGGCGGAGGGCCGATGACATCACAGAGGGACACTTTACAACAACATTGATCATATCATGCTACGGGTTAACAGCAGGACCCGGTGTTCTCACCGATCCCTGCTGTTGCAGTGGGAGGCAGGCTGTCAGTCTTCTGAGCCTGTGCCAGCCGTAAGACATACGTTTACATCCATTCGCAGGAACCTCTTCCCAGCCGGGGCGTACATTTACAGTAGTGACAGACGGAGGTGGAGGCAGTTTGGTGCAGCAATAACAGTTTTGCTAAGACATAATTGATATGTACACAGCACTCCGGAGGAGGGTTCGGTACACTTAACTGTTGCATAACCACATTACGTATTATTCAAAGTATACTTCCCAACATGCGGCACAATGCATCGGATGGCAGAACACATTGGCCCGCATGGATCACCTCAAGAGCTTTCCAAATGGTGGCAGAATTGGCAGCAGGAAGGCACAAGTTACAAACCCTGGCCATTCCCTATTCACCCAATTGACTATTAATGTACAGGGCTCTCATCACACTTTCCCCACCCAGCTTCCTTCTTCCATGTTGTGTGGAGGCTCCTTAGCTTCCAATTGCCGTACGGTCACAATATTAACCCTTACAGGTAGTCCCAGTAGGTCCGAAGTCCCCAACCTGGCCAGGGACTTTACACCTAACATAAGCTGGGCCACCATCCTTGGGAAGATTTTCACCAGACCGTGGCTCGCCAAGTCTTCATCTGTGCAGTAGTTGCTAAACAGACCTTTATATAGCCACCCTGTCCCTGCCTTGGGGAAACCGTGAGGAAGACTCGCTCTCCTTTCCTGTGCAGCGAGGTCTTCGGCCCCGATGGTCTGGCCCCTCTTCTGCATTTTCGCAGGCCAGCTTTTCACCCGCTGCTACAGCAGGCCCCTCTGTCGTCTGCACAGCGGCTACTGCGCAGATATTTCACTTTGCCCCCTAGTCTCTCTAGACTCCTGCTTTTTCAGCCCCCGGCCTCCGCCACTTCAAGGACTGATTTCTGCTACTGCATCACATTAAATTGTGATGTAGCTTCTTTTCCTTTCATACGGCATCTGCTGCGCCTAAAATCTTCAGGCTGCTTCTGGAGGGAGCAGCACTTGGCCTTCCATACACTTCCCTTGTTTTTCAGGGCTGGTCACGTTACCCAGTTGATGGGGCCTCCTCATTGGCGCTCACATTTTGGCCCAACTCCCTTGATTTTTTCCCATTTAGCCCCAAGTGTTGCTCTAATTAAATCCTTATACTATAATTTAATGTTAGCGTGTGAAAATTAATAAATTGCAGCTAATTGCTATCCGCATTAACGAGCTGGCACAAACCAGGGGGCGCTATTTATGTAGCTAAAGAAGGAATGAGCCATGATTGATAGGATTTAATTAGCAAAAACGCTATCAATCTTAATGACAACGCACGATGTGCTAATTAACATTAGCTACCATTAACGACAGAGGAATGACAATGACGTCCATTGATGACTGGTCATAGTCAGTCCTTACAGGCAAGGTTTGTCATAGATTCTGTTTTTCCAGAACTGACTAATAAACCTGACCTGGGCTACAGGCCAAGACCTCGAGCCTATAGGATGACGCCAGCTGCCATATCACCACATGGATCTGAAACTATGTGCCAATATATAGAGCACACATAATTAATCCCTAACTTATGGGAACACATATGCAAATAACCTAAAATTAACCCAGCCGGTTGTGCTGACACATGCCCTCTGCCCTGGCATGGTAGTATCTGGAAGTCATCGATACAAGTGGAAGAAAATGGATGTGAAGAAAAAAGAAAGTCTCAAGATTGTCTCTTCTGCTTCGAGTAATACGTCCAAAAAAAAAACAAAAAACAGTGCTAGAATAAGATTGGTGGGAGCCCAAGGTAAGACCATAGTGGTGCAAGGTTGGGTTGCACCCAGACCCTACAGTGTGAGGGGTCCCATATGAGTAGACCATTAGTAGGAATGACGTGTGATCGTTGGGGTTCCCGTTACAGTTTTGCCTCTGGTCAAATAATTTGGTGCACCCATACCTCACCTGACCCCCTATTGCATCCACATATAGGAGAAGGCACCGGTAAGGCCGTAGGCTGTCAAGATGAAAGGTGGCGTAGGGAGCCGGAGGCCGCCGGCCAAGATTAAAAATAGTAGAGGCCCTGGTACGTGTCCTATTAGCCCTCCATACAATCCGACCCAGAACATTACGAATAAAGGGCAAAGTGATTAAACTATTTGAAGCAGGTGTTGAATTTTTTACTGTCCACCAGTCATAATTTCCATGCTGTGTGTACAACGGCTTAGTACAGCGGCCTCTATTGCTTTAATTTCTAGATGTTCAGCGAGTTTGAACCCTAGCTGGTTGTGTGCATTAGGCTCAGAGACCTTATTCCTGGTGTTCAGTGGCTTCATGCTCCATCTCTGGTGTCTAGGGTTTAGTATTCTAGTCCCGGGTGTTCGCTGGCCACCTCCCATTTGATTGCATTCATTGGCCTTGAGGTTCCTTTTGCTGACGTTTAATGGTTTGGTGCACCAGTCAATGGTTCTAGGGGCCAAGTATCCTACTCCCAGTTGTCTAGTGGTTTACTGATTGATGGGGACCATAGTTTTACAGTCCCTTTTCCTGGTGTTCACTGGTTTACTGTACCAATCTGTGGGGTTATTAATCTAGTCCCAGGTGTTCAGTGGCTTGCAGTTGGAGTTGACGGTGTCCATTGGCTTAAGGCCATGTAAATTAATGGGCATGAATGTTGGGGCTATGTAAAAGGGATAACGATCAGCCGACGACCAAGCGTTCACTCATTAGTGGCTGATTGTTGCTTTTTAGCAAACATAAGAATTCTCACCAATTGGCTGTACATCTGTGTGACCGGGGAGATGTACAGCCAACTGTATGGCCAAGAACTATCAGATGTACTAACGATCATACCATTGACTCTCCGCCCGTGAAAGAGTAATACTTTGTCGGCTAGCATTCTTGGCCAGTGTAAAAAGAACCTTAGAGTCCCTTGAGTCCAGGGAGTAATAATCACTTGCGGTCATTGGTTAGATTTCCAATCTCTGGTGGTTACTGGGTTAATGCACCAGTCCCAGTGTTGGAGGTAGCATCCTTGCCCCAAATGTCCAGTGGGGTTTCACCCCAGTCCCATGTTTCCCAATTCATAATGATCAAATTAAGTGACCCAGTTTCTGGTGTTCACTAATTTCACTTCTCATCTAGTGATTTGGTGCCAAAGTCCTGTTATCCAGGGTTTTCACTGTCCCTAATGTGTCCTGGTCAGTTCTCTCATTAGTGTCATGGGCCCACTAGAGTATACTGAGGCCCACCCTTCATCTAATCACTTGGAATTACATCTTAATGTTTGGTGATATCATTGTACATATAGGATGTATCATCGATAAGGTCTAGTAGGTTACTTGTGAATCAGCCCATAAGAGATAAACCCTAGTGACAAGGGATTGCCGCCAAAGTCACCACCAAATGGGTTGTCTTCTGCTGGACCTTTGGGGCTCAGTTCTGCGTCCGATCCTGAGCCAAGCAGAGAATGCTCTGGTAATGGGTGCCAGACATACACTAGCCAACATTCATGATCTTTAGAGTTAGGAGGACACCTTTACAGGGATCACATATAGGATTAGTTTAGGAGCGACGGCTGATATAAGAGACGCCTTACCTGGTGAAGGTTCTCTGTATGTTGGGTACAGGTCGCTGCAGAATAAGTCTGTCCATGAAAACTGGGCTTCAGTATATGAGGGCATAACAAGGTTATGCGTGGAGGAGTCTATCATCACCTGCAATGGTAATGTCAAAGAGTCATTTTTACATGAGTCTCAAAATCATCATCATCATCATCATCGTCTCTATGGCGCCATAGGCAAAATAAAACAAAGTAGTAAGCTAATAGACAGTTTGAACAATATGGGTGAGGGTTCTGCTCACAAGAGTTACACTATATGTGGAAATAGGGGTGACACAAGACTACAATCTATGAGGAAACATGGGTGAGGGTCCTGCTCAGAAGAGCTTACAACCTATGACAAAAATAAGGGGGACACAAGAGGTATCCGTGCTGGTTCTGTACGATGATCGGCCATCTTTTATATAGATATGAGGTCTATTAGGGTGTACGGGATGTAGGGCATGCCGTGGGATGAAGAAATTGGGCTTCTAAGGGGAGATACAGGGTAAATTGAAAGGGCGTAGATTAGGAAATATGTCAGGCCTCTCTAAAAAGATGTGTTTTTAGGGCACTGTTAAAACTGTGGGTGTTGGTGACGAACCTGATTGTCTGGGGTAGCGCATCCCAGAGACCTGGTGCAGCTCAGAAGAAGTCTTGGTGACAGGAGTCAGAGGTTTGGATTATAGAGGATCTTAGGGCCCTTTTACACGGGATGACTCTCAGACGCTCAGTCCACTACAATCGTCCCAGTTTTAACTGCTCCTGTGCTTTTACAGAGGATTGCTCATTGAATGGAGACGGGTGGGCCGGAACGATCTCCGGTGCGCCCGCCTCCATTCACAATAAACAGGCCGTCGTTCAGAGATAAACAACTGCCTGTTTACACGGCTGATCGTCGTTTTGATTTTAAGGCCTGCAGAAATTGAAAGATGAATGAATTATTTTTTATCCTTCATTCGTTAGGGACATTTATTTGGCCGATCATTCAGATTCCCACGATCCAGTGAGAATCTGAACGATGATTGGGGCATGTAAAAGGGACCTTAATCTGCATTGAAATTAGAGTTCAAACCGCAGCATCTGTAAAAGTCCTGGTGCAGAAGGGTGCAGAGAGCAGCCACGAGGAGTAACGTCATGCCCCGCGGGCATCCCACAGACGGGAGGGATGGCACCAGCGACTCCATTATGAAGGAACCCACAACCTGCAAACTCCTGCCTCTTACACAGGTCACACTACACAGACGCCATGAGAATGGCGTGAGGGTCCAACATCCTGTAACGGGACCAGCACTCTCAGCCCAGTACCGTGCAGCTCAATTGGCCAGAGGACACCAGAATTGGCAGGTCCATTATTGGTGCCCCATTCTCCTCACAGATGAGAACAGATTCAACAAGATCCAAAGTGGGATTTAAGTGTGCATGTAATATTGAGTGTAGTGTATATACTGCATACCGTCATGAATTACACAGAGTGTTGGACCTGGCATGATGATAATAGACTAACGCTGTTTTTGCAAACGAATGAGACCCTTTTCTCTAATCCCGGAGAGCCTCTTTAATAATCCATGTTCCTGTTTCTGAGTAGGTTTGCACAAAATTGCTAAAAGGAAAAGGTCTTGTGTCCCCGTCCACAGATGGCCCCTTGAAGTTAGGTGGCCGCTGTGGCCAATCAGAGGCTACAGTAGTCACCATCTGAACTCCTGTGATCAGCTCTTGTATCCTGGGCGCCCTGATGCCAGGAGTTCACTGCAGCCTCTGATTGGTCACAGCACTCACATGACTTTCAGCGGCCGTCCGCGGATGGGGCAACTCAGCCGGGTTCTGGTGGGCTGGAGACAGGCGAGTATTCTGTGCTTTTATATTTTATCACATCTCCAACCTTTAAAGGGAGTCTGGCACCAACTTGTAGCTCTAGGAGCTAAGCTTATAGGCTGAAAGTAGGTCTGTGGAGATAAGGGAAGTTTTATTTTTTCCTGCCCCATCACTGCCCCGTTGTCAGCGCTGAAAGCCGTCGCTCAATGCATTGCGGCTTCCAGCACTGATACCGGGGGAATGATGGGGAAGCAGGGGCGTAACTATAGAGGGTGCAGGGGATGCGGTTGCACCCGGGCCGAGGAGCCTTAGGGGGCCCATAAGGCCTCTCTTCTCCATATATGGAGCCCAGTACTATGAATAAAGCATTATAGTTGGGGGCCCCATTCCAGGTTTTGCATTGGGGCCCAGAAGCTTCAAGTTATGTCTCTGTGCAGCATGGTTTAGGTATAGGTACGGGTACAGATAAAGGGGGGGCCCCAGCTCATGTTTTGCATCAGGGCCCCTGAGCTTTTAGTCACGCCCCTGTGGGGAAGGCAAGTATAACACCTACGTGCCCGGACTCAGTGCTCCATTGGCGGTGATAAAAAGATGGCCTTGTCTAATTACCGTATTTTAATAAGGCAGCAGCCCGTCCCTCTCCTACAATGCCACAGACCATGGAGCCAGTGATACCACATGACCTCTTGTCAGAACGCAAGCGGAAGTGGCGGGTCTGACTCTGCGTCTTTAAATCGCAGCATAACCCCTTTAAAGGGAACTTGTAAAAATAATGACATTACCAATTTTTGTTTTCATGCTCTTGATCTACTAACTATTGCAGAAATGTCATTATTTTGCTTCTTTCCTAGTTACCACGGTAACTTCTGTGGATGTCACGTGACTCAGATGATAAGTGAGGTCACATGACAGGACATCTATCTTCACAGGCGTTATATACTATATCTGCCTGTATAATGTGAAATCTGTGCAGTACACGACCCATTAGGCTGGCTGTCCAGGGGCGGTCTGTCATAGTGTGATCGCAGCGATAAGTCGCACCCAGAGCGCGCATGACACACTTTCCATAGGATAACTATGGAAAGTGCAGCCCAATGTACACGAGTGGAAAATCGCCCGCAATTTTTCACTCGCGTCTAAAAATCCAAGGACAGCCGGCCTAAAACATATTTTTTTACAAACCACTTTCGGTGGAGATCCCCTTTAAGGTTTTTATTTCATTTCATGATGTTTTCACCACAATTCAGGTGAGATTCCAATGTAGCGGAGTCAGTAAACAAGGGTGTATTTGGGGTAAGGCGACTCCACAATGACACGTCGATCCTCCCCAACAGTTGATGCCAACCAGTAGAACACAAACATTGTATTGTCCCCACATCAACATGGTTCCTGTCATCGCCGGCCCGGTGTCACCGCACATGGGCTCCACCCCCTGACAAGATGTTCTTCTGTCCCAGTGAGCCGGCAGCTGGGAGGATTATCGGCGGAGCACAGAGGAACGCTATCTAATATACAAATCGGGACTATTAACCCTTTCCAATCCACTGTCTGATGTCTAAAGACATACTGATTGAAGGCTTTACATCTCCGATGTCGGAAGAAGTCCGTCAGGGTATTCTTACTGTAGATTACTGGTCGCTCTGTTGTCGGGGGCTTCTCCAGCATGTCCCATACCGCAGTACTGGCGCTAGCCAGCAGATGGTGCCATTGTATAATAGCAGAATGAGAAAACCCCCTAGGAAATCCTGAATCCAAAATTGGATTGCAAAGGGTTAACCAGATAACAGCCAACAGAACACACGGCTGTCATTAGAGATACGACATTCAACGCGTTCAGCTGAAAGTGGGCCAAAAGTGTGATGATAGATATCTGGGTACACATAAAAGGGGTTGTCCACTTTAGCCAATCCTAATTTGCTAGAATAGACCCCACTAATATGCTGGTCATGCCCGAGAGGCCGGAAAATACTTCTGTCGGCTCACCTCCATTCACTGCAAATAGGCAGTCGCTCCGAGATTGATCGCCTCCTGTTTACACGGAGCGAGGAGCCGCTCAGTAGCTGATCCGTTGAAACAGACTACCGAGCGGCATCTCACTCAGTGCCCTGGGGGCGGTGTGTACACGGGCCGACAGTTGTCCATAATCGCCCGTTTAGGTGGGTATTCAGGCGACTATCGGCTATTATAGTATAAAACGTGTCAGCCACTAGTCCCCATTGTGCTCGCTAGTCCCTATTGTGCTCGCTAGTCCCCATTGTGCTCACTAGTCCCCATTGTGCTCACTAGTCCCCATTGTGCTCACTAGTCCCCATTGTGCTCACTAGTCCCCATTGTGTTCTGCTGATTGCAGCTTCATGTTGTAAAAAATAAACAGCGGCTGATATTTTGTTAACGCTGTGAAAGACAGTATTGTTTTTCACGCCTCCTCAAAGGTCATTTAGCATTGTGTGGTTTTAATCTGGTTTAATTAGGTTCAAGGCGCTTAATAACTGGATGTAATTGATGCATTAATCATACAAATTTCATGTGGTTATATAATAAAACGTTTTACTGTACGGCCCGGGATCCGCAGATCGCAGCGATCAAATAACTGTGGATTTCTGATGATCTGCAGATCGCAGCAACTTGTAAGCCCCAAGGTGACTGATTTGACTTTTGTTACATTGCAACGGCGTTACACTGTCAGAAACCCGCGCCTCGGCGCTCACACAGTCAGTATGGGAATAGAATTGTACGACGGTTTAGGCTAGCCTCATTAAACATGCAAGGGTCTTAGCGCACATTTGATCAAAACATGTGAACCCATCCGTTCCACCCAGGCGAACCTGATTGGATGGGTTCCTAGCTCTATAGACACCTCTGTTTGGGTAAAAAGCCACCGAACGGATGGGAAAGCTGGCCACTTGGCTGTATACTCTCACTGAAGCACCTGGGACAGACGGGTGAATGGAGTGCATGACAGAAATGAAGCCAGCCAGCGTAACTTGAAGCTTCTGGGCCCCAATGCAAAATCTGTTAAAGGGCCCCCAATTATAATGCTTAATTCATAGTACTGGGCTCTCTATATGGAGAAGAGGCTTTATGGGCCCCTTAAGGCTCCTGGGCTCAGGTGCAACCGCACCCCCTGCATCCTCTATAGTTACGCACCGGCAGCCACTGTTCCACCAATGCAACAAAAGCCAAAGTCAGCCACGGCTGCAACAAATACGGTAACAGAAACACATTCCTGAGTACCAGGGGCGTATTTATAGGGTTGGCAGAGGTAGCAGTTGCTACCGGGCCCTGGAGCCTTAGGGGGCCCAAAGGCCCTTCTATCATATAAGGAAACACCAGTGTTATAAATGGCACATGGTTGGCTGATTTTGCATTGGGGCTCCCTATATGTAGCCTCTGCCTAATCTTTTAAGGATCTTCTTCTTAAAAGACCCAACAATGCAAAGGAAAATTGTCGGAGGGCCCCTATGCCGAACTTTTGCATCCGGGCCCACGAGCCTTTAGCCACACCTCTGCTCAGCACTTACGCATATTCAATATCACATATTTAGCTGTATAACCTGTATCAAAGTTGAAGTCACCATGCAGCTCTAGCCTAAAGGACTTGTATGAGACTAGGAAAACTTGGCCGCTTTTTGTCAGAAACTGCGCCACTCTTACAATCCCTTTAACCCTTTGCAATCCGATTTTGGATCGAGGTTTCCTAGGGGGCTTTCTCTTTCTGCCATTATACAATGGCTAGAGCCAGTACTTCAGTATGTGACATGCCAGAGAGCCCCGACCACAAAACGGCCGGCAATATATAGTAAGAATACCCTGCTGGACATCTTCCAACATCAGAGCTGTACAGGCTTCCATCAGAATGTTGGAAGACGTCAGACAGTTGATTAGAACTGGTTAATATTCTCCACTCATTATACGCACTTCTGTCTCATACTACAAGCGAAACTGAAAATGCTTTTTCCGATAATCGCCCATCATTTTCAATAGGGCCGACGGCAGCAGCTCCGGCCCCATTAAAATCAATGGGAGAAGATCGCGATCCCCTGTCGTGGCTGAGACAGCTGCAGCAGGGGATTCCTTCAGCCCGCAGGGATGCGAAGCTGTCGCATCCAGGGGCCTCCACATGTTTTCAATGGGGTTGGCGGCAGCAGTGCAGCCATATTGATAACAATGGGAGAACACTCAATCTCCTACCGTGGTTGTGACAGCCGCGGCGGCGATGAAGGGAACCCCCGCAGTAATTCGAGGCAGTTGCCTTGTGAAAACACCTTGCATCCAGGGGTTTTTAAAAGGAGGCCCTTGCCAGTGTGCAGGAGCCGTAAGGGCGATTCCATTTTACTTCCGTTTTTCTGTTCCAAAACCGGACAGTCGGAAACCCCAACACAGATGTGAATGAGCCAGAGGCGTAACTTGAAGCTCCCGGGCCCCGATGCAAAATCTGTAACAGGGCCCCCAACTATAATGCTTTAGTCATAGTACTGGGCTTCCTATATGGAGAAGAGAGGCCTTATGAGCCCCCTAAGGCTCCTGGGCCCGGGTGCAACTGCATCCCCTGCATCCTCTATAGTTACGCCCCTGGAATGAGCCTTCCCAGAGGAGTGAAACCATTTCTATAAGGGATCATTCACACGAGCGCATGTTCACTACATATAGTATGGGGGACTGGTTCCCACAGACCGTCATACTGCTGTTCACACAATACATGCGGAAAAACATGGCATGTATTAGGTGCGAATACACGCCAAGATAGGCAACAGGGATTGAACGTACGCAGCAAGTACTTCCGTAGGCGCTCACCCGCTCGTGAGGCTGAAGACAAGCGCCTGGTGTAATAATCCCCAGCATGTTGTGATGACTCCTCTGATAACACTGTGGTTGGGGTGCGGTTTAGTGTCAGTTACAGCGTACAAACTTGTGGCTGCGATCCAAAAATAATATGGAAACTTCTGGCGAACCTTAATTGATATGTTGGAAAATGGCATAAATAGCAATTCCTTAAAGAGGTTGCCTAATCTAGAGAAGCCGGCCCAGATCAGCTGATTGCAGATGGCTACATATTTTGGCTTCGCAAGAAAAATGTAATATCACCCCCATCTACTAGCACGTTGGACCCCTTTGGCCTTCAGATCCGCAGCAGTTCGTCGTGGTGTAAATCCCACCGGGTGATAAAATCATTCTGCAGGAATATCGGCCCCTGCGGACAGGAAGCTTCTTGTAGTTGCTGCAGATTAGATGGCGGTGCTGACATGTTCTGACCAGCTGACAGGAAGGGGTCAGCGATTCATGCTGCTTGTGCCAAATTCTGACCTCCCATCAGCACAGAAATCTGGACCCATCTGACCAGGAGATGTTTTTCCGCTGCTCAGTGATACAAGTTTTGCGCTCTTCTTCCCCCTGGAGTCTTGTCATTCTGTTTCTTTTAGACACAATGGCGCTGGAACTGGTCGTCGGCTGTTATAGTCCATCCGTGATAAGAAATGACGAGTGGAGTGAAATGGTAAAGAAAACCAAAACACAGTTCCGCCATCTTTGGAAGGGTCTTGTTTTTAATGGCATGCACACAGAGGCAAAAAGGACATGATAACCTTATTCTGTGGGTCGGTACGATTACGATTCCAAATTTATATAGTTTTTTTTTTTTGCTATACTCCTTTTAAAAACTAAAATTATCTTTGGGAAAAAAAACTAATTTAAAATTAGAAATATGGGTAAAGTTTTTTTTAACACCTGTAATTTTTTGAATTATTAATAAAACTTTTTAAAACTCTATTTTACATTTTTTTAGTCCTTCTAGGGGATTTGAACTTGCGATCATTTGATCAATTAAACAGTATAATGGCTTATTCAGACGAGTGTATATTGGCTGGGCGTGAAAACCTGATCGATATACGCACGTCTGAATAATGGCTACTGCAGTGCCATCGTATTGTATTATACCGCGTTCTGACCGGCAGTTTATCATGCCACACCACAGGCACAGCCTAAAGCTCCATTTAGACGGGATGAATGTCGGGCACACAATGCCCAACACTCGTCCCCACACATACTCGATCTCATGCTGCTGCATGGGAGCTAGTATTGCTGGCTCACAGCGGTGCGGCTGGAGCAGCATAAATGATGGATGATGAGCTGATCGCTTATCGTTCAGTGTAAATAGCAGCTGTTCAGTATTGAACGACCGCTATGTAAAGTCAATGGAGAGGGGCGGGGGAGAGAGAGGAGAGAAATCTCCTGCAGCCTCCCTGCCCCACTGCTGGCCGCTCCGTGAGCGAGCCAGCGATACTAGCACGGGAGCATGGACACACAGGGACGAGTGTCGGGCATCGTTTGGTCTAAATAGAGCTTAAATTAATGTAAGGTCAGAGCCCGGGGCTCCACTATTCCTGCACCAGCTCTCTCAGATAGCCCACCCTGCCAGAAGAATCTGGGACCGTTGTTCAAAGTATCAGTCTTCTTATAAACTTGTCTCCCTGCCCTTTGATGTCTCTTTGGGATTTGAAGCTGCCATTTGTAACCCTCATGTTGTGGATAGGTGTGGGCATGTGTGAGCACGGCTTTACTCATCATCTATGGAGATAGCTGAGTTCTGCGCTTGGCTATCCCCCTCAGTCCCATAGGCAGGGAGTGGAGTGGTGGTCGCCCAGCACTAGTCAGTTCTCCTGGGGTTTTTGGGGTGCTCCAATTATGTGATTACTGGGGTGCCAACAGTTGTACCCCAATCAATCATTAATCACCTATCCTGTGAGCTAGGCAGGCGGACAGACAGCCACGAGCTAGGCAGGCGGACAGACAGCCACGAGCTAGGCAGGCGGACAGACAGCCACGAGCTAGGCAGGCGGACAGACAGCCACGAGCTAGGCAGGCGGACAGACAGCCACGAGCTAGGCAGGCGGACAGACAGCGACAAGCTAGGCAGGCGGACAGACAGCGACAAGCTAGGCAGGCGGACAGACAGCGACGAGCTAGGCAGGCGGACAGACAGCCACGAGCTAGGCAGGCGGACAGACAGCCACGAGCTAGGCAGGCGGACAGACAGCCACGAGCTAGGCAGGCGGACAGACAGCCACGAGCTAGGCAGGCGGACAGACAGCCACGAGCTAGGCAGGCGGACAGACAGCCACGAGCTAGGCAGGTACGAGCTAGGCAGGCGGATAGACAGCCACGAGCTAGGCAGGTACGAGCTAGGCAGGTGGACAGACAGCCACGAGCTAGGCAGGTACAAGCTAGGCAGGCGGACAGACAGCCACGAGCTAGGCAGGCGGACAGACAGCCATGAGCTAGGCAGGTACGAGCTAGGCAGGCGGACAGACAGCCACGAGCTAGGCAGGTGGACAGACAGCCACAAGCTAGGCAGGGGGACAGACAGCCACAAGCTAGGCAGGGGGACAGACAGCCACAAGCTAGGCAGGGGGACAGACAGCCACGAGCTAGGCAGGTGGACAGACAGCCACGAGCTAGGCAGGTACGAGCTAGGAAGGCGGACAGACAGCCGCGAGCTAGGCAGGCGGACAGACAGCCACGAGCTAGGCAGGCTGACAAATAGCTGTGAGCTAGAAAGGTGGACAGACAGCCGCAAGCTAGGCAGGTACGAGCGAGGCAGGCGGACAGGCAGCTGCGAGCGAGGCAGGTACGAGCTAGGCAGGTGGATAAACAGCCACAAGCTAGGCAGGTATGAGCTAGGCAGGCGGACAGACAGCCGCGAGCTAGGCAGGCGGACAGACAGCCGCGAGCTAGGCAGGCGGACAGACAGCCGCGAGCTAGGCAGGCGGACAGATATAGACATGAGATAGTCAGAACAACACGTAATAATGTGAAAAACATTAGTAATAACGGACTCGTCGAGCCAGAAGCATAATATCACATGATTCATATCCATTGTAGATTGTCTTAAAGGGACACACTACACGGAGCCCACAGTACATGAATGTAGTCTTCAATAAGAGGAACACACAACTGCAGAGAAGATAGGGATCATAGCAGCGGACATCTTTCTGGACTTCCTGTCAATAACACTAAGATCACTACAGAGAGCCTCCCCCCTGCCTGGAATGGCTGACAACAGGGAATGTAGAGCAATCATGCTCAGTTCAGAATGACCTGACTGACCATTAGGGGGCATCACTGTATGAGTTCTACTCTCTGGTCCGGTAGGGACACGGGTGCTCACCTTATAGAGGTCCGTAAAGTCTCCTGAGAGCCTGAAGAAGACACAGCTGTGTGCGAGTCCGACCTCCGATGGAAAGTAATGAACACTCCGCTGATTGTGAGCATCCGAACAGGTTAGGTCAGTTCTCCGGGCTCAGGAACACACCCATTACGTGACGAGCGCCGTGACTACTCTGGATGTTACTCAGTGCGAAACGCAGACTCATACCAACACCGATTTGGACCACCGCCGCCCGTTCCTTGTGGCTCCCTACTAACTGTGAAACTACAACTCCCAGCATGAGTTGACAGCTGTAGACCATCAGGATTGATAATTTCCCCACTGGCTGGAGACCCCTGCGCCCTCTGAAGAGTATGGGGTTAAAAAAAAAACAGTATTATAAAAATATGGCTGTCGTCTTCAGAAACAGCACCACCCCTGATCACAGGATGTGTCTGGTACTGCAGTGCAACTGCAGTGAAGTGGATGGCGATGAGTGGCAGTGCCACACAGGTGTTACACGGGTTCGGCGCTGTTTTTCTAATCCTGTCCCGTAAATTCTAGGCATTGAATGCCGGGCACATCCGCCGGGCCGAAGAAAGAAGTTCCCGGCTGCAAAGGAAGGAAGACCTGCATCGCCCGGAGCAGGGGAGTTTAATTCAGGTGCGGGTCTTTTGCGGATCTGGACGGCTTCCATAGAAGCCTGCGGGAGCCGTCCCCGCGGGAGACCAGCACCTAAATGGAGCATTTCCGGATTTTTTCCTGCACGCGGGACCCGCGCCTGCAGGGAAAAATGACATCCGCAGGTATTTAACTTCCTGCGGGTGTCTAATGCATCCCTATGGGGCGCGGATCCTCATGCAGGAAAAACGCTGCGGATATTAAATCAGAATTTGCCCGTGGACATGAGGACTTACAGTTTTCTCCAGAGGGTTTTGCGCGCCCGTCCCAGTAGAGGCGACTTACCAAGCTCTTCACTGACAGCAATTCAGGCTTGTGCATGAGAGAACAGGATGTGGCCTCGGCGCACAGGAAGCTGGGAATGGGGGCGCTCTGCGGTCCTGCAGGGGGAAGAGATCCTGCTCCACAGGTGTCTGATTTGCATAGCCTCCTACCTGCTGGATCGATTGCGCAATCCCTGCAGACATTCATAAGAAAGGGGTTCATAGAAGTGTGAGATTTGTGCACCCTGTGAGAGCGGCCTCAGGGCTCCTGCCGTAGTGTACAGACGTTGATGTGCATACGTTTCTGAATGGTCCATGTTGTCTTGTGCTCATGTGTTGTCAATGTGTTCCATGTGAGTGAATATCATGTGTATGGCATAGCTGCAGCACTGAATGGGTTACTGTCTGGAAATGTATCGTGTGCATGTCATGTGACCTTGTTTGATAAATGTGTTTGTAAGGTGCATGAGTGAGGTCTGTCTTCCCAGTCAGTCTTGCTGTGAGCATCCTGCTTGCAAGTGTGGAGCCTGTCTGCAAACGGACAACTTAACCCTTTGCAATCCAATTTTGGATTCGGGGTTTCCTAGGGGGCTTTCTCTTTCTGCCATTTATAAAATGGCGCCATCTGCTGGCTAGAGCCAGTAATGCGGTATGGGACATGCTGGAGAGGCCCCCGACAACAGAGCGGCCAGTAATATACAGTAAGAATACCCTGCCGGACGTCTTCCAATATCAGAGCTGTACAGCCTTCAATCAGAATGTCTTCAGACGTCAGACAGTGGATTGGAAAGGGTTAAGAGCTTTTATCCACTAGCGTTTTTTTTTAACGCTGCAATATCGCTGCTTTTTTTCCAATGGGACTTCCCAATGTTAAAATCGCATCTCACGAGAATTCTTGCAGTCAGAATCCGACTCGGCCTTCTGCAATCACCCTTTGTCTGTGTGTAGGGAAGTTGGAGGAGGTTGAGAAGATTGCCTTTGTGTGTTGTGGATCCCTTCTTCTTCCCTACCCGGAGAACTGAGAGCGAGAAAAGCTGCAAGGATTGCGAGTCCCCATCGTGCAGCGCTGCGTGTAAGGTCCTGCTCCGTGTGTACTGGTAGAGAGTTGGCGATTCTTCGTGGAAAGGTGTCCGGGAACAGAGAACCACAGATAACTTGGCCTGTGGAAGTCCGTTTGTCCTCCCGTGTTTCCTCCCGGTCACACCACAAGTCCTCCTGCACCCGCGTCTCGCCGGTGGATGTAAAACTGTTGTGGGACTGTTTCTCGTTGTGTTCCAAGTAAACGGCTTTATTGACCGTTCCCGGTTTTGCCTTTAAACTCATCTCTGCGTGCGTAGACTCTTTATCATCAAGAATTCACTGTGGCGGACGGAACGCTGGCGTCACACGTGACAAAAGGACTAAGGCCTCATGTCCACGGGGAAAATCAGGCCCGCTACGGATTCTACATGGAGAATCTGCAGCGGGTCCCTCCTGCCCCGCGGACATGAGCGCTGAAAATAGGAATTTAAAAGAATTTACTCATCCGGAGCGGGCGGGGAAAGTCTTCTCTTCCTCACGGCCGGATCTTCTTTTTCGGCCGGCGGATGAACTCGTCACGCCGGCGGCACGTCGCCGACGTGCCGCGCGCATGCGCCGGGCACATCCGCCGAGCCGAAGCAAGAAAGATCCGGCCGTGAGGAAGAGAAGACCTTCCCCGCCCGCTCCGGATGAGTAAATTCTTTTAAATTCCTATTTTAGGTCTCCTAAAATGGAGCATGCTCCATTTTTTTTAAAATCACTTTTATTGACCATCCGCGGGTATTTATCTACCCACGGGTGGTCAATGCATCCCTATGGGGTGCGGATCCGCGCGCGGGAGAAGAGTTAAAATCTGCTGCGGATTTTAATTCTTCTTTTGCCCGTGGACATGAGGCCTAAGGTAAACCATTACTGGGTTAACCTATTTAATAGCCTGCTCTCGGCCCCTTGGACATGTCCCTGGTTACCCTCGGCGTGGGGGACGGTATAGCCACCATGACCAGGCCTAAACTCTACCCCGCTGTCTCCTATGCTGGGGCATGCTCCTCGGATGCTGCACTTCAAACAGACGTATTTGTGCACGCAATTGGATTTCATTCATGCTATGGATTTCGATAGGTTCATTCTCATTTTTCTGTTTTTGCACGTACTTTCTGCGTGCATCGAAAAAAACACAGCATGCCATATTTTTGTGCGCCCCAACGGCCCTCATAGAAGTCAATAGGAGGTAAGCAAATGCGCAATACGCTGCACAATTCCATGAAAAAAAGAGCATATTTAAGCCTTTTAAACTGCTGCCTAAAAGTTGGCCGTGCGCAAATAACCCTGCCCTGCATGCTGGAAAGCACTTCGTTTATAGCACATATACATTGCGCAATTGTGCATACGCTCACGAAAAAATCACATCAAAATTGTGTCTTTTTCCTGCAATTTATGAGCGTCGGCGCAGTTTTTTTTCTCTCAAAATCATCACTGCTTTTCTCGATTTTTTTGCTACTATTTTTTTTTTTTTTGTGAAAGGCAATAGGACTTTCTAATGTTAAAATCGCATTGCATCAAAAACCCCGCCTCCTGGAAGCGCTGTCTCTGATTGGCTCTCGAGCACTGTTGCTCATCTAATCATTGCAGTGCTAGATGAACCAATCACAGCTATTCAATGTGGTGGCTGTGATTTGTTCATTGAGCGCTGCGGTGATTGGCTCAGCCGTGGCGCTCGAGAACCAATCAGAGACAGCGCTTCCTGGAGACGGAGTTTTTGAAAGTCCTGACCAGGAAGCTCTGGCTGAAGACTACAAACAAGTGCTGCGGAACTGCCGGAGGAGAAGTGCGGCGGAGCGGACAGCGCCTGTTAGGGGATGTATTGGTTTTTGTTTTTTTTTAACACAGCTATGGCTTATTTTAGGGGGAAAAGTAGGATTTCCTACTGTCAAAGTTACATCGCATTGCAACACAAAGGAAGGCTTCATAGGGATACATGGGCTACAAAACAGCGCAAATCGCGTCTGTATAGAGCATGGCGCCATTTTTTTCCCCTTGCAATGAAGCAGACTACAAAACATCGCTCATTGTAAACCATGGGCTTCACATACATGCGATCTGCTGCACCGTCGCATCGCGTGAAAATCGCACAATTTTGACGCCCGTATGAAAGCGGGCTTAACGTTCTCACCATCACTGATATATCGCAGCAACCTGCAGCATTACAGCCCGATCAATACTGAATAGCCACGGACCTTTCATACGGGACGGAACTGTCTGCAGGACGCAGCGCGGACGCGGATCTTGTGAATTAGCGTGGATGGCGTTGTGTTTTTAACTGCGGAATGCGTTCTGCGGAACGTCTTTGGAAATTTCTAACGTTTTTTCGCCTACTTGAATTACAGAATTACATCTCCTATACGTTAGAAATCTGCGACAACAACGTCCGTAAACCCTTTTCCACTGCGGAATTCAATCTCGCGGTTTTGAAGTAAAGACGCGCGGATGTTAACCGTTCCGGATTCGGGCCCCGCAGGGATCCCCTCGCGATGCAGAGGTGTCCGTTCGGACTGATTGCGCCCTGTGTGAAAGCATCTAGTGTAAACACGCTGATAATTAAGAACAACATTATTGTTGGCAGCGAATCCGTTTTTCTCGGTAATGATTCCTAGAAATTCTTAATTACTTCAGTGTAAACGTGGCCCGAACATGTACGGAGCGCCAGCGATGGCGAGGAGCGCCGTATCACTCATCCTGCGGACAGGCCTTGGCTACATTAGCGTGCCTCAGCTGCATGATATGTTACACAATGTACTTTCTGCTGGGCGCATTTAGGCAACGTACAGCGCCGCTTTATAAGCATCGCCATGATTGTCGTCACGAACCGTAACAATAATACAGGGCGTTCTGTACCAACCGCCCACGCAATGTGAGAAGTGGAGGCAGGAAGGAAATCTTTACCTTTAGGCTGGTGCCACACGGGCGTATTTGTACACGCAAAATTTGCGCGTGCGATTTTCCGAGTATAGGACCATTGATTATAATGGTTTCGTTCACATGCAGGTAGTAAAATGGCGATTTACCCTAATTAGTTCCCAATGTGTTCTTTTCCCCATGAAATTGTGCGCACCCCGTAAACTCCAGTCGCGTGCTGGTGGTACTGGGTGTAATTAGCATTAAATTATGGAAACCATCAAAGTATTTTAGGCCTCATTTATCAAAGCTGTCTCATTGTACATCTGTTCGTGGTCTCCCTAACAACCAATCACAGCGCAGCTTTCATGTTACCTCAGCGGTATAATATATAACAACCAATCACAACGCAGCTTTCATATTACCTCAGCGGTATAATATATAACAACCAATCACAGCGCAGTTTTCATTTCACCTCAGCGGTATAAGAAATAGCAACCAATCACAGCACAGCTTTCATTTCACCTCAGCGGTATAAGAAATAACAACCAATCACAGCACAGCTTTCATTTCACCTCAGCGGTATAAGAAATAGCAACCAATCACAGCACAGCTTTCATTTCACCTCAGCGGTATAAGAAATGCTCGCAACGCACAAATCTTGCACGGATATGAACCCCATACTTTTGGGGACACCCTGTCCCGTCCTATCTTTGGGCGCGCCCTCGCATTGTCTCCCGTGGGGCCGGAGGCAGCATCGCTGCGTGCTAGGTGCATGCGTGTGATACATTGAAAGCAATGGGAGAAACTCGGTGACCACAGCCGCTGCGGAGGATTGTTGCATCCGGGGGAAAGCACATGTTGGCGAGCGTTATATCGGACCGTGAATTAGCCCAAGGCAGGTTTACAAGGGGCGCTAGTCACCTGACTAATCAGTCAAACAACCGGTGACAGACGACTGTCACCCGTACGTACACGGCCTGTAGGGCACGGAGAGGGGAGTCGCTCAGTCGCTGCCAGTCGTTCTGTTCGGCTCCCTGCTCTGCTTCTTGCTCCGTGTAAACAGGAGTCACTCCATCTATGAACCAATCCGGTTTACTGCGAATCGAGGCGGGCGGCCAGAATCAATGGCTTCTATTCTCAGCGTATCGTGCGCAAAAATACGGCCGTGTGAAGCCGCCCTCACTGCGCCGTATACCGGGACACGGTGGAGCACTTCCTGTATCCCCAAAGAGCCGGTCCGCAGCCTGAGGCTCTGTTCGCGTCTCCCTTCGGAGCGTCCGTTCCGTCGCAGATCTGGCATAAAATGCCGGTTCTCCCGCTTCGAGAACTTTTTTGTCCGGTTAAATTCTGAACGGCCGAACGGAAACCGAACGGCTCCCGTTATGGTCAGCGCGGTCAGTGCGTTCAGCGCCGTTTGATTCAGCATAAAACGGATCTGTTTGCCAGGAGAATCCCTTTCCTGCCCCCATAATGGAGCAGGAAACAGCGCCCCCTAACGGAGCTGTGAACAGGTCCTTACATTCTTCCCCAGCAGGATGGGCTCCCCCACATCGGAGTGCGGATGGTCGGAGCTCCCCAAATAACACCTTTCCATCGACCGATACGTATAGACGTGCGTCTCTCTCCGAACGCGATGGGAACGGTTGCCAGTTCCTGTAATTGCTGCGCCTCGGGGACATCTGTAAGAATCTCGTAAGAAATGTAAGAATTAATCATCAGAGCTCCCGGTAGGTGTGGCGCACAGGATGTGCCTGCCGTCATCGCGGCCAAATAGAATTTATTAACCGATTAATTAAACCAGCTGCGGATGATAATTGGGCCGGACTTTCCAAAAATTGGTGATGGGGAAAAATGCTAGGTATAGCTGCAAGTCACTGTGTGAGCGCAGCGGTTTTTGTCTTCGGCCACTCTCACACGCGCCGTCGGCAAAACGCTGTGTTTTCAATTTGCCGCGATTTTACTGCTGTTTTCGGACGCAGGTGGCGGCCTCCGACGGCGGGTTTTAGCGCAACAAATCATTGTGATGGGTGATGAGGTGCGCTAAACACCGCAAAATAGGGTAGATGGTGCTCGGAAATCACAGCACTAGGAAGCGCCGCATTTGAGCACATGTCTGCGAGGCCCCGTTAGAATCAATGGGACTGTTATACCGCGATTACCATGGCGTTCAAAATGCTGCAGTAATCGCAGTAAAAAGCGGATGTGTGAGAGTGGCCTTAGGTTACCCCATTTCAGATTCTCAGTGCCGCCATAGCAGTGCCAGCCAGTCACAGTGCCCCCATAGCAGTGCCAGCCAGTCACATTGCCCCCATAGCAGTGCCAGTCAGTCACAGTGCCCCCATAGCAGTGCTAGCCAGTCACAGTGCCCCCATAGCAGTGCCAGACAGTCACAGTGCCGCCATAGCAGTGCCAGTCAGTCACACTGCCCCCATAGCAGTGCCAGACAGTCACAGTGCCGCCATAGCAGTGATATTCAATGCTCCATGAGAGTGCCAGCCAACCACAAGTGCAGTGTCCGAGGAGTGGGCCCTAGCTTTAGGAGACAGCGGGGATGAATCCTAGGCCTTGTCACGGTGGCTCTAGTATCTCCCACCCGGAGGGTAGCCAAAGAAGTGTCCAAGGCGCCTGAGTGGGAGGCTTGAGGAAGGGGGGACTTGGAGGATAACCCATGGAATATTTTTCCGTATATACTCGAGTATAAGCTGACTTTTTCAGCACATTTTTTATGCTGAAAAGGCCCCCTCGGCTTATACTCGAGTCGCGAGTTTCACCCATTGCTTTCAATGGGGCCGCAGCTGCTGCCGGCAGCCCCATTGAAAGCAATGGACTGTCGGCACCACTGCAGTGATTTTTTAGGGAAAGGCTTTAAATATAAGCCCTTCCCTGAAAAATCATCCCTAGCATGTGTAAAAAATGAAAAAATATATATACTTACCTGTCCACTGCTGCTGGGGCTGAGGCGCATCTAGCCGCTTGGGTCCTGTCACTGTAATGAAGTTCTTTCAGCAGGCAGGGATTTAAAATCCCCATCTCTTGAAAGGGCTGAATCTGATTGGCTGAGCACTCAGCCAATCAATCACAGGCAGTGCTCAGCCATTCATTGAATGTCAGCTGAGCGCTACCTGTGATTGGTCACAGCGCTTAGCCAATCACAGGCAGCGCTCAGCCATTCAATGAAGGCATCTCCAGGCAATGCCGATGCATAGGCGCGCAAAAAAAAATTGCTTGTCTGACCGCGGACTCACTGTGTTTTTTTATGCATGTTGCCAGGAAACAGTGGAGAAAAAAAAAGGGACATCAATTGGGTCTTCTTGTGGTTTCTTTTGCGCACTTGAAAAACTTAGTGAATACGGATGTAAAAACTGAACATACGGACCAAAAAGGGACAAAGCATGCAGTGGAAGCAGCACACTTTTCAATGATCAAAACTTCCTACACCCTTGTTAATGGGGCCTAGGACTTCAGGTAGTGATCAAGAACCAACATCAGTCTCTGATCATTTTAACCCTTTTGTTGTTAATCCTAATCAGGATCTACATAACCATTCTCAAGAGTCATCATCATCACCATCAGCATGGTGGCTCAGTGTATAGCACTGCAGCCTTACAGCAAGTGGATCCTTGGTTCATGTTTTTAATCCGTCCAGAGCAACATCTGCATGAAGTTTGTATGTTCTCTCCGTGTTGGCGTGGGTTTTCCCTGGGTTCTCCGGTTTTCTCCCACACTGAAAAAATAAACCAAAATAACCTGAAAAGGAATTTAGTTTTTTAAGATAAAGCATAACCTTTATTAATACAACTAAAAGGACACAATCAAATAGAGAAAGAACCTTATCATGATCTTAAGCGTTGTGGAATAAGTTGGCGCCATACAAATAAAGATTATTATTAATAAAAAATTGCTACCTACGTAAGCAGGGTACCCACCCTGACAAGGGTGACCCTACTCTCAAACTTAGCCCTGGAAAACCCTAAACTAGTGGTAGTGAAAGATAAATAATTTAATAAGGAAAGATGAGTGATAGTGGTTAATCTAGGAGAGACGTATGCGGTGCTGGCTACTAAACACTACAATGATGGATTGAAACTAAGTGTAATCTGTTTCTGCAATATGATGCTTAGCTGCAGTTAATCATGGTAGTGTTCGTGTAGTGGTCAATGCTAAGTTATCCTAGATCTACTATATCTGGTTATAAAAGGGATACATGGCTAACTGATTCCTCTGTTCGTCTCTCCACTATTACTTAACTTTCACTACTACGAAGTTAGGGTTTTCCAGGATAGCTTCAAGAGCAGGGTTGCCCTTGTCAGGACGGGTACCCCACTTAGGT
The DNA here is from genome assembly GCF_035609145.1 of Eleutherodactylus coqui. NCBI lineage: Eukaryota > Metazoa > Chordata > Amphibia > Anura > Eleutherodactylidae > Eleutherodactylus > Eleutherodactylus coqui. The sequence goes on along the minus strand of NC_089847.1, from coordinate 128,643,561 downwards.
AGTAATGTATGTACTAGCATCTTTCTCTATTTTACCTTGTCCTTTTAATAGAATTAATAAAGGTTATGGTTTATCATAAAAACACAGGTTCTTTTTGAGGTTGCTTTGGCTTGGTTTTGTATTGGCTCTTATACTGACTAGATGGGCGCAAACTCCAGATATTAGTCTTTGATATAAAGAAAGTAATAAATACATCATTGAACCGTTGAATGTAGTAACCTGCAGATACCTCATTAGCAGGTCTCACCTCCACTAAATGTTTCCTGCAGCTACATACCAGATTTGCACAACATTGAGGAGGAATTTTGAACCATTCCTCCCTGTAGATATGTTTTTGTTTATCAATATTTCTGGGATGCCTTGCACGCAATAGCCTTCTTCAGGTCATACTACAGCATTTATATAGAGTAAAGAAGGCCAGAAATTTAAGTAATTCCAGGGTGTTTACTTATTTTTTTTTCTTGCAACTGTACATGATAGGAAAAGATATTCTATGGAAGGATCATGTCATAGCCGTTATATTGCTCTGATCATATCTGCACTGTTGTCCATTCAGAACAGAAGACACAATGCAGTGCCTGATGTCAAAACTGACTCCATTGACTTACAAGGGGGTCCGTCGGGATCTGACATTGTGCTGACATAGAATAGCGCTACATACATGACAGAGGCTTTGATCTGAGCCTTTAATACAAATGTCAGCACACCTGAACTAACAGATATGGCCGGAGCAATCAAATGGATGGGACTGAGGGAAGACCAAGCACTTGGCCAAATTGGGTCAGAGACCCGGGTATGTAGGAAATCTGTAGCACAAAACCTCCTGGAAAGCTGGCAGTAAAGAACCTGTTTTATTCTACTGTACTATCCGGCTGCTGATGTTTGTTGTAGTTCTTCTTGTTCTACACTAGGTGGCGCTATTTCACTTTGCAATTAAGCAGTGAAAACAAAAACAATGATACAAAATATAGATACAATGAAGAGACAGCAACAGCTTCAGGGTGCGCTAATTAAGAGAGGAGGTACAGTTGTAGCTGGAGGCGCTGTACGGTGACCTCCTGCCCTAGTACATCGCGTGTACCATGGAGGATCACACGGGATTTATAATGATAAACTCATTATCTATAAACTTGGATGGTAACCCCTGTAACCTGTCACGTATGTTTGTGTGATCGCCTCGTACGTATGTGAGTTTCCTCCACAACATAACGTAGACATTGTTCTATACCCGCCATGCCAATAGGGGAGAACAATTTTGCAATTCGGCATCTGATGGCGAAAGGCAAAAGTGATTTTCTATGACATTAAGACAGATCCAATCGGACGTGTACTGTGGGTCCGTAGACTTCTGTGGGAGTTGTATTATCACTCTATACAGCTCAGAACTTGTACGGAGCCATAACACACCTGTGTGCATGAGTCCTTAAAGGGGTATTCCAGTGATGCGCCTTTTTAAACTTTTCACCCATTCACTGGATGGGTAAAAACTGGTAGATCGGTAGGGGCCCGACCGCTGGGACCCCCACTTATCCTCAGAATATGGGACCCAAGTCCCCCCTATTTCACAGTTCATGATACACTGTTCCCTTTTCTGCCGTGTAGTGGGGAATGGATCCACTGTTCGCACAGCAGCGGCTTCATTCTTCTCATTGGCACAGGCAGATACCCGAGCGCCATGCTAGACTATCTTTGTCTACTTCATTCATTTCAATGGGGGCAGACAGAGATAGTCAGGCACAGCAAGAAAGCAAGTGCGATGCAGGTCAGATTTTCATTGCATTTGCCAGTGTGAACACATCTAGGTGGACAGTACCTACTCTTCATGGCATCTTACATCCAGAGCTGCATTCAGAATTCTGCAGGTTTCCTGTAAGCAGAGAATAGTACATTGTAGGAGCTGAGATGAATGGTTAGTGCTCAGCCGTTAGAGCTTATTGCACAAGGCGCAGCAACAGTGTTTCTTTCTCATTGGGTCACATTCTTTTGTGGTTAAGCCATGCTCTTTGTGTTCCCTCACAGTAATATGACTCTTCTGTGACCCTCTCAAACTAACAGAATCCCCTCACAGTAATAGTGCCCCTCAGTGACCCTCTCACAGTAATAAAGCCCCCTCATGTCCCTCTCACAATAATAGTGCCCCTTAGCGACTCCCTCACAATAATAGTGCCCCTCAGTGACCCTCTCACAGTAATAGAGCCCCCTCATGTCCCTCTCACAATAATAGTGCCCCTTAGCGACTCCCTCACAATAATAGTGCACCTCAGTGACCCCCTCACAGTAATAGAGCCCCCTCAGTGACCCTCTCACAGTAATAGTGACCCTCTCACAGTAATAAAGCCCCCTCATGTCCCTCTCACAATAGTAGTGCCCCTTAGCGTCTCCCTCACAATAATAGTGCCCCTCAGTGACCCCCTAACAGTAATAATGTCCCTTCATGTCCCTCTCATATTAATAGTGCCCCTTAGTGACCCCTCAAAGTAATAGTGCACCTCAGTGATCCCCTCACAGTAATAATGTCCTATCATGTCCCTCATATTAATAGTGCCCCTTAGTGACCCCTCAAAGTAATAGTGCCCCCACATGGCCCCTTCAGTAATAATGCCACTGCATGCCTGCCCTCACTTATAATGCCTCTGATATTGCCCATGTAGAGTGTCTCCCCCCATGTGTGTCTTTACTGCTGTTGAACAGGGTCACTGGAGGTAGGGCCTGGCAGTGGGATGGAGGATTGTGGAACATGTAGCATGCCTTTAGGGATGGTAGGGCAGTGACCCTCTCACATTAACAGAGCCCTTTCATGTACCTCTCAGTAATAGTGGCCCTGAATAACCCCTGTAGTGTCCGCCTCACAATAACGGTGCTCCTTAGTACCCGTCTTCCAGTAATAGTGCCCCCCGGTGACCTCCTCACAGTAATAGTGTGCTCCAGTGACCCCCTTACAGTGCCCCTTCATGTCCAGCTCATAGTAATAGTGCCCCTTCACAGTAATAATGCCCCCACTACCCCTTCAGCAATAATGACACTGCATGCCCGCTCTCAGTTATAATGCTTCTGATACCCCCCATGTGTTGTGTCTCCCTCCATGTGTGGCTTTACTGCTTAATGGAGTCACCATACCTGGGGCCTGGCAGTTGGTTGGAGGAGGGCGGGACATGTAACATGCTTTGAGGGACAACCTCTAAAATCCCAGACTGTCCTTCCAAATTGGGAGCACCAAGTAGGGAAACAGCAATCTGTTTGAAAGGACTAGCAGGAGAATTATGATTACAGCTCTGGGAGGGATGTCACTCTAGATCAGTAACTCTACTTGTTGCTTTGGGGTCAATTGTTTTTTTTTTGTTAGGTCCAGAACAAACTAGGTTTGGGGGGTGGTTGGGTATGTGCCCTGAGTGCCAGGGGAGAGGACCAACAGGTCACTCCGTCTTGGCCAGGGTATTTAGACACAAATAAGGAGCAGGAGCCAACTGGATCTTTGCCCCAGGAGAAGGAAGGCCAGAATTCGAGTGCCTCCATCCAGCCTGTGCCATAGAAAATAATCACTTTCTGTCATCAGTGTTAATATTTCTGCAATTAGCAGAGTTGTGGACATTACGGAAGTCTGATGTTGTCATGTCTGCGTGCCAGGAGTCAAATGAGGAAAGGAAATCAATAATGGAACAGGATGTTTTCAATTAAAAGACAATCGCCTGTAGGACATTCTAGAAAATATCTAAAGCCACGGGACTTTGAATGCAGCGATAGAGAAAAAAGATTTCCAAAAAAAGGGATTTTATTGCAAAAAAGTGTAAAAACCTAAAAAAAATATAAGAATTTTGGTATCGTTGTAACCGTACCGACCCGCAGAAAAAGTTTAGTGTGTCATTAATGCTGCATGATTAACGCTGTAAAAAAAAATCCATGGCAGAATTGATGCGTTTTCTCTCCCTGTTATCATAAAAAAAATAATAAAAGTTTTACGATATTGTCTATGTACCCAAAAGTGGCACCCATAAAAACTACAGCTCGCCGCGCAAAAAACAAGCCCTTATACGGCCGCGCCGACGGAAAAATAAAAAAGTTATGGCTTTTGAAAAATGGAGATGGAAAAATACCAAAAATTGCTTGGTCCTCAACGCCAAAATAGGCCGTGTCATTAAGGGGTTAAGGGAAAAAATCATCGAAAATTCTTAAAAAATAGGTTCAACTTAAAAACCTGATTTGTACAAGCGGTCACTTCCTCCTGACACATCCCAGCATTCAGCCGTCTGAGGAGCACATTGTGGTTCATACGTTCTTACTGTATCTCCTATATATCTGTCAGTGTCTGTCTGTTGGAGCGCCGCGCACAAGCTGTACGGCCGGCTGACGGACATTGGGCACACCGTATAATCTCCACCCGGGGAAGGTTAGAGGCTAAAAAAAGTTCTGATATGTTGTTGTCTTGGCAACCTTAGGGCTTTTCTACGTATTCTACGGACTCAGGTTAGTATTCCTGGTTGTTTCCAGCAAGTTAGTCCCACTAGAAGAGTCAGGCTGAGCGCTGGACATTTGTGTTTCAGGACTGCTCTTTAGCACCGTCTGACCCTGCTGGAGCCGCCGGTCATTGGCCCATCTTGTCCTGGATAATTCCGTCTTGGATGTCCGAGGATAATGACCCCAGACAGGAGTACATGGAGCGCATTGATGAACGCCACCCCTCATTTATCAAAACTGTCTAACAGGAAACCAACAAACTGTAGAAAAAACAGTTTTTGGTGCCCATAGCAACCGATCACAGAGCAGCTTTCATTTTACCTCAGCACTAAGAGGATTAAAAGCTGCTGCCTATAGCAACAAATCACAGAGCAGCTTTCATTTTATCTCAGCACTAAGAGGATTAAAAGCTGTTGTCTATAGCATCCAATCACAGAGCAGCTTTTATTTGTTATTCTGCTGAGGTGAAATGAAAGCTGCGACGTGATTGGTTGCTATATATTATACTACTGAGGTAACATGAAAGCTGTGCTGTGATTGGGTTAGACGGGGGCTAAAAAGCAGTCCTGAAACATTAATGTCCAGCTCTCAGTCTGACTCTTCTAGTGGGAATTAATTGCTGGAAACAACCAGGAATACTAACCTGAGTCCGTAGAATCCATTGGTGAAAGCAAATTTAGGGGTTGCTGCATTAAAATTCAAGCAAAGGCAAAAAGATGCAAATAAGGTTGGCACGACAACAATATTTCAGATTTTTTTTTTTAGCCTACAACCTTCTCCAGGTAGAGATTATACTACTTTGTTTCCCCGATAATAAGCCCTACCCTGATTTTCAGATGGGTTTGGGGGGGCTTGAAATATAATGCCTCTTCCGAAAATAAGCTCTAGCTACACTACATGTAAAAAAAAAACTCACCTAGCAGTCGGCATTCGGGTGTCATTCAATGAATGTCTGTGATGGGTTAATCAAGCGCCAGCTCTCATTGGCTGACGCAGCGCTTGATTAACCAATCGGAGCATTAGCTTGCTGGAGGCGGGGTATTCAAGCTCCGCTACCAGGAAGAACTGCTCTGTCGGCGTGCAGGGGGACACGGAAGCCTGCGGCAGCGACGGAGACCAGCACAAGGGACCCGAACGCCGGCTGCTAGGTGAGTATTATTAGACATCCCCCGAAAGTAAGACACTGTGCCACTTTTTAGGCAAAAATTAATATAAGGCAGTGTCTTATTTTTTGGGAAACACGGTATGTGCAAAATGTCATGTCAATCGGTCGTACAGTTTGTAGTTTATTTACTCCAACTTTACTAAACGGCTCACGGATGAGCTTAATACTGAGGAATCCTTCTAACAGAAAGAGAGTGTCTCTTGTAAGAATCCCTTTTAACCCCTTGATGACCTCCATCGTACAGGCATGACGGGTGTCACTGTATAGATCCGGCTCAGGGGAAGTTCCTCTCTATAGCTTCCTGCCCTGGACTGTGGATTTCCTGGGTACTTTCTCCAAATTCTAACTTTGTACCTGAATAGGGAAGAAGCATCGAGTTCAGGGATCCACATTCACCGAGCAGCTTATAAAAGTGTTCCAAAAATAGTCGCAAATGGTGACTTGCTATATATTTTTGCAAAAAGTTATGTAAAATTTGAAAAGCATGGAGAAAATTGCCAGTGGTTTCCAAGAAACACGTCGTTTTAATCAAATTGATCAAGAAAGTCTGAAAATGGTGGACATGTTTCTGTTAGACCATTCCAAATACATCAAATTTATGAAGCAGCGAGGAGTCCCGTTACTGAGACCCCCAGGGATCAGATGTATTTTGTGCAGAAACATGGTAGTCAGAATTTTATTTCCCTGCAGTGCCCCCACAGGGAAAATTAAGAATTACACAGTGTCCATTGAAATCCATGGGCTTTCTGTAAATTGACTGTAGTTGCTGGGTCCTCCAGCCCGTCAACACAGACCTGGCATGAAGGACACAGCAGCAGCGGTGGGCATGCAGGGACCCAGGAGAGGTGAGTACAGCATCATGTATTATTTTTACACATGGAGGGCACGAATAAAAAAAAATAACTCCGGCAACTCCTTTAACTCAAAATATAGTATGTAAAAACCAGACAACCCCTTTAATATAGATTATAAAGATAATAAGATAAATGTATCAAAGCACATGCTACAAAAAAAAAATCTCATATTTTGGTGCACACAGTTTTTGCCCCAAAAATGTGTGACTTTTTGATTCTACTTTTCTACTTTGTGCTCAAAAAAGTGGGTGGGGATTATCACGAGGGGCGTGGCCTCCCACAACTGGACACATTTACTATAATTTACTCCAGAACTTGATGCCCCCAATTTATTAAGAGGTGAGCACTCATCTGAAATCAAAATGAGGGTCACTAATACCCTTGCCTGGGGTTCACTTGGCTCCTCTTGAGGCCGTCTGCACACGGTATCCGCACCGCCGATCAGCAGTAAATACCGTCCATAGCATGCTATGGAAAAACGCTTTTTCCTGCACACTTGCGGAAACCAACTGCGGTTTCTGCAAGTGGAAGAAAAATCGCAGCATGCTCCATTTTTGTGCAGATGGCTTCCATTGAAATCCATGGAAGCCATCTGACCCGCGGCCCGTCTGCAATTAACATTGCAGTCAGTTTGCGGATTCTGCGTCATCGCCTAGCGACGATGCGGGGAAAAATTGAAAAAAAAATCCGCAATTCAGATAAGAGAGGGAAATGACAGATCCGCGCGGACGCCGCTGCCGTCGGGGCCGTATTCCGCTGCGGCCTGATGATGTCTTGTACAGGTATTAGTTTGGATGTAGTCGCTGACCTCTGAGACCTGCGGGACTCATGACTCCTCTGTTTGCTCTCTTTGACCTAGATTGGTGGCATTGTCTCTTGTTCTTCTTCTCCCTCGGATATCTGGCCTCGGGCTCTACCGCTTCCATTGAATAAAAACATCCATCAATCTAGTGAATATTATGACTTCATTTCTTATTTAACCCATTCATTCCAAATGGTCCAAGAGTTTGGGAACACTAAACTAGAGAGTATACACTATCCTACCAAAAGTATTTGGACCCGCCCCCCTAGTAGAATGGATCATGTCTAATTAGCATGTCACGTGTGCTAAACCACGCTACATAAGACGCAGACCCTTGGAGGGGTCACCATAGTTTGTGACGGGACCGGCACGCTATTGGACATACGGGTTATGGCGCTGCACACAAGCCGTCCATCACGAAGCACAATGCATCGGCCCGTCTACAGTGGTGCAAGGAGCGCCGTCATTGGACAGTGGAGCGATGGAAGAACGTTCTATGGAGTGACAAATCGTGCTACTCCATCTTCACATCAGATGGAGGTACCTGGGTGTGGAGGATCCTGGGGAACGCCGCCGGCCTGAGTGTGCTGCGCCAACAGGTAAGTACGACAGAGGGTCCGTTATGGTCTGATGATGTGTTACGTGGCATGGTCTCAGTCCATTGCTTGTGGTAACAAGAACCATGAACACCGAAGAGTACCCTGATATTCTAGACAATAAGGTGCTGCCTACAATGTGGTAATACTCTGGGAATGGTCGGCCATACTTCCAACAAGACAGCGTGCCTATTTTATGTTGGTTTAAGGATATGGATGTTCCATGATGATAGGACCGGCTGAACAGAGTCTGACCTGAACCTACTGAAGAACTGGAACATAGGGTCAGGAAATATGAACAGCATCAATCTTTGAGAGAACTTACCAGATATTTGCAGGATGAATGGAGGGAAATACCAGCTGAAGCGTATGCCACAGAGAGTGTCCGATGTCATTAGGGCCAAAGAAGCCACACTAAGTACTAACAGATGGAAATAAATACTACGTGTGATTATTGCTCTGGTGTCCAATTAGGCTGCCCGCACACGGACGGATCTGCATTTTGGAATCTGCAATCGGGGCGTCCACACCGCAGCATATGCCGCTCACAGCATGCTATGGGAAATCGATTCTTCCTGCACACTCGTGGAAACCAATTGCGGTTTCCACCAGCGGAGGAAAACTCACAGCATGCTATATTTTCATGCAGAAACCGCACGGACGGCTTCCACAATTGCGGACAGGGCAAATCTGTACTGCGTATGTCCAACGGCGGCTTGCCTACATCATCCACAGTCCCATCCAAACCTTGCGCATGCACTGTACAACTACAGGCCAGCGCATGTGTAGAAGAGTCAGTCCACAGGAGTCGGCCAAGGACTGGAGGGCACTACGGGCAGCAGAGACGGTCCAGGCCCGCCTACCGGACTGTTCTGCGTTCATTTACATCCAGTGCTCGAAAGATTATACCTCACTTTTATATGCTGTCCAGTAATGTGTGAACAGGTTGGGTTCTCCAGGGCTGTGATCAAGAAAGCACAGTCTCACGAAACGCGTTGGCATGGCATCACGCGGTACCCATCATTTATAATTTTATGGATTTTTTTGTGAAAGAAGTGTTTTTAAGGAGGCGGCCGCTTTTCTCCTCTTGTTCATATGAACTGTGGTTGTCTATGACTGATATCCCCTTTAATTAATATTGCAATGTACATATTATAAAGTCTTCCAAGGGCACACGGGCACCCTTACTAGCCACCATTGAGTGCCTTCATTAACCTGCTAACCATTATCGGTGACCTTGCACTAGTGCAAACCGTAGTAGCCCTATAACATTGTCAATCACATTATCCTATACTTCAGTCAGCCATATAGGCCCCATAAAAGAATTAGCCACCAACCCCCCAAACTGTGCCAGTTTCTGCACGAGGAAGTTACATGTAGGAGGTCCAATCACATCAAGTACAGTATAACCTCATTTATTAAAACTCATTTGCCTGTAATGTTTTAGTCTATTGAATCTGACGACCCAAAACCAAGGACCATGGAGAGAGCCCTCGCACTGCTTAGATTGACCCCATGCCCCTTCATTATAGGCAATGAAAACCTGCACAGTGCTTCCTATAACCTAACCACCATAATGCAACAACAAGAATGAGAAGAACCAGCCTGATGGTCCTACTGACCCTTATTAAAATGGCGGAACATGGAGGAGGAAGAAGAGGATCCTTGGATGAAGAGTGTGGTGCATGAACCGGTCAAGATGCTGTGGACCCCCTCTTCTCTAGGTACCATACTCAACAAGAAGCTAACTATAGAGGGTGCTGAAGTGAGAAAAAACAGGTTGAGAGTTCTACTGACCCTCACCATGGACATGGACAAATGGGCAAATAAGAACACGATTCTAGGATGAAGAGTGTGGTGCATGAACCGGTCAAGATGCTGTAGGCCCCCCTCTTCTCTAGATACCATACTCAACAAGAAGCTAACTATAGAGGGTGCCGAATTGAGAAAACCCACGTTGAGAGTTCTACTGACCCTCATCATGAGGGTGAACATGGACGATTAAGGACAAGATCCTCGGATGAAGAGTGTGGTGCATGGACCGGTCATGATGCTGTAGACCCCATCTTCTCTAAGAACCATAATCAACCAGAAGCTAACTATACAGGGTGCCGAAGTGAGAAAAACCAGGTTGAGGGTTCTACTGACCCTCACCATGGACATGGACAAATGGGCAAATAAGAACAAGATTCTTGGATGAAGCGTGTGGTGCATGAATTGTTCAAGATGCTGTGGACCCATTATTCTCTAAGTACCATACTCAACAAGAAGCTAACTATAGAGGGTGCCGAATTGAGAAGATCTAGCTTGAGGGTTCTACTGACCCCCACCATGAGGGTGAACATGGATGAATAAGAACAAGATTCTTGGATGAAGCGTGTGGTGCATGAACCAATCAAGATCCTATGGTTCAGCTCTTCTCTAGTTGCTATGCTCATTAACAGGCAGCTATAGAGGGTGTCGAGCTGATAGTCATACCTCGGCTCAGGTGCCTGAGGATGCCCAAAGGTCACTCTGCCACATGAGAAGATACCAGTATTATAAATTGCACTTAGTAGGTGGGGGTCCTGGTAAAGAATTTGCATTGGGGCCCAGAAGCTTCACGTTACGCCCTTGGGTGCCCATTGTGGTAGAGCCTGCTAATACAATGTTCAGAGTTGAGAACTGAGCGCTCATCGAAGACCCTTACAACGATTCCTTCCAATGCCGACACAACTCATCAGCGCCCACCAGTGATCTGGATTTCCATCTGATCGGCCTTCAGAGAGGTCGCTGCCTCCGTTCATACAAGTTCATCGTTATTTCCAGTAAATTCCTCATTGAGCCATATCCCGGTAAATGTTGTGTTTGCACAGGGGCAGGTATACATCTGCCGTGCCAGGTTATGACATAGGGTGACATGGGATATTGGCAGCGCCAACACTGCTTGCAGGTGATGGAGGGGGTGAAGCTATTATCTCAGATCTAACGTCGATACTGCACGTCTCAGTGGACACCAGATATTGTGTACATAGTTGTCTCAGGTTTTCACAGAACACTCCTATTTGTCGGGACACATCCCTCTGGGTGACCTAAATGTTCAGTGCTGACAAAACAGTAAGATTGTTTCACGAAATGTCAACGTTACCCGCGGCACGGAGCAACTTAAAGGGGAACGACTAGTTATGCCACCTTGTTGCAACCGTAACTCAGTCTTCAGTATTGCAGACTGGGGCAGCTCCTATGCATCTGTGTAGGGGCGGGCACTGACCACGGGGTGCCCTAACCCGCCAATCACGTGCTTAAAACATGTAGCAGATGCAGAGTTGCCAATATTTAATGGAGAAGCAATCAAACAATCACAAGTTCAACTCCCCTAAGAGGACTCAATAAAGTTTTACATTCACCGCTTAAGGATGTGGCTTAGTTTGTTACTTAAAGGGACTTTCCAGGCAGGATACACTGGGGTTGGAATGGAAGCTGCTGCTACAACCCCTCTGTAGTGGCCAGTGCTCATAATTGCGGGCTGGGTCTCATTAGGATCAATGGGAGCTGCACCTGCAATTACGAGTGCCAGCCACTACACAGGGATCGGAGCAGCGACTTCTGCTCTGACTCCTGACACTGAAAGCCAGCGCTGCCTGAAAAAAAACCCTTAAAGGGGTTTTACTACGACCTAAAATTACCTCGCAACCACTCTCTCCTTCTTGGTTGCTGCTGACCAGGATAGGTGGCTGCTGCAGCCAATCATTGGTGATAGCAGTGACCTTGTATAGCAGTGATTGGCTGCAGCAGTCACATGTCCAGGTCTGCAGCAATTTTATGAAGCAATTTTAAGTCATGGGAAACCCCTTTAAGAATGTGACAATTTTTTTTAGATTTTCATCTCTACTTTTCAAAAGCCATCCTTTTTTTTCTTCCACTGACATCGCTGTATGAGGGCTTCGTCATGCATGGTGAGCAGTAGTTTTTATTGGTACTATTTTGGGGTATGTATAAAGTATTTTTGAACTTTTCTTGATTTTTTTTATTTTGGGGAGTATGGGCGGGCAAGGGGCAGGGTGAAAAACACATCAATTCTGCCATAGTTTGTTTTATCACAGTGTTCACTATGCTGTGAATTCATTCTTTCCCGCCGGTTCATACGATTTCAGTTCTTTGGTATCATTGGAAACACTTTTTTACAATAAAATCCCTTTTTTGGTAAACTCTTTTTTTTATTACTGCAATCAAAGACCTGGTACTTATTTTATTCTTCCAGTATCTGAGGTCTTGTTTCTTGTATTGATGAGCTGCAGTTTTTCGTGGCATCATTTTGGAGTACAAAAGACTTTTTTGATCACTTTTATTGCAATTTTTGGGAGTTGGAAAAAAAACCAAAAAACACATTTTGGTCCTTTTTTTTTAAGAATGTTTGCGCGCAGGATAAAAAATGTTTTCAATTTTTTTGTATTGGTCATTATTAGAGATTAGCGAGCGTACTCGAGCGAGTATTGCCTTTTGCGAGTACCTGCCCGCTCGTCTCAAAAGATTTGGGTGCCAGCAAGGGGAGCGGTGAGTTGCGGGAGTGAGCAGGGAGGAGAGAGATCTCCCCCACCGTTCCTCCCCGCTCTCACCCGCCGCTCCCCGCCCCCCCCCCCCCCCCCCCGCCGGCACCTGAATCTTTTGAGACGAGCGGGCAGGTACTCGCAAAAGGCAATACTTGCTTGAGTATTTGCCCATGAGCGAGTACGCTCGCTCATCTCTAATCATTATGGATGGGGTGACACCAAATATACAGCTTTTTAAATTAGTTTTTTTTTAATTAAACAGAGAAAAGTGTACAAAAAGTGTTTTTTATTTTTTTCTTACTATTTTTATTTCCTCTCACCATTTTTATCTCCCTATACGGGACATGAACCTGTCGTCATATTATTGCTCAGATAACACACTGCAGTACTTCTGTACTGCAGTGTATTACATCATTTCCTTACCAGTACTTGCTATGGCAGACCTGGAGCCACTGCTACACATTGCAACCCTACCTGCCTTCTGACACTTCATGGTAGAGGGCTGATGACATCACAGAGGAAGCTCCCTCTGTTATCTCATTACAAGCGGCTTGTAAGGGCTTAACGGCGAGGAATAGTGTTCCCTCTGATCCCAGCCATTGCAGCAGGAGGTTTGGATGGAGCGGGGTTTATTAGGGCAGGCGGCTCTAATAAAGTGACTATTCAATATATATCTTAGTTTTCTTCTTCCGACTCTGATAAATGATACAGTTCTGCCCACCACTAGGGGGAGCCGACTCTATATGAGTTCAAAAAGTTATTACTGAACTAAATGGCTGTATAAATCAATATGCCTTGAGCTTCCTCTAAAGTAACTTTTTATGATAGTGTCCCGGCACGCGGTTCAGCACCACCATTGGCGGTCTGCATTCTGCTGATCCCTGGCCAGACACTATAGTCGCACATGTGCGTGAGTGGGAAGCGTCCGTTGCCTCTGTACGTAAAAAGATCTTTCATAAGGGAGGGAATCAAAAGTTTGCAGAAAGTTTTGCTCCCTCCGCCCCTCGTCCCCCCATCGTGCACGGTTACTTCACCCAGACACCCGTTAAACCTGTTTGTGTCACTCTCAGGTGGCAGATGCATGCTTGTGATTGTATCCTATTCTGCTGTGACCAAGTGATGTATAAAAGGAAGTGACACCAGGAAAACCCCTGATTGGCTGATGACTCCTCGCTGCTGCCTGTCTGCCACAAATATTTAACAATGCCAACTGTGTCTGTGTTTAGTGCACAAGTGTGAGTGTGGTGCTATTTCATCCGCACCGCGACAGGTGTGGCAGTGCCTGGGCTATCTGTGGATGACACTCAATACACACCTGTAGGCAGGTAAGTACTTGCACCTCTTCAAATGTAGAAGAAACTTAGAAACGGAATCATTTAAAATATAGTGATGTAGCAGAGCTGAACTTGTCACTCAGCACAGCGCCACATTGTCTAGTGACCATATCATGAGTTCGGATAATGGAGTAAGTTTACCTGCAAACCACAGAGGTGAGATGCCAATCCTAGTACTACTACATGGGTATGTATACAAACACAGGAGTAGCAGAGCTGAGTTTGTCATTCAACTCATTGGGGCTGATATGTTTGTGCATCGTGATAAAGCTGGGTTTAGATAATGTAGTAGGTTTACCTACAGTCCAGTGTAAAGTCATGGATAACCTATTATGATATGCCTAGGAGTTGTGCCAAAGGACAAACTCAGTGCTACTAATCGGAAAAATAAGATAGTTTAGGTTTACTTACAATCCTATGTAACGCAAGAGATAATGCATTGTGATATTATAAGAAGTTGTGGCAAATTACGAATCGGTACTGTTGCATCTATACAGAGATGTAGCAGAGCCGAATTTGTCATTCGGCTTTTGAGCGCGTCTTTTGTGCGCGGTGATAAGCGTCTAAGATAAGGCATCAGGTTCACTTGCCGTTCTGTTCAGATCTACAGAGGACACTTCATGATATCACCATGGGTTCTGCTAAAGGGAACTCTGATACAAATGACAAACTCGGCTCTGCTACATCTCTGCAAAACCTTCATTACAATTGTTACTGTTTTAAGGATATCACCTGGAGGAGAATACTGAGACTTGTAACTAGAGAACCAATTAAGGTGGAGAGATGGGAGCTTTCACACTTGTTCTGCAACACACAGCGGAATTTGCAAAAGTCCACACCGAAATCCACACGTCAGATTTTGATGCAGAACTGAAGATGACTTAAATCAGCGCCAATTCTACATCCAATCTGCATTTAGATTTCCGCAGCGTATTGCAGAACAATTTAGTTTCATGTAAAACATCCCATGTACTTAGACTTCATTCGGTTCGCTGGCCTAACCCTGTACCTAAATGCTCTGGCAAAGACAGAACGACTTGCTGGCGCCCCCTTTGGCTAGGGGTGAGTCCATGCGTGGCAGATTTGGTGCAAAAATTGCTGTTTTACTCATCTGGACTCAGATGAAAAGCAAATCTGCCCTGTGTGCATATACCCCTATATCGTTCATCAGTGCGGCTGCTGGCATCAGAAGCACATTCCTCGGGTCTTTTGCTTGGTCTCTTGGCAGCAGTGATCATCACATTTAGCTGTACCTGCCAGCGCCCAGGTATCTCCAGTGACTACTATCACCCCTGGGGGGTCATAAGTTGGCTCCGCTGGTTAGGAGAACCTCACGTGTTCTGATATGTAACCTTGTTGGCATATATAACACCCTGGGAGTCACCCGGTGCCGGTTGGCGGTCTATTTTTGAGAGTGCATAAATAACAGTAAAATGCATGTTGTAACTTTGGCGCAATTCAACATAATCAACCACCTAAACCTTAGCTGCCGGCCATAAGGAATCCCTGCCATAGCCGGGGACCCCATGCTATACTGATATATAATATGTGCTCAAACAACTGTGACTGTATTAATAAATGGGAGAAATTATTGTTTTTTTTACAAATGAGAAAAAAAACTAAAAATGTGATTATTTGTATTATTGCTAGTATATACTTCACCTTCCGGATTACAGTTTAGTGTTATTTCACTATTGTGCTTTTTAGACGATTAGTTATAATAGTTACCGTGTTTCCCTGAAAATAAGGCAGTGTCTTATATTAACTTTTGTTCAAAAAGGTTTAACGTTTTTACATGTATAGCTGCCTGGACACTATTTAAATTGACTTTTTTTAAATTAACTGTTAGCAGGGCTTAATTTTGGAGCAGGGCTTATATTTCAAGCATCCTCAAAAAGCCTGAAAAATCATTTCGCATCCTCAAAAATTCTGGAAAATCATGCTGTGTCTTATTTTCAGGGAAACAGGGTATTTAGTTATTTTTTGTTTATATTCTCATTCTGCTTTTATTATTATTACCGTATTTCCCTGTTTATAAGACGCCCCGGATGATAAGACACCCCCCCCCCGTATTAGAGGGGGAAATAGGGAAAAATATTTCGAACTCACCGAGGGAGAGGGGATAGTGCGGGGCGACGGAGCAGAAGGAGCAGCAGAGGTCTGAAACCCCGGAGCTCCCCGTGTCACAGCGGCGCTTGTTCGGCAGGAGGAAGGGAAGAAGCCGATTGGTGGAGGCAGCAGCAGTACCACCGGCGCTCACCACCAATCAGCGGCACCTATAGGCGGCAGTGCCTAAGAGAGAGAACTGGTAACGGATCGCACATTTGTTTGCGCAATTGTGAGTTTGTTTGCACAACCGCGATTTAGTTCACGCGATCGTGCATTTAAACGATTGCACGAACAAATGCTTCCACTTTGGGGGGAAGAAAAGTGCGTCTTATAAAGCGAAAAATACGGTATATTATTATTTTGCCTTTTTGGATTTTACTAGGAGCATTACCCAGCGGCACTTTGGGCATGTTCACATCAGCAGTGCGGAGTTCCCTTTTCCTGCTCCGTTCAGCGGACCCCAATGACTATAATGGGGTCCATTTGATTTTCGTCTAGCAGTCCAGCATTTTGCCGCAATTTACACGATGAAATTGCGCACCTTGCTGCACTACTTCAGCCGGTTTTCTAGCAGAAATCAGCCAGGGAGGTGGTGAATGGAACCTCTGACACTGAGGTGACCGATCCCCGCTTCCAGTCTTATTTCTTAGAAGTCTAAGACGGCGCTGTAGGGTAGACTGCATGTCTTGGCTTGTTCTCCGCTGCGAGTGCATAGAGGTTTCTGCCTGAGCCAACCCTACAGCAGGCAACATACAGTAGTCCGTGAGAGAAGCATGGCGCTCCAAGCTGGCACCAGCAATGCTCAGGGTCCGGCCGTGTGCCAGTTGTCATCGCACAAGAGACAGGAAACCATAAAGTGTGATGGTGAATGCTTGTCATCGTGGATCAGAGGGGTCCGAGGAGTGAAGACATCTTCATTCTGAGAGCAGCCAGGCCGTGGTATAGCCCCAGTCACATCGGGCAGGACACAGTCACACTGCGTGTAGATTCTGGTTATTTGTGAATATGTTGGGATAAGACCCTGTCTAAAAACTTCTAAAGCGCCTGATTTACCCACGTGGCATATTTGGTGCAGATTGGTCCAGTCGTTTGGCCGTGCATAAGGCCAAGATAAATTAATATCTATCTATCTATCTATCTATCTATCTATCTATCTATCTATCTCATATCTATCTATCTATCTATCTATCTATCTATCTAATATCTATATCTCTCTCCTATCTATCTATCTATCTATCTATCTATCTATCTATCTCATATCTATCAATCTCATATCTATCTATCTATCTACCTATCTATCTCATATCTATCTATCTACCTATCTATCTCATATCTATCTCCTATCTATCTATCTATCTATCTATCTCCTATCTATCTATCTACCTATCTATCTATCTCATATCTATCTAATATCTATCTATATATCCATCTATCTATCTATCTATCTATCTATCCCCTATCTATCTCTCTCTCTCATATCTATCTAATATCTATCTATATCTCTCTCCTATCTATCTATATATCATCTATCTATCTATCTATCTATCTATCTATCTATCCCCTATCTATCTATCTATCTATCTATCTATCTCATATCTATCTATCTATCTCCTATTTATCTATATATCCATCTATCTATCCCATATCTATCTATCTATCTATCTATCTATCTATCTCCTATCTATCTATCTATCTATCTATCTATCTATCTATCTATCTATCTATCTATATCTTTCTCCTATCTATCTATCTATCTATCCCATATCTATCTATCTATCTATCTATCTATTTATCTATATCTTTCTCCTATCTATCTATCTATCTATCTATCCCATATCTATCTATCTATCCATCTATCTATCTATCCCATATCTATCTATCTATCTATCTATCTATCTATCTCATATCTATCTATCTATCTATCTATCTATCTATCTATCTATCTCATATCTATCTATCTATCTAATATCTATCTATCTCATCTCTATCTATCTATCTATCTATCTATCTCATATCTATCTATCTATCTATCTAATATCTATCTATCTCATCTCTATCTATCTATCTATCTATCTATCTATCTATCTATCTATCTATCTATCTAATATCTATCTATCTCATCTCTATCTATCTATCTATCTAATATCCATCTATCTGATATCTATCTATCTATCTATCTGTTTCTCTATCTAATATCAATATCATCATATATATATATATATATATATATATATATATATACAGTATATTATATATCATCTACTATCTCTCTATCTATATCTGTCTATTTAATATTAATATCTCATATCTATCTATCTAATATCTATATCATGTCTTATGTATCACATTTATCTATCTATATATTTAATATTTATATCATATCATATCTATCTAATATACAGTGATCCCTCACTATATTGCGGTTCAATGATTGCGTCCTCAGTGCGTCATGGATTTTAGATAGATTATATATAATTCTGTTTTCACGGAGTCTTTCACTATATCGTGGTGTTTTGCGGTACATATAGTACGCCACCAGCGCTTGCCAACGCGAGATTGTACACGGCACATTATTGGCTGATGGAATGTGTTCTGTAGCCTGAGTGCTTATTGGCTCACTGATCGTAGCATGCTGTTAGTTTGTTCGCTGCGTGTAAACTGCCGTCGCTAAAAAGCGTAAGATTCGTTCTTTTTTGCAATTGTTTGGCAGTTCACCCAACAGATTGATCTGTCTAAACATAACGCCGCTATGTCGCGGATTTTCACATATTGCGGGCGTCTCTAGAATGTAATCCCCACAAAAGACGAGATATCATCTACTATCTAATCTCAGATTTATCTATCTACATCATCTTCTATCTATCTAGGTATCACAATTAGTTATTGCAGCTACTATTTTTTATATAATCTCATACAGTATATATATTTCAATTGCATATCTATCTATCTATCTCATATCTATCTATTTCATCATCTATCTCCTATCTATCTATCTATCTATCTCATATCTATCTATCTTCTATCTATCTATCTCATATCTATCTATCTATCATCTATCTATCTCCTATCTATCTATCTCATATCTATCTATCTATCTCATATCTATCTATCTATCTATCTCATATCTATCTATCTATCTATCTATCTCATATCTATCTTTCTTCTATTTATCTATCTCCTATCTATCTATCTATCATCTATCTATCTCCTATCTATCAATCTCATATCTATCTATCTATCTATCTATCTATCTAGCTCATATCTATCTATCTATCTATCTATCTATCTCATATCTATCTATCTATCTATCTATCTATCTATCTATCTCATATCTATCTATCTATCTATCTATCTATCTATCTCATATCTATCTATCTATCTATCTATCTATCTATCTCATATCTATCTTTCTTCTATTTATCTATCTCCTATCTATCTATCTATCATCTATCTATCTCCTATCGATCTATCTCATATCTATCTATCTATCTAGCTCATATCTATCTATCTATCTATCTATCTATCTATCTATCTCATATCTATCTATCTCATATCTATCTATCTCATATCTATCTATCAATCTTATATCTATCTATCTATCTCATATCTATCTATCTATCTATCTATTTCATCATCTATCTCATATCTGTCTCTATCTATAATTTATCTATCTCATATCTATCTATCTCATATCTATCTATCTCATATCTATCTATCTATCTCATATCTATCTATCTATCTCATATCTATCTATCTATCTATCTATCTATCTATCTCATATCTATCTAATATCTATCTATCTCAGATCTATCTACCTTATATCTATCTATCTATCTCATATCTATCTATCTCATATCTATCTATCTCATATCTATCTATCTATCTCATATCTATCTATCTCATATCTATCTATCTATCTATCTCATATCTATCTATCTATCTATCTCCTATCTATCTATCTCCTATCTATCTATCTCCTATCTATCTATCTATCTCCTATCTATCTATCTCCTATCTATCTATCTATCTATCTATCTCATATCTATCTATCTATCTATCTCATATCTATGTATCTATCTATACATCTGTATACCTCTGTATCTCATATCTATCTATTTATCTATCTATCTCATATCTATCTATCTATCTCTCTCCTATCTATCTATCTCATATCTATCTACCTCAGATCTATCTATCTCAGATCTATCTACCTTACATCTATCTATCTCATATCTATCTATCTATCTATCTATGTATCTATCTATCTATCTATCTATCTATCTATCTATCTATTTCATATCTATCTATCTCCTATCTATCTATCTATCTATCTCCCTCATATCTATCTATCTCATATCTATCTATCTCCTATCTATCTATCTATCTATCTATCTATCTATCTATCTATCTATCTATCTATCTATCTACCTATCTCATATCTATCTATCTCCTATCTATCTATCTATCTATATCATATCTATCTATCTATCTCATATCTATCTATCTATCTATCCCATATCTATCTATCTATCTATGTATCTATCTATCTATCTATCTATCTATCTATCTATCTCATATCTATCTATCTCATATGTATCTCTCTCATATATATCTATCTCATATCTATCTATCTCCTATCTATCTATCTACCTATCTCATATCTATCTATCTCCTATCTATCTATCTATCTACCTATCTCATATCTATCTATCTTCTATCTATCTATCTATCTATCTATCTATCCCATATCTATCTATCTATCTATCTATCTATCTCATATCTATCTCTCTCATATATATCTATCTCATATCTATCTATCTATCTATCTATCTATCTATCTATCTATCTATCTATCTATCTATCTATCTATCTATCTACCTATCTCATATCTATCTATCTCCTATCTATCTATCTCATATCTATCTATCTATCTATCTATCTATCTATCTATCTATCTATCTATCTATCTATCTATCTATCTATCTATCTATCTATCTCATATCTATCTATCTATCTATCTATCTATCTATCTATCTATCTATCTATCTATCTATCTATCTATCTATCCCATATCTATCTATCTATCTATCTCATATCTATCTATCTAATTATCTATCTATCTATCTAATTATCTATCTCAGATCTATCTATGTTTTGTGTGCATATACCCCTATATCGTTCATCAGTGCAGCTGCTGGCACTAGAATCACATTCCTCGGGTCTTTTGCTTGGTCTCTTGGCATCAGTGATCATCACATTCAGTTGTACCTGCCAGTGCCCAGGTATTTCCATTGACTATTAACACCCCTGGGGGTCATAAGGAGGCTCCGCCGGTTAGGAGAACCTCACGTGTCCTGATATGTTATCTTGTTGGCATCTATAACACCCTGGTAGTCACCCGCTGTCGGTTGGCCGTTTATTTTTGAGGGTGGAAAAATATCAGTAAAATGGATGCTCTAATTTGTTGCAGTTCAACATAATCACCTAAACATTATCTGCCGGCCATAAGGAATCCATGCCATCGCCGGACCCCATGCTATACTGATATAGTATATGTATCTGAGCTACACCGCTGAGTTTAGTGTGAGGCTAACCTTCGCTCGATCTGCAGCGATTTGTGCAAAAAGTTTGTGCAACTTTTTAAAAATCCAAATGTCAAAAATGTCTATAAAAACGGCACTCCGACCAAACCCCGTCTAATTTTCTAGGATTCTGGCACTGCGCCAGTAATAAAGGTGCCCCGTGTTCTCTAGATGCCAACACTTATTGTATCGGGTTTGTAACCATCGATGTGATACAAAAATGTGAAATTTCATTATTTTTGTATACAAAACCTGATTTTTAACTGTTTTAGAGCGGTTTCACATCTGCGCTCTGGGGTTGTGCTTTCCTGCTTCATTCGGGGAGCAGGAAAGGGGAATCCCCGCGTCCAAATGGTTCCCTCTCTGCACGGAACTGAACAGTGCTGGATGGACCCCATTGACAAGCAGAGGTCCGACCGCTTACAGCCCAGCTGGCCGGCTTCTGTACTGGTATTTCCAGCCGCATCCGACCGGAAGCGACGACTCGGATGTGAAACCATCCTTAATAAACTCGAACTCCACGTCTCTAGACGTATTTAAAGTTGCAACAAATATTGCGCAAATTTGCATGCAAATCCGTCCGTGTGAATCTGCCCTTCGGGGGGTTTCAGGTGGGTCGGAGCTTCCCTGCATCACGCCCCCAAATCCACCCAATTCCAAGCTAATTCCACATATGTGAAAGCGCCCTTATGTTGATACGTGGAAGCACTTTGCTTAAGTCCTCCCTGCGCTGTGAGGCGGCCTTCCACAGACGAACATATGTGCAAATACGCTCGCCGCGACACAGCATATCTGCGCATGTTTGGGAATGGCAATAGTCCGGCTGATCCGCGGGTGTCAGCGCATAGTACTGTCATTTTAGCGCTCGGAATGCCAGTGGGATAGAATGGCTATTAAAGCCAAATTAGGGCCAGCTGCCTTCCGTCCCTTCATTGTCCGCAGCGCCGCACCCTTCCCCTTGCTTTTTTTGCAGATTTGCTCTCACGAAACAAAAGCGTCGCAGCGTGTTGTATTTCCGTGCGAAGTCTCATACAAGAATACACCTTGCAGATGTGCGTCTCCTGCACACCGGATGGAGCGTCCATGTGCCATGCAATGCAAGCCCTGCCCGAGAATGTCAGGGGCGACGCTCTGTTGCCCATGTCAATGCACCCTCAGGCTGACTTTCCACAGGCGAGCGCGATATTGGGCTGTGAATCCCGCCCCCATATCGTGCTCCCCCCATGTAAAAGCCCTGTGGATGTGAGGCGCATTACGTCCGGCGCAGCTGTCACAGCCGTGGCGGCAGAGTGCGGAGTTTCTCCAATTGCTTTCAATGGGGCCGACGCTGCTGAATTGAAAACAATGAGCGGTGTGATGTGAGAGCGCGCCAAAAGATAGAACATGCCGCGATTTGTTTCCAGCATTGCGGTGCGATGCGGGGAAACATCGCTCATGTGCATGACCCCATACAAAAGAATGGGGGTCATATTTGTGCGAGATCTGTGCGTCCCGCAGCGCACAGATCACACGCGATTTTATCAGCTGTGTGAAACTAGCCTTATTAGTCATGATACAAGAGAGCCAAATGGTTGGCTCGGCTCTGCCACATCGTTCAGCACTGCGGTGATACGGCCGAGGGATCAGGGGAAGTTCCCGAACTGCTTGTCATTGCTTCTTCCATGCTTGAGATAGTTGCTGGATTAGCAGGATTCCGGATAATCGGAGGCAAGGTTCTGAAGCTGAAGTAGTTGTCATTACAAAGAAAAGTAGTTAACATAGAAACTGCCGGCTGGTGAGTGAGTCAGCGACGGAGAGCAAATACCAGGATTAGCAGTGGAGTATGACAGATACACAGCCAGAGACGGCCAAATAAAGATACTCAGACTTAAAGGTAAACTCCGGTCTGACGGCGTTCCATCAGTGTGAGGAGTTCAACTGAAGGCGTCCAGTGGTGAAAGGGTTGGACGGGATTAGAGAAACATGGCTGCTTTGTACGGTTGGGCCTGGTGGTCCCACTCTGCCCCCTTCCTCAGGATAGCTTGCTGATTGGTGGGGGTCTTGAGAACCAGGGCTGGCGTTAGCTGGGGCAAACTAGGCAATTGCCCAGGGTACCCATCTTCATAGGGACTAACTTGCCTTTAGTGTCGCTTCTGCTTTTCAGCTGCCCACCCTTAATAAAGAATATCTTGCGTGCGCAATCAAAAGTGGGACCCAGGGTGCGTAGCTAAAGGCTCAAGGGCCTGGGTGCAAAAGTTTATCTTGGCGCCCCCAACTTCTCTTAACCCCTTAAGAATCCTGCTTTTTTCACAACAAAGGTCCAATAAAAGTCTATAGGAGGTGCGCAAATCCTCAAGGCGAAGGATGAAACACTGCGCAAAACGCAGGCAAAAGCGCACATCTGGACCTCATAAGGCTTACATAGCTATTTAATCCACGGAAATAGTATGTCTCCCACACGTGTGAACTGGACCTTTGTGCGCAAAAAGTACAGTACTGTATGCAGACACGCGTGCACATCAACCTCGCCAAAACGCAAATGCGTAAATGCGCTGCATTGTGGCAAGCGCTGGTGTGCACAGGCTCCTGTGAGGCCGCCATCGGGGCTTCTTCAGACGGTCGTGTTTTTGGATCGTTTTGTGGGTGTGAAAATCACGCCTGCACACAACAAAACCACTGATTTTGATGGTTTCGTTTTCACTAGCGTGACTCTCTCGCAATATTACTACGCTCAAGAAAGATAGGGCAGGACCTCTGGCTGCTTTTTTTTTTTTTATTCCTGCGCAATAATGTGACGCTTAAGTGGTAAAAAAAATACTTTCGATTGTTTCATGCGAAAATACGCTCCTAAGGCTGTGCGTATATGTGTGTGTATATATGTAGTAAGAATTTGTACGCAAAGGGCGTATTTGCTGCAGATTTTCCATTCCAGAAATGCGCACCTAGGCACAACTTAATTCACCGGTACGGGGCGTAGTTGCGCCTTAAAGAGGTTTTTTTACTGACCGTTTTAACTCCACGCCATAGCTCAGGAGTTTGAAAAAAAATAGCAAGACGATAGGTCCTGCCCGGCCTTTTCTCGTCTGTCCGTACAATTAAAGGGGCGAGAATCCCGAAAGTGAAAGCGAAACCACTAAAAAGCAATGGCTTCGCTTGTCCCGTTATAAGGAAGAAAAAATCTCATCCGTCTGAAGCTGCCCTAACGGTACGGATTTTGCTACACATTTTTGCGCAGATTTGCTGTGGATTTCACCCTCGTGTGGAAAAGGGTGAAATCCATGCTTCAATCCACAGCAAACAACGGACATGCTGTGGATGTAAATACAACGCCGTATGGCCGCTCCGCCTGCCCCTGTGGAAGACTTTTGTAAAATCCACAGCACCCCCCCCCCCCCCCCCCGCGCGTGTGAACATATCCTGACGGTACATCTACGCGGGGGGCATTGTTTGCAAAGGAATGTCTGCTGTGAATGTGCGGCAAAACCTGTTTGTGTTCCATTTGGAGTCACTGCGGATTTTGGTGTGGATTTTCTAAAGGTTTCACCACTTTGGGGCAAAAGCACATGGGCGTATGCGCAAAGACACTCAGACACGGGACTAAATCACGCCAGTCTGAAGAAGCCCTCACTTAGAGGGGTTGAAATCCACAGTGAAAATCCGAAAATCCACATCATCCACATTTATATGTGGATTTAAAATCCTCTCCACAGGTCAGTTTATGGATTCTTATTGCAGCGTCTGCTTGCGATTTCTTGAAGTCTCGTCCTCGGTGTTTGAACTAGAATATGCTGCATATTTTCCACTTGCAGATCCACATAGGACAATGTGCAATGTATACATTACGTGTGCTCATACCCTAATGGTTGTACCTGGGGGCCGGATACGCTGCGGATTTTCTGCACTGGAATTGGCTGTGGAAAATTAGCAGCATTTTATGGCCCCAGCAATGTGGATGAGACTTCAAGGAGCGCCATCCACAGACTGCGGGAAGAATCCACAGCAAACGTGGTGCAGATTTTTAATCCATAAATTGCCAGGTTACGCCGTATATTGGTCGCAAATTTGCTGTGGATTTTCACCCTTGAATTCAAGGGAGATGTCAAAATCCATAACAAATCCAAATAGGCGATCTACAGCAAAATCCGGCAGGTGGTGGCACATAAAAAGGAGACACAATTGTAGGTCAACTACTTTTTACAATGGTAGTGTATGGCGTTTTACCTATCCTCAGGATAGGTCATCAGTAGCTGATTGGCAGGCGTCGACCGCTCAGGATCCCCACCGATCAGCTGATCCTCTGTCCTCCTGTTGGTGCAGTGAGGCTGGATGTCCACATTGGTGGTCAGAGCTGGAAGTGTAATAGGAGGCATTGGCTCTATTGATTTCAATGGGAGTGATGCCATCTATTACACTTCCATCTCCGACCACCGATGGAGACATCAGGCCCCACTGCACAGACATAGGGACAGAGGATCAGCTGATTGGCGAGGATTCTGAGCGGTGGACCCTCGCCAGTCAACTATTGATAACTCATCCTGAGGATAGGTCATTAATAGTAAATGCCCAGAATACCCTTTTAGTCTGCTCCAATTAACCCTTACAGTGCACTTGAACAGTAATGTTACTGTTAGATGCATAGAGGCAATCAAATGGTTTTACGGATATTTTTGATACAAGAAGCTGTTGTCATGGAAACAGGTTTTTGAGACATTTTGGGACTGCAAGTGTTTGCTTCTTTGTACAACTGTGGTAAGGAAACCATGATGACGAAAGTTTTTGAAAATGTTGCTAATTAAAGGGGGTTTCCAGGGCTAGGATATTGATGACCTATCCGGTACTGTTGTATCTTGACGCCACAGATAGTGGTGGGTGTAGTCAAGTGTGAGGGTGTTTGAGAGGCAGGTGATGCCCCTGTGGCTGATTGGCTGCAAATATCCGGTGGCGTCAAGGTACAATAGTACCGACCTATCCACAGGTTAAGGTCATCAGTATCTAATCAGGGGGGTCTACCCCCTGAGACCATTGCTGATGAGGCCTCAATGCACACTTGTGCACCGAAGCCTCCTCTCAGGAATGGAAGTGAGCTGCTATACCAGGCACAGCCACTACAAAATGTACGGCGCTGTGCCTGGTATGTAGTGAAGAGAACACTGTGCTCACCCAAGTGCCAATACCTCTTCAAACAGCTGGTGAGGATCCCAAGTGGTGGATATTTACCCCTCTGATATTGATGACCTACTCCAAGGATAGGTCATCAGTATCTTAGCCCTGGATATGTTTTTGTATGTTTAGACCAAGAAGGAGCCGTTGTAAGAAGGATCATTACGTTTATGATATCATACCCTTTAAATTAGAAAAACTTTGTCAGTCATGTTTTTTTACATTTTCATTGACATTGAAGACACCACGGTAGGCGATCCAAGATGTGAGAAGATATAACAATTGATCTTCTGTCTACAGCAAACTCTTAGTTATGGAAATCTACTGCCTCTCCGGTGATAACTGAGACCTCAGGATACTAGGAGTCCCGGATTTGGGTAGGAGGACAGAATACGGGCTGGTCCTCCCGCTGGACTTTGTTTGTCTTGGCAAGTGTCTTGGTTCTCTATTCTTCCTAGGCCTTTCCCCCTGGCAGGATCCCCAGACCTCAAGCCTCTAACACCCTTGGACACAGATATCACTTATACATTTCTAGGGAAATATACTTAAGCCATATAAGATCTATTACTTTTAGCTTTGACTCTCTTAGGCTCTTGTTACATTTAGGCCCTGGAAAACAAAAAAGTCAACAAGTGTCTCTTTGAATGTCTAGAGTCTACTCCTCTCCAGCTATTACTTATCACTAGAGATGAGCGAGTATACTCGCTAAGGCATATTACTCAAGCGAGTAGTGCCTTAGCCGAGTATCTCCCCGCTCGTCTCTAAAGATTCGGGGGCCGGCGTGGGTGACAGGTGAGTTGTGGCGGGGAGCGGGGGGAGAGAGGGAAAGAGGGATCTCCCCTCCGTTCCTCCCCACTCTCTCCCGCCGGCCCCCGAATCTTTAGAGACAAGCGGGGAGATACTCGGCTAAGGCACTATTCGCTCGAGTAATGTGCCTTAGCGAGTATAGTCGCTCATCTCTACTTATCACATTTGTCCAGGACTACCAATGAATACAGAAGATAACCGTGGAGGACTGGACAAGGACAGGCAGGACGACATGTAGGTGGGGGACTGAGGGCTGCTAGGCACAGGACTAGACAGGTAATTGGAGAACAGCTAAGTACAGGACTGAAACGGAACCTCCTGTACTTCCCTGACTGGTTCTGCAACGAAAAGGAGCACCCGCCCTAAGAAGGGTGACACCACTGCTTGTACGAGGCAGGGTCCAACATCAACGAGGGATCGGGAGAGAGACCAGAGAACCGGGCCGGTGACTACAAAAGCATTGAATGCAGAGCGCTGGACATAGACAATATGACAGTAATGCTGAGAGCCCTGACAGGGCCAGAAAAGTATAACCGGCACCCTCAGCAAGGAGTAACCCATTTATATATCATAAGAGGGTTGTGACAAGGCTGTCAATCATCCCAGCCAACACTTCAGCTAAACAGCATCAAGGAGAGATTTAACTCTTGGCATCCAGGATGGAACTCCGGATCGATAGAGGATAAGTAATATATGTACACAGTGACTCAACTCTTTGTGAAGATTAGACAAACATAGACGAGATTGGAAGTTTCGTTCCCTTTGATACATTCCTTCTGTAAATCCCTTGGTTGGACCTTGTTCTTTACTGTTGAGTTGTAGGATGCACTGACTTGATCTTCTAACTATAATCACCCTATATACCCCTAGCATCACTTTATATAAGCCTGTAATAGCCCGATATAACCCAATAATAAACCTGGAACCACTTTATACAATAAACCTGCTACTTATTACATAAGCAATTGTTTATGGGATCACCCAGCATCAGCGCTCTGTAGTCTTTATAGTGGGGTGATTTTATGATCTATTTTATAGGTTATTAGCGTTTGCAGGGTTTCTGCGCCATTGTTTACAGCAGCGGGCACGCAGCCTTTATTCTGGTCTATGACCTCATCTTTAGGTGTGAACGTTCTTTTTAAAGAGCCGAGTGTTTGCTCGGCGTTACTGATTAATCCTCGGGTTTTGAAATTCTCCATTAAGTAGAATTGTGATGGTCGGATTAAGGTAGGAGGAGCCCTATAACAATGGCATTGACAAATAATGGCTCTGCGGGTGCCGCTAAACCTCAGTATCCAGCATGCTTTGCAACAGATGCAATGTAAACCAGAGTGTAAAGCAAAGATGATCGCTCAAAATGTGTTTAAAAGATAGCTGGATTGACAGTTTGAGCGATCATTTTGCATAAACTGCTATTGGGCACTAATGCCCATTAGCAGTTTATTAGCTTCATTTGTGTGAAAATGAGCCTCCCTTCGCTGTATGCAGATAACAGCAGGCGATCTGTTATCTGCATACAGACCCTTTGTTCTCCCGCAGGACAGCAGCTCAATACAATGTTATCAGTGCTCCTGTGGAGAATCGCAGTGTGCGGTCCTTGTTATCAGTTGCCCATCCAAACAATGGATTTTATGCTGAATTAAAAATCATTGTTCCGCCGAAAAGCAAGCAATGGTAGCATTTAGTGGTTAGCACTGTTGCCTTGCAGTCCTGTGTTCATGTGTGACCAAGAACAATGTCTATATAGAGTTTCCATGTTCCCTTTGTGTTTGTGTGGCTCTTCTCCCAAACTCCAAAAACATATCTATAGGTGAATTTAGATTATGAG
Organism: Eleutherodactylus coqui; assembly: GCF_035609145.1. Taxonomy (NCBI): domain Eukaryota; kingdom Metazoa; phylum Chordata; class Amphibia; order Anura; family Eleutherodactylidae; genus Eleutherodactylus; species Eleutherodactylus coqui. Next base: position 128,614,364 of record NC_089847.1, on the reverse strand, counting down.
GTTGCAGTATAGGTGATGATCATTTCGTTATAGCACTGCAGAATATATATGAACTATATAATAAATGAATGAAAAAAAATGTATGCAAATCATTCACCTGTGCAGAGAAGAGTGAATCAGCCCCTTGGCATTTCCTTTACTGATACAATGTAACTCATTGGTGTTGAACATTGTTGCTTCACCCCATTCACTTGAATGGGTCTAAGCTGCAATCATGGCTGGACTCAGCTATGTGCGACCTGTATTATCACTCATAGCACTAGAAACCAGCTTGTGAGGGGAGAAGGTGGATGTGGGCTGGGAGTGATCACCCAACTTAAGTCCGCTAAGCCCCCTGCATACGGCAGAGCCGGAATCTGCATGCAGAACCCCACAGTGGAATCGGTCCCTGCTAGCAGCGGCTCCCGCGTGTACCTGCCGTCTTCTCTTTTGATCTGTATTGCGGATGGCCCGCACGGCGAGCCGTCGGACAGGTGCAGTATAGATTTTTTCCCCGCGGATTTTGTGATCTTTCCGCAATTACATTGCGGAAGGGCCGCGGATCGGACGGCTTATATTGACTTCAATGGAAGCCCTGCACGCGGAATCCGTGGAAAAATGGAGCATGCTGCGATTTTTCCTCTGCTTTTGGAAACTGCAATTGGTTTCCGCAAGTGTGCAGGAAGAATTGATTTGCCATAGCATTCCATGGGTGCTATTTGCTGCAGATCCACAGTGCGGACACCCGCCGCGGATTCCACAGCAAATATCCGTCCGTGGGCAGGAGCCCTAAGCCAGATAATTGTCTTCCTCCATGTGGCAGCATCTTGTGAAGTAACATGAATCGTCCACCTCCTGGCTCTGTCTCCTCGTCTCTTAAGTTCAGAGGTGCCTCTGTCAACCCATCGGTGCTTAGTTCTGCTGCTGTATTTATGTTATGCTCTTGGTTCTGGAATTGTATCTATATACTGAGTTTGGTCCTGCTGCTTATTTATGTACTGAGGTTGGTTCTGATACTATATTTATGTACGCAACATTGTTCTGATGCTATATCTATGTTATGAGCTTGGTTCTGGTGCTGTATTTATGTTATGAGCTTGGTTCTGGCATTGTATATCTGTACTGCAGTTGGTACTGGTGCTGCATTCATCTACTGGACTTGGTACTTGTGCTGTATTTACATTATGAGCATGGTTCTGGTGCTGTATTTATATTATAAACTTGGTTCTGGTGCTGTATTCGTGTACTGAGCTTGGTTATGGCTCAACATTTATTCACTGAGTTCCGGTGTTCTTCTGCTGCTATCCTACTACTTTCTGCACAAGCAGAATACAGACAGACTGATATCAGTGCAATACATATAGTTTTTTTATTTTGATGGGCGGGTTCGCCAAAAACTCAAATTCCGCACAGGGTGCCATGTAAGCTAAGGCCGGCACTGGCTGCAATACCTGACATGACTTGTTGAATAAAGCTGGGCTGAGCATAAATGAGAGCGTGCTATACAACCCTTTAGGCATCCTCTACTTACCTCTCTTCTTCCTCTTCACTCCTGTCAGGTGAAGGAGATTATGAGGGAGATGAGTCTGGTCTGGGGTCTGTATCTATTGAGGTCTGGGGTCTGAATTAGTGAATTAAGGGTCTATATTAAGAGTGTTTGGTCTGTGGTGTATACCAAGAAGGTCTGCATTTAGGGGGTCTTGGTCTGTGGTTTGTATTTCGGGGTCTGGTCTGGAGTCTGTGTTCATTTTGGCTAGTGATGAAGGGGTCACATACATTGTTTGGGATTCAAATGTGTAGATTGAGGCAGTGTATTAAATAAATGGACCGGGCATAAGATAAAAAAAATTGCTGTCACGCCACTTCATACATCACTTTTCAGAATCTCCCTAATATCCCATCTTAAAAAATGGGCACAAATGCAAATCTGTTACTCCAATCATCATATAACCGAAAAGTTTAAAAAATCTTCTAATTCAAGTATTGTATTTATTCCATTGTCTGTACATGCCAATGGGGGCGCCATCTTGCCTGAGCTGCGGTTAACAGCATTTAGAAATATGCTTTACAGCAGAACTCATGAGTCGTAGACACAACGAAAAGGATTTGACTTCTATGGGAGAGTATTGTGGGCATTCTTTGTGCAGGGAGGGGGAGGAGGTGAGCTGTGACAACTACTGTGAATGGTGGATCCTGTGTAATCTATGTATATGTGTCACCTCTCATTGTACTCCTGCTTGAGATGCTAATGAGATGACCTCTGGGAACTTTTCTTTACACAGGAAGTATCAGACTATTATTAGGCTTAGTGTGAAAAATGCTGAATGTATCATTCTTTTAAATATCTGTGGCGACAGCAAAAATGTAGAAAAAAAAATCACCAAACATTCTTAAAAAATTAAGTTCAACCAAAACACTTGACTTCCAGAAGAGGTCATATTCTGATGACACATTGCCTTTAAAGAAGGTCATGCCAAAGTCAGAGACGTCTCATCAAAGTCATGTAAGGGGGATTCCTAGAGGAAGCCATGAGTTGTGATCTGTGCGGAGTGGAAACCACTACTGGGATACGAGAGACCTGACCGAATTCGAGTTGAATGGAGAGAGGAAATCTGAGAAGAGACGGAGAATGTTGAAAGACTCAGACGTAGCCAGACAGGAAGTTGTGCCGCGGACGTAGCACTTTCTAGTATTGTGGGAACCTGAGGTGTCCTTAAAAAATTCCCCAACTTTTTGTCCAGGAAGATGGGGGAGCGCTGTAGGGTGCCTATTGTTTTTAGCCTTCTGTACCCAGCTGCTATCTTTGGCCGTTGAGATCATGGTTTGGGGAATATTAAAGGGATCGTAACCTAAAGTCTGTCTTGTATATACAGATTAGATGTAGGTTGGCCGAACCCAATGATTTTGGCAGGTCTGGCCTAGGATATAATGTGTGTGGGGCCTCCTCGGCCTTCCCTGATGGCAGATGTGTGGTTCCCGGTAGATAAAGCTTGCAGGGGTGTTTGGTGGTGGCTTTCTCTACTCTCTAGGTTCACGGTACATATATTCTCCGCTGAGATGAATGTGCAGGGGGGCACCGGGCAAGACACAGTATATCTTGGGCGACCAAACATTTATTCTGCCTTAGGCCCATTTACATGGGATGACCTATCAGTGCCCAACAGGTCGTCCCAATGATGATCGCTCCTGTGCTTTTACAGGTGGAGCGCACCGGGGATCCTTCCACCCCGGCCGCCTCCATTCACAGTTAGCAGGCAGTCATTCCACTGCATGTTGCGAAATATTCTGGTACATGTGAAGCACCTTTAGGGGCCCATAAGTTTTTTTTTCTTCTCCATATGAGGAGACCAGTACTATAAATGAAGTACTATACTTGGGAGCCCTTTTACAGATTTTGCATTGGGGCTCAGAAGCATATAATAATATGAGAACCAACCCCACTACATAGATACAATACCAGAACCAACTGGTAACATAAATACAGCACCAGAACCAAGCCATTGTTTTGTGGGGGTGCCAATTGGCTGACAGCAGCACCTCAGAACACCAGAAGGACCTGTACTGAGGCAGAAGGAGGTGTATATAGCTGCACAAGGCACTGCCGTACGCAGAAAGAAGATCATCTGGCCAGGTGGACCTAGGGGGGATGACTGCCGCTAGCCTACATCTACCTGGTGGCCACCCTGTGCCACCATATAGGTTGCACGTAGCTAAGGCCGGCCATGTCTGATATTCTCCCTCATCCACTTTGGAGTACATTGCATTGTGGTAATACACATAAGATATCTGCAGCTGTAATTACCCCCCATACCGCATGTCTCGTTTTTGGCCTGGCTCAATATATATGTTCATTGTTATGGGTGATAGAAAAGGGAGCAGATACCAGATGCATCAAACAAATATGGTGGATATCGCCCTGTTAGAGTGATTGTATGTATATTACAATTACTATAACATATAGGGGTACTCAACATCTGTGCTGAGAAAAAGATGGAAAGGGATCCGGGTATTGAACCTACACGCCTTATGGCCGACATAAAGGTAGAAATGGACAGCACCTTGGAAGTGAAAAAGAAACGGTTCCTGGGGGGGGAAACGTCTTTGAGAGTTCTTCTTAACCTCCCATACAATCCACATAAGTGGAGAGCCGCACATACAAAAAAAGGAGAAAACCTCCCAAAAATGTTTTTTTTTGGGGGGTATAAAGACAAATAAACTGGGTGAGTGCGCTCCAATGGTGGTCAAGAAGGAAAGTGAGCTGGAACCTACTTGGACACTCCAGCGTCCAGCAATCCCTGCACAGATTTGTGCTTGAAAAAGTAGCCATTCTCAGCACTGAAACGCGTCGCACTGACCTCCATTGCTTTCTTGTATGCTGGGATTCCCTATTAATGTGTATGGATTAAAGTATCCTGTAATCATCCATCCAGAGAGGACATGGTTTTTCCTCAACACACAGTTTGGGGGCCATAGGGAGGAGAATTCCCCCACCTCACAGTGTGGTCACTCCCTCCACTCAAGGTAAGTTCCAGCACACTTTCCTTCTTGACCACCATTGGAGCCCCCTCAATTATGGCCAACATAAACATTTAGAAAATGTATGGTCAAACCAAGAGCGAATTATTGCTTGAGACCGGCTTTGTTGCTAGAAAGGGGTAAAAAGGAAAATAAGCCTTGGTAGAATGTGCATTAGACTTTTTGGGGTGGTTACTCCCAGTCTCATATGACTGACCACCAAAAAAGTCCACCTTGACAGGCAGGCTCGTAGCTATAGAGGGTGTAGAGGTAGGAGTTGCACCCAAGACTTGGTTCGCAGGAAGTCTGAAACGCCCATTCACCACATAAGAAGAGAGCAATATTCTATAGGACACATGCTAGATGGGAGGCCTCTTAATATCCTACAAAGGAAACGTTCTATGCTATTGACCACACCTTGTGCAGGAACCTTCCTTAATGGTGTCACCTATTGCTCCATCCTATGTTTTAGGCCGGAGAGGACAACCAGAAACGAGGAGGGCATTGATTAATATAGCAAGTTACTGTTACACGGTAAATGCATATGTGCCACGTCTATGTCAGCACAAAAATTATATGGTCCAATTTACCAGGTTCCTTGGACCCACCGAAGGGACAAAAAACAGTGAAACGTGAACAGCGCTCCAGAGGCTAGGAGTATTGGAAATATGGGGGTGAGAAAAAATGTATATAGAAAATAACTCACCCGACGTTACTAGGAGGCACCGGTGCGTCACAATCCAGGAGAGCGTATCATTCCAGGTAATATCGGGATGATATAGAATAATCCGAGCCTCGGGTATTGATGAAATTGGATAGGAGTTACATCGGTTAGTTAAAACATCCACGAGAAAGCGTCATGGTATAATTCCAGAAGTGAAAAAATTCAACCACGGAATCAAAAGAGAAGCCAAGAATATGAAAACATGACCAGCGCTTCAATGCAACCAATAAAGGAGAGATAGCAAGGTGTAGCACTTACTTTGCAGGCGTGCAAGCATGAGAAAGGCTCTCTGTATTAGACGAAACGTGTCGCATGTTATACGTTCTGGATGAATAAACACTTCTTTTTGGATACGCTTGTTACATTATCTGCCATCCGGGATTCAGGGGTGCCAGGTGATACGGCACCCCTGCAAAGTAAGTGCTACACCTTGCTATCTCTCCTTTAATGGTTGCATTGAAGCGCTGGTACTTTTTTCATATTCTTGGACCCACCAAAGGAAATGATTCCAAGGGCACAGCCTAAAGGTGCCCATACAGTTTCAGTAGTCAATCGACTAACACCTACTCTTCCCAACTCACTCATACAAATGCTCGCTCAGCATGTGTTCTCAATCTGGAGAAAAGAATAAGAGTCCTTTAACATCAGCGAGATCAGTGCTTGTATACTGGGCCTTTACATAGACTTATTCAGACTATCATAAGACAAGCAATCGTTAATATGGTCATTTGTCCCCATAGAAATGTCATTAGTCGGCTGTTCATGGTCGTTCGGGTGAACATTCTTGCCTGTTTATCGAACTGTGTAAAAGGCTCTCAAGTCTCTGTCAGACACCCTTCGAAGATGGCTAGAGATGAGCGAGCATACTCGTCCGAGCTTGATGCTCGTTCGAGTATTAGGGTGTTCGGGATGCTCGTTACTAGAGGCGAGCACCACGCGATGTTCGGGTTACTTTCATTTTCTTCCCTGAGACATTTGCGCGCTTTTCTGGCCAATAGAAAGACAGGGAAGGCATTACAACTTCCCCCTGCGACGTTCAAGCCCTATACCACCCCCCTGCAGTGAGTGGCTGGCGAGATCAGGTGTCACCCGAGTATATAAATCGGCCCCTCCCGCGGCTCGCCACAGATGCATTCTGACAGAGATCAGGGACAGTGCTGCTGGTGCCGGAGCTGCTATAGGGAGAGTGTTAAGAGTATTTTAGGTTTCAAGAACCCCAACGGTCCTTCTTAAGGCCACAGAAATCGCAGATCGCACCTATGTGCGATCTGCGATTCCTGTTCTCTTCTCTATATGCGCTCAATGGGGCCGGCGGCAGCAGCGCCGACCCCATTGAGAACATATAGAAGACAAATCATTCTTCTCTGCCACAGCTGTAACAGCTGTGGCAGAGAAGAACGATGTTAGCCCATTGAATTCAATGGAGCCGGCAATACAGCAGGTTCCACTGAAAGCAATGGGCTGCCGGCGATTGCAGGATGAATGGTCGGGAAGGGGTTAAATATATAAGCCCTTCCCTGCAATTCATCCAGAAATGTGTTACAATAAAAATATATACCGGCGTATAAGGCGACGGGGCGTATAAGACGACCCCCCAACTGTCACCTTATACGCCCGGAATACAGCGGAGCAAAGAATAAAAATCATTACTCACTTCTTCTGACGTTCTGCGGCGCTGCTGCAGGATGTCGCTCCCTCCTGGTTCCCGGCAGAGCATTGATTTCTCTACGAAGGGCTTTAAATCCCAGCCTCCAGAAACACACGTGCCTGCAGCCAATCACAGCCAATGACAATGATGTCATTGAATGGCTGTGATTGGCTGTGTTTCTGGAGGCGGGGATTTCAAGCCCTGCATCCAGAAAGCAATGCTCTGCCGGGAACCAGGAGGGAGCGACATCCTGCAGCAGCGCCGCAGAACGTCAGAAGAAGTGAGTAATGATTTTTATTTTTTGCTCCGCTGTATTCCCGGCGTATAAGGTGACAGTTGGGGGGTCGTCTTATACGCCGGTATATATTTTTTTTGTAACACATTTCTGGATGAATTGCAGGGAAGGGCTTCTATATTTAACCCCTTCCCAACAATTCATCCTGCGATCGCCGGCAGCCCATTGCTTTCAGTGGAACCTGCTGTATTGCTGGCTCCATTGAATTCAATGGGCTAACATCGTTCTTCTCTGCCACAGCTGTTACAGCTGTGGCAGAGGAGAACGATCTTTATGCTGACAGTGCGGGGGGGGGGGGGGGGTGGCACTCTTGCCGCTATTGTGGCTTAATAGTGGGACCTGGGAACTTGAGATGCAGCCCAACATGTAGCCCCTCGCCTGCCCTATCCGTTGCTGTGTCGTTCCCATCACTTTGTTGAATTGCCCAGATTTTCATAAACGAAAACCTTAGCGAGCATCGGCGATATACAAAAATGCTCGGGTCGCCCATTGACTTCAATGGGGTTCGTTACTCGAAACGAACCCTCGAGCATTGCGAAAATTTCGTCCCGAGTAACGAGCACTCGAGCATTTTGGTGCTCGCTCATCTCTAAAGATGGCCAACAATATTTCCCATGAGAACCCAAGATCTGGCAAGTCGGAATCCACCATGGCCGATCTTTGTTTCCTCCAACATCTACTGTCAAAGGACAGCAAACTCATCTCCATACTTCATCTTGGTCTTTGTGGCCTTCCTCTAGCAGTACCAGGGTCTCCTAGAAGGATCTCTTGGTTCTTTGATGGTCCAATCCAACCTTGAACACAGTAGACTGTGCTGCGTCCATATCTTGCACAATGACCCCCTATCCTCAACCAAAAAATAAGGAAGGATCAAAGGAGACGATCCTTACTGCTAACTGAATGCAGAACCAACCCATCGGATTGTGAGGAAGCCTCACCTTGAATGTCTCTGAATTGGATTTCACGTACCTAGTTGAAGATATTTCCAAAGAACAGCGCTGATGTTTTACCGAGTGTAATGTAAATAGCTCTACTGACCTTCTTTCACAAAAAAGATCTTATCTCCCTCAGTAATGTCACCTGTGAAAGCGGTGAGCACTTGATGCAGCAATTTACATGCCATTGCTGGTGCTGAGCGCATGTTTGCCGTGGGTTTAGCTGTTTACATTGTGGGGTGTCCTCCCAATGTACACAACGTTTCTTCTGATCCTTTCGGCACGGACTGAGTTCTTCTCCAGTTTTTTATTATAGCATAGATGGAGTTTGAAGATTTTAGGTCATAATGCAAAAAAGCCACATTAGGTAACGACGGGAGATGTCGTACTGTATAGCATGATTACTGTATCTAACGCAATTGGCATACAGTGGCGGACCTGCCGTAGAGGCAAGGAAGACCACCATTAAAGTTGTGGATCTCTTTGGCTCCTATTCTCAACCATCCCTTCTCAACCATGGAATAGCCTTGGTGATACACAGTTTGGTTCTGGATCTTTCGATCTGATGAGAAGCATGGGTAGAAGCTCTTAGAGCCCTAATGCAAAAAAGGTAAATGGCTCTTACCAAAGGTGGCATGGTACCCCTCTTAAAGGGTTATTGCTAAAACTGACTTTTAGCACTTATCTGTAGCGTAGGTGATAAAACTCTGATCGGTGGTGGTCTCACCATCACTGATCCTAAGAACGTTGGTTCCCCTGGGGGGAGGAGGAGATCGAATGGAGCAGTAGTCAAGCATGTGTGGTGCTATTCAATTCATCTTCAATGGGACTGCTGGACATAGCGAGTCAGCCTCATAGAAGATGAATGGAGTGGCACTGCACATGGAGGTGAAGTGAGGAGGACTTTGGATCTATTCTCAGGATCTCAGCTGTAAGACCCCTACTGATCACACGTTTATCACCTATCCTATTGGTAGGTGCTAAAAGCCGATTTTGGGAATACCCCTTAAAGCAGTTCAGGGTACTAGGACTCTGGAGTGACCACAAGCTCAGTATCCCATATAGACCAGGTCTCTGATGCAGAAAATGCTGCACTCCAGGTCTTATATAATTGAATAGGGGCCTCTGTTGAATAGACCAGATGAGTGCGACTGAGAAGAAGAGATGAGATGGTTCTTGGGAGTGGGGGATAAGGGAAGTGCAATTTTTCTCTAGATCCCTCATTCTTCACTCTTATAGTATTCTACTGCAGTTTAGCCGATGCCCATTGATTATAACTTCCCCCTCAAGTGTGTAGCTGGTGAGATGGGGCATTTGTCATTGGAGCTGCATTAGTTGCCAAGGGATGGCCAACAAGCCACTCTACCTTGGGTAGTGTAGCGAGTCTTATGCCCTGGCCACAGAAAAGATTAGCCATGACTCTACTTCCTCTTCCAATCAAGTGATGGCGCATGGGTAAATTGTAAATTATATTCTCTCCACCAACTATAGCTAAGCCAACACTTGACGTTAAAGTGAACCCGAGTTTCAGGACAAAATTCTGTCCCGGAACCTTCAGTTGTTCTTCTCTACTGCCGCTCCGATCCACCAATGCCGGGTGCCGTTTTCAGCCTTCCAGGATGGTTGCAGCAATTTTCTAACTACCTAATGGACACTGCTCTTTGGTTGGCTGGTGCTGATCATGTGAGCAGCTCTGGAAAATCAGAGAGCAGGTATAGTATACGACGGTATATGGCTAAAAATGGGACCAAGAACTGTCGGATCAGAGGGACTGCAGGCAATGTACCCTCCTCCCCAAAGCTCGCTTTAAGAATCTTATATGAACTCTGTCCTTAAATCTATACGCTGCACACCTGAGATATGCTTATCCTATATTGACACTCCTTTCACAGGTAATGGCCTCTTACTCATTGTTTGGGAACACAGGGAGCTATAGACACAGACTCATAAAGAATAAGTGACTGCTGGGAGGGATATAGCTGTGGATGTGGGTTCACATCAGGATATATTGAACAGACCCTTGCAATGCACGACTTAATCCATCACCTTGGTGCTGGGCCAAGGTCTGACTAATGTTCCAAAAAACGTTTTTTTTGCATTGTCTGCTCAGGTGTGATGAAGAAAAACAAGGTTCCACATACTGTACACAAATACTATTGTTTGCCATAAAGTAAGTTGTATAGAAGTATTGCAGGTATTTTGACCAGATGCCAATAAATTCGAGGTAGTTACGGCCATCATCCCCCCTGGGGTCAGTAGTATGCAGCTCCGGAATGGGGCAATGGCCTAGGATGATGATAGTGCTGCAGAATGGGGCAGTGGTCTAGGAGGGTAATAGTGATGCAGAATTATGCATGGGCCTAAAGAGGTAGTAATGCTGCATGATAGGGCAGTGCCCTAGGAGAGTAGTAGTGCTGCAGATTGGGGCAGTGCCCTAGGAAAACAGTAGTGCTTCAGATTGGGGCAGTTGTCTAGGAGGGTAGTAGTGCTGCAGGATTGTGTATTGGCCTAGGGAGGTAGTAGTGCTGCATGATAGGGCAGTGCCCTTGGAGAGTAGTAGTGGTATAGATTGGGGCAGTGGTGTAGAAGGGTAGTAGTGCTGCAGAATGATGCAGTGGTCTAGGGGGATATTAGTGCTGAAGATTGGGGCAGGGGCCTGGTGAGGGGGGGGGGGGGTGTATTGGTGCTACAGATTGGGACAGGGGCCTGGTGGGGGTGGGGGGTGTATTGGTGCTACAGATTGGGGCAGGGGCCTGGTGGGGGGGGGGGGGATGTATTGGTGCTACAGATTGGGGCAGGGGCCTGGTGGGGGGGGGGGGGATGTATTGGTGCTACAGATTGGGGCAGGGGCCTGGTGAGGGGGGGGGGGTGTATTGGTGCTACAGATTGGGACAGGGGCCTGGTGGTGGGGGGGGGGTGTATTGGTGCTACAGATTGGGGCAGGGGCCTGGTGGGGGGGGGGGGATGTATTGGTGCTACAGATTGGGGCAGGGGCCTGGTGGGGGTGGGGGTGTATTGGTGCTACAGATTGGGCAGGGCCTGGTGGTGGTGGTGGGGTATTGGTGCTACAGATTGAGGCAGGGGCCTGGTGGGGGGGTGTATTAGTGCTACAAATTGGGGTAGTGGCCTGGGGGGGGGTATTAGTGCTACAGATTGGTGGAGTGGTGTAGGAGAGTAGTAGTGCTGCTGATTGGGGCAGCACTGCGATTAGGGCAGTGGTCTAAGAGGATAGTAGTTCTGCAGAATGATGCAGTCGCATGGGTGGATATTAGTGCTGCAGATTGGGGCAGTGCCCGGGAGGTTGCGGGTAGAAGTGCTGCACATTGAGGCAATGCTCTAAGAGAGTGGTAGTGCTGGAAAATGGAGCAACGGCCCAAGAGGGTAATAATGTTGCAATTGGAACAGTGGTCTAGGAGAGTAGTAGTGCTGCAGAGTGGGACAGGGGTCTAGGGGGGCAGTAATGCTGTAGCATGGGGCAGTGGCCAAGGAGAATATGAAGATTTGACATGGGGACCCAAGATCTGTTGATTGTCTGTCAATGGCATACAAAATAATCTAATAGGAACTCTAAGAGCCCTTAAAGGGGTTAAACGCTTCAGATAATTGGTTTATGTTGAGAGCAGAGCGGCACAACCTGGCAGTAGCTCGGGGCCAAAATTAAAATTGGCAAACCTCATGAGTATCACACGGCTCCCATTGAGGTCAGTGGACTCTGCTTGCATGGACTCGTTGGGTCTTCCAGGGCAAGAGATGCTCTTTGATCATGGGAGACATCTTTCTATTAATGTTAAAGGGGTTGTACCAAAATCTCACACTATCGCCCATCCACAGGATAGAGGATAACGTTATGATTAGTGGGGTGGGACCTCCACCGATTCTGAGAATGGGGGTCCTAACAGTTCACATTCATTTCAATGATGGTGCCAGAAATTGGCAAGTACAAGCACTTATTATCTCCACCACCATCGTTGCGACTGCTGCCTCATTCTTATGGAGACAATCGGGACCCCCTGTCTTCAGGATTGGTGGGGGTCCCACAGTCAGAACCCACCGATCACACTGTTATCCTGTATTCTGAGGGTAGGGTCTAACTTCAGATTTTGGTAGGATCCCTTTAAGGGAATTCCCATAAGCATAAGAGTTTAGGTTAATACTTTGCTGACTCCCAACCCCAAATTGTAGTTTTTCTGCAGCAATGGAAAATTTCATATAAAACTCCGGTGTGGAGCTTGTACATTGACCATCTTTTAGGATAAGACGTTGCAGATTACCGCTTGACAAGACAGACTATGGATTTGCATGAGTTAAAGGGATTGTACGATACTAGAGAAAAAAATGGCTGCTTTTTTTCCAGAAATAGCGCCACACCTGTCCATAAGGTTGTGTTTGGTATTGCAGCTCAGCTTCACTGAAATGAATGGGGCTGGGCTGTAATACCAGACATAACCTGTGGACAAGTGTGGTGCTGTTTATAAAAGAAAACTAAGATTTTCCGATGCTGTCCAACTTATTTATGGCACTAACTCAGATGGAGGGAATACTTATTACACCTGATCCGATGGATGATATGCTATCCTTACGGTTTATTTATCTTTTGACTAGTTTAGCATTACCGATACTGTAGTTAATATTTCCAGGAATATCTTTTGAGTGTTTAGTATTGGCTTACAGTCAGTAACCACAGTCTGCTCCGATCTGAGAGGTTATTGCAGGGTGCCAAGCACCTGGAGAACATAAGGAGAACCGAAAGCAAGAAGTGGAGATCACAGCAGACAGAATAATCCACCGCCAGCTTTAGGGTATGTTCACACGGCGAGGAAATGCTGAGAGATGCAGATTTGGAGTCAAAATTAGCGGCACACCCGCAGCTGATTTGAGAAGATACGGCGCCCCCCCACCTCCAAAATCGTCATGCTCTTGGTGCTTCCTTCACGGGGCTCCGGTGGCCTCTAGTGAGCGCAGCTCCGCTGGTCACTTCTGCGTCATCTGATCCACTCTCACTATAGGCCATCGGTAAAGGAAGACTTCGGAGGTGAGGGGGACGGCGGAGGACTTCAGAGGTGAGGGGGACCGCGGAGGACTTCAGAGGTGAGGGGGACAGCAGCGGATGTGGAGAATCTGCAGCATTTCCGCTAGGTGTAAACATATATATATAAAGTGATTCATCCAAGACAGTGGTGGCTGCAGGAGGTCATTGGGTCTCATTCGGTTGCCCTTGGCCTCCCTTCTCCAGGGAAGTAACTTTAGGGTGTGTAGAGGATGGTGCTGGATGATCCTTAGGGGACCCCTAAGTTCTCTCTTTCCCATACAAGATCAGTCCTATAAATGGAGCATTATAGATATGGGGCTCTATCCCACGACACATAACTAGTAAGATTTTATGTTATCTCATGGCAAGATACACCATCCTACCAAAAGTATTGGACACCTGAGCATGATTCAAAAGTATTTATTTCCATCTGTTAATACTTAGTAGGGCTCCTTTAGCCCTAATGACATCGGATACTCTCTGTGGCATACTATCTACTAACGTCTGATACACTTCAGGTGGTATTTCCCTCCATTCACCCTGCAAATGTCTGATGAGTTCTCTTTAAAGAAGATGCATCGGTCCATCTATAATGGTGCAAGGAACGTCATCATTGGACAGTTGAGCAATAGAAGAATGTTCTATGGAGTGATGAATCCCCCTACTCCATCTTCACATCAGATGGAGGTACCTGGGTGTGGAGGATGCTGGGGAATGCCTGAGTGTGTTGTGCCACGGCGGAGGCTCTGTTATGGTCTGGGGATGTTTTACGTGGCACGTTTTCGGTCCGTTGGTTGTAGTGTCAAGAACCATGAACACGGAGGTGACCCTGACATTCTAGACAATAATGTGCTGCTGACAATGTGGTACCGTAATACTCTGGGAACGGTTGGCCATACTTCCAACAAGACGACGCGCCTCGTCACACATCCAACGCTGTTTTATGTTGGTTTGAGGATATGGATGTTCCAAGATTGGTCCCCACCTGAACTATACTTTGGTATGAACTGGAATGTCAGGTCAGGAAATATGAACAGCGTCTATTTTCTTTTTAGAGAACTCTCCAGACATTTGCAGGATGAATGCAGGGAAATACCAGCTGAAGTGTATCAAATATTAGTAGAAAGTATGCCATGGAGAGTATATAATGCCATTAGGGCCAAAGGAGCCCCACTAAGTATTAACAGATGGAAATAAATACTACTTGTGATTCTTGCTCAGGGGTCCAGATACTTTTGGTGGTAAGACAGTGTAAGGTACGATTATCTCCTCTTGGTTCAGTAGGGTTAGTAAAAAGTTCAGGGGCCTTAAAAGGGTGGATAGTAGACGTTACTGGGAAATAAGGTGCAGTGAGCGGGCTGTAATTAAGGCAGATGCTATTCTTTGTATTGTATGTTTATTCTGCTGCAAATCAAAGCTTCTATGAGATGGCATGAGAGCTGCAGAACAGGTGCGCGGGCCGGGGCTGCCAACATAAACTGTACGGGTGGATGATGCCGCACAAGAGCCATTCCAAGATATCAGTCATCTCGCCAACAACGAACTAACGTCTGCCTCACGGAGGGGCTCATGGTGTCACGCCCGGCCTCCCACTGACGAGCTTCACAACAAGAGCGTGCCACACAAATGCCTAGATACACCTGCAGGTCGCCAGTAACCGCCGTACTGCCCTGCTTCATGGTTGTACGGGAGCCAACAAAATTCTTCAATTCCTGCAGATATAGCAGAGTTGAACTTGTCATTAATATTGCAACGTCACCACAAGAGCCCTCCGAGTTAGGGCGCCCACCCACTGGCGATTTTTTTTCCCTGCGAAATTCGCAGCATTTTTTTCTCTGCAGGGGTCTATGGGACTTGTAATGTTAAAATCGCGATCGCGCAAAATCGCAATTTCGCGGTAAATTGCGATTTTGCGCGATCGCGATTTTAACATTACAAGTCCCATAGACCCCTGCAGAGAAAAAAATGCTGCGAATTTCACAGGGAAAAAAATCGCCAGTGGGTGGGCGCCCTTAAAGGGGATGTCACCAAAATAAAATTGGACACACTTGTGCGATAAAAACTGACTGTTTTTAATGTGTCTGGGTATACCTGAGTGTTTCCGTTTTTTAAGCCCTTGTGTTGGGCAGGAGTGATGCATGCTCACGACCCTATATTCAGAGGTGACCCACCATTCAGACAAGCAGCTTAGGCGGCTTAGCCTTGCCCCTTCCTGGTTTGGGACCCTACCGGGAGAGGGGATGGGCAGCAACACCGTCAGGTGCATGCAAGCTCCGATGCGTGGCGCCAACTCCCTTATCAAGTTAATGGCAGGGAGGAATTCATAAAGAGCGCTTTGGGTGCCATGTTGTTAGGGGCAGGAAGGAGCTTATACCCCCCTTATGATGCAGGCGGTGACATGGCTAGCATGCCACCATCCTGACACTGGCCTCTGGTTCCCACACCCCTACCAGAACTAGCTTGTAGGTTCTGGAGGGGTATATACAGTATAAGATAATCCCCTGCATCACAGGGGGGAGAAGGACAGAAGAAGCTGGGCAGTGAAGACTACGGTACAGAAGACTACAGTACTCCAAATGGGGATGCACATTGTGAAGCGCTGAGTAGAGCAGCACAGGGGCAGCATGGGAGGGCGAGGAGAGGATTGTGCCTCTGCATTGCTGCGCAGGCTTCCAATAAAAGATAGAACTACCTCAGACAGGGGCTGCTACGGGGTGCAACATTCTACAGGTTTCCAGGGACTGGCACAGGAGCGGCTACTGGGACCAACGCTGTGCTGGAAAGAGAAAACTCAGAACCACCATACAGTTCAATGGGTTGGGGATTACCAGCTGATGTTAGGAGTTCCGTAAGTGAGGATGGCCCTCAGTGAAAATCGCACACGAACAGAGAAATTGATAGGGACTACACAGGCCTACAATTTTCTGACGGACACAAGTAAAATCAAGCACATAGTGAAAGCACAGAAGCGTTACTGCAGTCGACCCAGAAACTTATAGGAACTTTTCCCGTAGGAATACGTATCTGCAGGTTGCGGACACATCATTGGACAATTTTTTTGTTATCCTCAGAGTGTGTGCGACAAGCTGCAGATAACAGGTTATTACATGCTGAGGCAATATTGTTTCCTCTCTTGTTGAAGTGTGTTACTGGCTCTGTGATGGATAACTGTTATACTACGGCATATCTATCAAAGCCGTGAATACTTCTAGTGAGAGATAATCAGGGTTAAAAACGGATCCGTAGAAGCTGTCTGCATCCTCAGCGCTTTTTAAAGGTTTGCCTAGTCATTTCCTTATTCTCATATAAAGTTAATATATTTGTAATCTGGTGTCCATTTCATATCCCGGTACGTGCGTCGCCTACCAATTATCGCAACAGGCGCGTGATCCGTTTTTTTTTTCTTGCGTCCAAGAAAAAAAAACTGAAGGAAGCCCTTTTTTTTCTGGGATTGCTCAGCAATGATCAGAGAAAGATGTGCTGAGCGTGGCACATTGACATGGGCTGTTCTCATATGAAGATCGGACTGGAATAGGACATGCTGCCATTCCGCCGTAGCAGAAATCTCCGTCTATTCCGCCATAGTCTTGCCCCGATCTGCATGTGGATTTAACCTACCTTGTCAATGGGCAAAATCCGCGCTCGGAATTTCCGATTTGCCAAAAAAATGACACGTCTCTTCTTCATATGGATCCTTGTGGAAACGCGCCAAAACGTCCATATGCGGATTTTTCCCACTGTTGGGCAAAAACGCGTCGAAATGGCTGCAGTTTTACAGGTGCTGAAAATTCTGCGGTGTGAACTTACCCTAAAAAGTAATGGGATTTGTTTGGAATCAGTGCAGATCTGTGCAATATCCTGCAGTGTGAACATACCCTAAGGGGTCACCCTGAGCATTATAGAGACCCCATGGTAGGTGAGGGGCCCCGTTACAGATTTTGCACTGCGGCCCTGCGGCTTCACTCCTTCATATATCTATTTTTGCTACATATTACCTTCAGCTCGTTATGTTCGTGTCTTTTGTGTATTTATCTCTTAAGCTTGTAAACTGCGAGTATTCAGCATCCATCATCATGATCATAAACAGGTTCCCTATGACAACAAGCACGGCATTGTTTGGGTTCGAGTGGATGTCAGACGCAGCAAACGATCATTATTGTTGTCCTGGACCGGTTGTCAGCGGGGAGACAAGAGGCTTATTGATCTGACAGACCGGAGTGTGTTGTTTTATTGGCCATTGCGATGTCCCATGTCAAACATTGTATGACTTATACAGACCCGGGGGCAAGCCTGGCAACTACTGTAAGCTCGTAAAACGCGTTGCTTGGCAGCTTGGTGTAAGACGTGACTATTAACAGTCGGTATTGTTAATATGTGTAGGATTGGTGGAAACACTATTGGGTTCAGTTTACCCCCCGTGTAGTAACCAGGGCTCTCAGAGGCTCATTTTCTCACCCACCCTAGTCTCGACAAGCATGGTTAGTCAAAGCCCCTTGAATTAGCTTCCTGGTCATAGTCCAAGGATGGTCAAAGAAGGACATTTATGGTTCATTATGTGACTGCTCCATTTTCCATCCATATCTATACACTTGGATGCTTTTAATTTAAATATCTTGTGCTGTGTCATCAATAGAACATCATTTTTAATATATAGCCGTTTAAAATCCAGTTGCACCTTAACAAGCTGTGAAGGATAACGCAGGGGAAACCGCCCTGAGAAGAACAACCCTGCAGAGCAACATAACCCTAAATCAATTTCCTTCACTCTTGTAAAATCACCAGACTTCGCCCTAGGTAAGGGGATGAAGTAGTGGGATTTAGGGTTAGATTGCTGTGCGGGATCGTCCTTTCCAGGGCGGTTACCCCGCTTTATCATTTACGGGTTAGTGGTCAGGACTTGTAAGGATACAATAGGATTTTAAAAGGATATGTATAAAAAGGTATGTCTTATTTATAGCACAGCACGCTTTTTTCTGTGACTTTTGGATATATTGGGTCTGTGGAAGGTTTGTACATCTGCATGAAGGGGCGGATATCCCTGGTGATTCTGTGAGATATAATTTAAATATTAGCCCAAAAATCATTGAAATATGGAATTTATTATGATTCAAATTGCACCATATGATGGAGTAATGTGAAAATTGTGGTGTTAGAAACAGTTAGGGACCATATAGAGCAATATGGCAAGTTTACTAATGCAAATCTGTTTCCAAGGTCAAAAAGAGGGACACTCAAGGGCCAAAATGGGACAGAGGAACTTGGGCTAAAAGTAGGGACTGTCCCTGCAAAAGAAGGACACTTGGGAGGAGGTATGGTCCAAGGCAATGGTTCCCAACCTGTGGCTCTCCAACTGCAGCAAAATTACAACTCCTAGCATGTCCTGCAGCAGTAAGGGGCATTGCACTCTATTCCACACTATGCTAAAAGTAGGTGGGGCTTAAATAATGGGGTGTGGCCTAACATCCCTGTTGGATTTATTATAATTATCCCAGAAACTGGTATATGTTATAGCTGAAATCTACAGTAGCTTGTAGCTGTCACACATACCCTGTTTCCCCAAAAATAAGACCTACCCCTAAAATCCCTACCCTAATTTTTGGGGTAGGTTTGAAATATAAGCCCTACCCTGAAAATAAGCCCTAGCGGTGCGTCCTGCAGTCCTTGTTCACCCACACAAGATCACTTCCTGGTTACGGGATTCATAAATACCACCCCAGGAAGCTCTGATTGGTTTTCAAGCGCTGCTCAACCAATCAATGTAGCGCTCAATGAACCAATGCGATGGCTGTAATTGGTTCATCGACCGCTGCAGTTGAGCAGCGGTTAAAGAATCAATCACAGTCATCACGTTGTGGAGGCAGGTTTTATCAATTGGCCAATCAGTGCCGCAGCTCAGCATGTCGGAGCTCCAGAGAGCAGCGGGAGGGACCCGGACGGAGCCGCTAGGTGCCTACTTTGGGGCAAAAATTAATATAAGACAGGATCTTATTTTGGGGGAAACAGTGTATCAGTCCGGCACACGGACTATCCAGACATGCGTAAAGTTTAATTAGAGGTGTATGTCTCTTAGTCCACTTGGCGCACTTCACTCCGGCTCTGTCCTTACTTACAGTATAAAGTACCGGTCGGAGTAAACTCCCCCAATGTGTCCCTTTTTTTCTGTTTATCTTCCAAGATAGAGTTAACGGATTTTACTGCTTATTTCCTACCCCGCCATTCAGAATCCCGGCTTATCTGCAGGCTGTAAATTAATCGGCGGCGCACGTGACTCGCTGCTGATGTCCAAACCCCAGGTCTAATGTGAACCATGACCACTGATTCTATTGAAAGCGAAAGGATTTAATTTTATTACTAGTCTGTTGTAATAAAGGAGTTGGCTGAGATAAGAAATAAGGTTGTTTCGTTCTTCTATTCCTTCGTGGACAGCGCCAATATCAGGGTATGTTTGGTATTGCTGCTCAGTCCATTTTAAGTGAACGTAGCTGAACTGCAATTTTCTTAATATACCTGATGCAGAGCTCCAACGTCCTCTTACAGACGTTTCTAAAGGATAACATTCTGGCTTCCTGCAGCCACCACTAGAGGGTGCTTCACAGCTTACTGCATACTGTCTATACGTAGAACTCACTGATAACACAGTATGCAGTAAGCTTTTGAGCTCCCCCTAGTGTTGGCTGAAGGCAGCGGAATTCTGCATATGGGACAAAGCACAGTATTTTAGGACGTGCAATTCAATGACTTTCACACCAGAATGCCTAGTATTTCACTAACTATCTAATATTTCTTCTTTGGTAGATCATGATTTTACAAGGAAGCAACATTATGAATATTAATCCAAGTGCCAGCTCACACCCCCATCCACCAATCTGGCCGACCCCCTACTCCGCATGTGATGGTAAGAAAGACTTCTGAAGTGCCTAGAGCAGCGATCTCCAACCTGTGGCTCTCCAGGTGTTACAAAAATATAAATCCTAGCTTGCGGCAGTCAGAGCATGCTGGGAGTTGTAGTTTTGCAACATCTAAAGTGTCAATTTCCAGGATGATTAAAAGCCCAAACTAAGATACAATATAATAGATAGGGAATATGGCACTTCTTTGGAAACTGTCATCCAGTTGCTCTTAATGCAAGGGGTTTTCCAGGCAGCGCCGGCTGCCAGTGCCGGGATACGCCGTGGTCAGAGCGGGAGCTATTGCTCCAGCTCTTGTGTAGTGGCTGGGGCACGTAATTGCAGGCACAACTCTCATTGAAATCAGTGGGACCCCAGCCTGCAATTACAAGCGCAATTCTAATTTCCTCCTCCACATATGCGGTTCTCAGTGCTGGGCTAGCTGGTCCTCCTGTTGGCTCGCCGCATGGTGCCGCTCCATTCATCTCCAATGGGACTGCTGGAGATAGCCGAGCGCTTGTACTTGCCTGTTTCCGTGAGTCCAACTGAAATGCATGGAGAGGCACATTTGTGACCGCCACTCCGTTCAACCTTCTCCTCGGGGGTGGAGTGAAGGGAATCGGGGGACACGGAATTCATGTTGTCAAGATTGATGGGGGTTTCTGTGCTGAGACCCCTACCAATCAGAATTTTATCATCCTGCGGATTGGTGATATGGGTCAATCTCGGCACGCCCCTTTAAGGCTACATTTAGCGGAAAACCAGAACCTAAATCAGCATCACATTCCGCACCATTTGATGTGATTTTGCGGCAAATTTCATTCCTTCACTTGATGTAAAATCTGCTGAAGATCTGCGCCCAAACCCAACCAAATAGTGAAGATTCTGACATGGACTGCGATGCTTATTTTCCGGATCAAATCCGATACGTGTAAACGCTCCCTAAGGCTACGTCTACATGTAACGGAAAGTCATTTTGCAAACAGCGAAGTTCAAATACCTCCAAGTTAGGGCACTTCTTCCCTCCAGATTAGAAGAACAATCTGATTCATTCTAAGGCCCAATGTCCACGGGCAGATCTGATTTGCGGAATCCGTGCGGAAGATCCACAAATCAAGCCGCCCATAGGGATACATGGGCATTCGCGAATGAAATAAAGCATGCAGATTTGATTTGCGGACCCTTCTCAGCATGCTCCATTTCAGTTGGTCGTTCAGTCGGAGCAGGCATTTACACTGAATGATAATCATTCAGATTCTCGCTGGGTGCAAGAATCTGTGCACTTTAGCGGCCCGTGTAAAAGGGCCCTTAGGGCTTATTCAGACGAGTGTATTCAATAGTTTCCTATGGAAACATTTAGATGAAGGAATTTCAGCTGCACAAAAAAAGCCCCGCGCCAAAAAAAGGACCTCAGCGACTGAAATTCAGCAGTTCCCAATCGCTGCTGCACGAAAAAATAGGACCTGACCCATCTTTGGTGCGCTGGGTGCAGGAGCTTCCATAGACTCCTATGGGAGACTATGCAAGCCGGACGGCAAAGGCAGAACAAAGGATTTCCTGTAGCAGGGAGAGAAGGGTTATTACACTGACTGTCATTATGCCTTAAACTACCCATTAGCGGCACAGACATTAATGGGTAGTTTAAGGGCTAAAAGGCGTAATGACAGTCAATATATTTACCTCCTGCAGGATAACCCTCCTCTCCCTGCTACAGGGGAATTCCCCCACAGCAGGGAGAGATAGTGAGGCTGAAAGGGACTTCCCAAGGGAACCCCCCATAGCAGGGAAAGAGGGTGTAGGGCTAGAGAGAGAGGGCAGGGCTAGAGGGAAAAGAGAGAGCAGGTCTGGTTGAGACTCTGTGAGGGAATCCCCCATAGTAGGGCAGAGAGGGGTGGAAATAGAGGGCGGGGCTAGAGGGACTCTCAGAGGGATTCCCCCATAGCAAGGAGAGAGAGGTGGTGGGGCACACCTCTAGACCCATCCTCTCTCTCCCTGCTATGGGGAATTCTCTAGGGGAGTCCCACTAGCCCCACTGGTACTAACAGGAGTTTGCAATGGGATATTTAAAACTTGCTATTCGGGACTTCGTGGCTGCTGCCGCGATCTCTCTGAGTGCTGTTTTTCTGCATCATGCAGCTCCCAATCGTGTAAATGGGTGATTTTAGTGCTAATTAAGCTTGGGACTTGTGTGCACAAAATTTGTCCATTCACACGCTGAATTTGGGCGAGTGTAGGTCCCTCATGTGAAAGAGCCCTTACACTGGAAATATAAAGCCACAATCCCAGTGGACACGAAAAACAATTAGAGGAATTAGTATTTTCTGCTTCCAGGGACCATTATACAAGTTGGGCCATGTGTGCTAATTATGTTTATATAACGTTTGTTGTGTTTGTGACAACAGGAAGTGCAGCCATATTGTTTGTCACTTGTGAATTTGCCTCCTCAGTGGGTGGCAACAAAACCATCACTTTGCTATTAATTGAATAGTTTGATGAAACACTAGATCGTCCATTCTTGAGAAATAATGTAAAAGTGAAAAACAATATGGCCGCACTTCCTGTAGTCACTTTAGCAAAAAATGGCCAAAACAACTAAATAGAAAAATGCTAACCTCTCTGTAAGTAAATAAGCAATCAGCTGCTGAGGGTAGTTACAGGTAGGTGGCTGTACACTTTTCCTGCAGCGGCCACTGCAGGAGCAATGTGGTATTGCATGAGATCAATACCAATGACTGCTACACTATGTAATATATGGTCACACTGAGTCCTCCAGAGGAAAACTCTCATCTCTGGCTAATAGGAACTGAAGGGCCATGCTCCAATGCCTTAAGTGTCACAATATTAGTCGTCAATTCTATTCTAATTAGCAATGGAAAAAACTTGTGCTTCAAATGAGGAAAACTTAGAGGCAGGAAGCAATTAATATACCGAGTCGTACTCCTTTCACAAATAAAGTGAAATGTTCCCCATCTTTACGGTGCCAGCTGCTTCTATAAAATCTCCAACCCTTGCCAAGAGACCGTGTACTTATGTAGTGCATGACATGTTCTGCATCTTGGCTCGTCTACAGGGTTCTTCGCGGGTCAGTGGCACGACATTCATCCTCAGTACTGGACTAAGTTTCAGGTCTGGGAGTGGCTGCAGCAGTTCGTGGACACCAACCAGTTGGACGCCAATTGTATCCCATTCCAAGAGTTTGACATCAACGGGGAACGTCTGTGCAGTATGAGCCTACAGGACTTCAATCAAGCCGCCGGTGCAGCCGGACACATCTTGTACAGCAATGTGCAACATCTCAAGTGGCATGGTGAGGCTCCGGATCATATTGTAAGGTGCATGAAGTACTCAGCGTCATACATCCCCACCAACCCAAAGTCAACCACCAACGTCACATATCTATAGTGCCTGGTCCTTCATGTCCTCATGCTTATCTCTCAGCTCTTCGCATTTTTTGGTCTGTTGACCCAGTTCCTACTGTGCAATGGTTCAGTACCCCAGTCCCCTGATATTTTAATACTTTAGATCCATTGTCCCAAATTCGGACAGGTCCTTTGGGGCAGAATGTGCCCAGATCCCTTTTTCTCAAGCTCTTCTGGTCCCAGAAGCTCCTGCATTCATTATTTACTTGACCACTGCAGCCAATCACTGGCTCCCATGTTCTCCCATGTTCTGTACATGAGCATTGAAGCTAGTGAAACTCCTTTAATTGCCCTTTGCTCCCCATCTGCACTAGTCTCTCTTGTGTTCTAATATAACACATACTCCCCATTTACCCCACACCCCATTTCCACATGCGCTGGGACAGCTGGTCACTCTATTATAAACTTTTTGTGGCTTTACGCTGCACTTTAGTTAAAAGTGGGTGGGGTTCAGTGTAAGTGGGTGTGGCCAAGCATGGCCCGTCAAATTTCATATAATTTACGCCAAAAGCCGGTATAAATTACAGCTGAAGTGTAGGTTTCAGTCTGGCGCATTGGGGTGCCGCCAGATGCGACAAACGTAATAAGCTTATGCCTCATAATACAGTTGTTGCACTTACACCGATGCAAAGTTTACTCCGACCGTGTATAAAATAAATAAATATGACCCTTAGTGTCCAGTAGTTTGACGCCCAAAGTATAGTATTCTTCAATATATTATTTGGATGCAATGGTATACAGGGGGTGGACAAAAATATGGAAACACCTACGAAATGCATGGGATTTGAATCATTAGCACTGAGCTGCCCTTTTGACCCCTGCGTGGCTGAGAGCTTTCCTGCCAAATTTGTGTTTACTTCACCTCTTGCCCTGCTCTGGGTGGTTTTGGAGCCAGCTGGTAGCAATGCTGAGTAGCTCAAACCCCTGACCAATGAAACCTTGTTGCTCGGGCAGATGTTCACTTCTGCCCGGCAGCATCTGTGCCATATTACCTCCACTTAAAATCAGTCTCTAAATTTCTTATTGAAATAGGATTTTTTAATCCCATGTGACTTAAGACATGGGTTTAATATGCTGTTTCCATATTTTTGTCCACCCCCTGTAGTACTCACAGCCAATATAATGGCCCCGCAGTTTGCCTAAAACCATTCAGCCATTAATGGGGTTGTCCATATTCGCATATAAAAAAAAAATCTCACATATTTGGTATCGTCGTGTCCATAAAGACATGTACAATAAATTGAACATGCTTTGTATCCTGCATGGCAAAAAGCGTAGAAAAAAACACTACAAAAATTGATTTTTAGCATTTTGCCTCTCAAAAAACTGCAATAAAAGTGATCAATTAAAGGGGACTCCCTGCACGGTGTAAAGAATCCCCTCCCACAGCTGTCATAGAATTCTATGAATGGACTGAGGGCTGCCTGTGATTGGCTGAGCGCTCAGCCAATCAGACACAGCCTTTTCAGCTGGCGGAGAGGTAAGTATGTTTCCCCCCCCCCCCCCACACCAGATAGAAATGATTTTCAGGGAAGGGCTTATTTTTCAAGCCCTTCCCCGAAAATCACTATGGAGGTGTCGGCATCCTATTGCTTTCAATGAGGCTTCCAGCAGAGGTGGCTCAATTTAAATCAATAGGAGGGCTTTGCGGTCCCCTCCCACAGCTGTCAGCGCTGTGACAGCTGTGGGAAGGGATTCTTTACTTCCCGCAGGGAGTCCCCTTTACTCCCCATGCAGTAAAAACCCTGGAAAATTCCACTGACAGCTCAGTGCTCTGCACATTTCAGCACTAGAGCTGTCCACGGAAACCTTCCAGGGTTTAACTGCATGGTCAGTGCAGCAAGCCCCGGAGATTTTCCGGGCGTGCCACTCAAGGGGTTAAGTGTCTGGGTGTTCATCATTTCCTTATTTTACTGACTATCTTCTATCTTGGCGTTATTCCTACATTGTTTCGTTAAACTTCCTCCTTGGCAGTAAGCAACATGCTGTAACAAATACTCGCGTGCCAGTTGACAGACCACGTAGTACACAACTGAATGATATGGCTTATGTGGTATACCAGATGTGCGGCGGCTATCAAACATTAGGGATTTACTGATAATGGGTTGTCCAGTCTTCTGTAAATAAAGCCTAATAGGGATGTACAGTTTTCAAATATTCTATCAGGGCGTTCAGAGTTAATTGAGATAGGTCCCCATTCAGGACCCTCATATATCAGCCAGGTCAAAGAGTGGCTACAAACAGCATCTCTTACTCTGGAGGACCCAGCACGTCAATGCATTATACAAGCAGCCTATTGATTTCACTGTGAACTGTGGTAATACTTCAGTTCCCCTGTGGAGGCGCTGCAGGAGAATTGAGCACTTGCTATCATGTTGCAGCTAATCACTAAGGTTCCGAGCAGTTAAACAACCTGTGATCAGTTCACCATTAGGGACCCTTTCAACAAAAAGAATGTACAAAGTAGATAAGTCCTTTCTGTTGTCCTTCAATGAACTTCTAATATAATTAGGGTTTTAATCCTGTCCCTTTTTCAAGATCTCTGCTTGTTGTCAATGAATGGGGACATTCTTGCCTACTGAAAGAGGAAGGCTTAAAGCAGCCCTCCTGTTTTGCGACATAATTCTGTCCCTCGGAAGGAGGGTGTAGGGTTGAGTATATTACCTGCAGTTGCTTTTCTCAAAGCTGCTCCTCAAACCAACAGTTCCATGCCCCACTTATGGCCATCCGAGATAGCTACATGAAATGTCTAACTAAGTACCTAATGCACATGGTGCACTTCTCTTTGATTGGCAAGTGCTTATCACATGAGCAGCCCCGGCCAATGAGAGTGCAGATATATAATGCATTGGTAGTCTAACGCTACCAATGCGCTGTGGGGATTAGGTAGTCTGAAGATTGCATCGACCATCTTGGATGGCTAAAAATGGGACCCAGAATCAGTAAATTGGAGGGACAGCAGAGAAGAACAACAGCAGGTAATATATTTTGCGCTGCCTCCTATTACACTTCTGGTTGCTCATTGCGGTCAGAGCCGGAAGTGTAGTAGAAGGCATCCCTCCCACTGATTTTCATTAGGTAGAAGCCTGCCTATTACACCTCTTCCCTTAACAACCAATGATAACGTCTGCACCGATAGTGGGCTGGACAATCAGCTGATCAGTGGGGAACTCGAGTGGCTGATCGATGCCGATCAATTACAGAGGATGGGTCGTCACTTGTAAAAGCCCAGAATAATTGTTTTATCCAATGTTCAGGCATTCCATATTACAATCTGTTATCGACATCACACATGGCTCAGACCTTTCTCTGTTCTCACAGGTCATTATGGAAGCCAAGTTTTCCAGTCCCTCAATGTCGTTATTAAAACTGAGCAAACAGGTATAATTAATATTATTTAATTTACAATTTAACATTTACATAAATTTGCATATTCCACCGAGAATGTGAAGGCGACCATACAAGTGTGAAGAGGCGAATCAGACCCATCGATCAGCTGCTCTCCGCGGGTCTGGCTTCTGGGACCCCCAGGGGATTTGTCCTAGCACTGAGGAAGCTGCGGCTGGCCATATATTTTCCTTGCAGTGGCCATTAAAGGAGAAATGTCTTCTTACATACCAGATGCATGAACCACTAGTTGATATAGATGGGTAGTCCAAGCACGGATGCAGCTCTATGATGTCCATATGCCTTAACCCTTTCCAATCCAATTTGTATTCTGGTTTTCCTAGGGGGCTTACTCTTTTTCTGCTGTTATACAATGGCACTATCTGCTGGCTAAAGCCAGTACTGCATGAGGTGACATGTTGGATAGGCTCCGACAGCAGAGAGGCTGGCAATATACAGTAAGAGAACCCCGACGGACGTCTTCCAACATCGGAGCTGTACAGCCTTAAATCATAATGTCTTTAGATGTCAGACAGTGGATTGGAAAGGGTTAATAGTCATTGTGAGGGACCCTTGATTTCCATCTTTTTAGATATATTTAACAATTAGTACCCCAATAATTACAAATATTGAGATGTGGGCTGTTCTAAAGGTACTCATACACCTTCAATAGCTGCCAAATTTCTCCCAAATCCCCCATACACACTTGGTTTGACTAAGAGTTCATGTGTCTTATGTAGAGACAGTCGAGAAAGCCCTAGCCTGACAGTTCTGGCAGCGGCGTATCTCCAGGTATTGAATCTCTGTATCCCCGATCTATCTTTCCCTCAACATTATCTGTCGGGGAAACATCAGGAGACCCCTATACACGTATGAAAATTGTCCGGTCCCGCCAAAATCAGAGGGTTGGAATGACTGTAGCCTAATGTATATGGGGCCTTAACTTAAAGGGGTTGAACCCTGGTACATTTTTATCATCTTTCCACAAAATAGGTGATAAAGGTCTGATTGGTGGGGGTCTCACCACCGAGACCTCCACCAATCCCAAGAACAGGTACAGGGCTCCCATGTCTCGTCACTTTTCCCACCCAGAGTCACTGCAGTCCTATTGAAAGTGAATGGAGTGGCACTGAATATGTGACGCCACTACATTCAATCTGCTTACTGTGGGGGGTGCAGTGAGCCTGGAGTGGCGAGAAGAGGAAGATCCGTGACCTCCGTTCTCAGAATCGTTGGGCTTTAGTGGTGAGACCCCCATCAATCAACCTTTTATGACCTATCTTGTGGATAGGTGATACAAGTCTATCTTGGTGCACCCCCTTTAACTTAAAAAACAGTTTTTATGGTGTTTTGCTGCTTTTATGGGGCCAAAGGGGCAGAACTGGAGTCAAAGAGGGAATCCATCCGTCATGCATAGGAAAGAAAAAATTGTGCCCCCTATGTACTTGTTAGACTTTGGCCCTCGGCAGTTGTATTTCATGTCTACTTCTTGGGCAATGGAGGTACTGTTTAATCTTCTGGGTTGGTCCCTTGCCCATCATGACTAATTACTTTTTTTGTGCCCCGAGTGTAAAAAAAGGATTAACTTCATGAAATAAAGGCCACCTTTGCTACGATAATTACTGAATGACTGTCACTAACGTACACGGTGTCTATTCTAGATCCCAGCCCGATTGCGCCCTGGAAAGAAGATACGTTTTTATTCGAAAACAGCTATGATGGTAAGTGAGCGTTGCCATATTTACAGCCCATGTAGCCATAAAGGGGCATTTTGAAACTTTGATACTGATGGACTATCTTCAGGATAGGCTACAAATATCACACTAGTGTGGGTTCGAATCCCGCCACTCCCACCAGCAGGTGACTGAAAGGACTGTGGTGCTCCAACAAAGTCTGAATTTCCTTCATTATTTACCAACTACCGTGCCATACATGAATGAGACTGGCTATCTCCGGCAGATAGATGGAGCAGCAGCTGACATGTGACCACCGCTCCATTCCAATGAGGAAATAGGGTCTTTGTTCTCATGATCAGTAAGTGTTCCAGAAGTCGGAACCCCACCAATCAGACAATTATCTTCAAGTTGAAGAGTTGCCACAACCCTATAAATCAGTTTGCTATGGTTTTGTTTCTTCAGCTGCTATGAAGAACTATGCATTTCCATGGTTACAGACTACAAACAAGATCGTGTAGTCTGATTCTACAGTCATACTTCCTTACTTGTACTGACTTACCATTTAATACTTTAGAAAGAAGCTGAGGAGACTCTGGCAGGACCAGACTACACATGGATTGTTTGTAGTCTGTTGCCACGGAAATGCACAGAAGCTTTATCCACACAACATGATAGGAGATTTAAAATGTAGACTTTTTGTAACGTTGGGTTATTTTTTTATTTTGGATACTTTAGAGCAATTAACTCCAGTTGGTTACAAAGATTTTTTTTTGAATTTTTAGTGATAATCTCTTCATCTGTGGCCAGCGTTAATTTAACCTTTAAAGCCACACATTTGACTTTCTTCTTTCTTCTAGACGTATATGATGGTAAAGCGTTCTGCCGGACTCAGCTGTCTGTGGCTGCAGCAAATCACTACAATACAGGTATATCAGCATTGTCATTATATTATTACATCATGCCATAAAGGAGGTATGGCCTAGCCCTTTAAAGACAGTGGGGCAAATATATCATGGCAGGTGTTCCGGAGCCTGTCTTGATGACCCTGTCTTGATGTAATCTGTGCCGGAGTGAAAGTGAAATGTGCCTAATTAATTACTTAAAAAATTAGGGGTATATTTGCCCCCCCCCCCCCCCCCCCATGTGCCAGTCAGATAAATCTTCAGTAGCTAGACACTGGCATAGATTTGCACTATAATTTGTACTAGTTTCTTGCGTAAATTAGAGTTCAGTAGTGTAGAAGTCTAAAAAGTTATATTTTTGATGCAAAAAGCCGCTTGCAACAAAATTGCCACTTTTTGATGACCCAATTCTGGCGCAAATGAATAGTAAATATCCCCCAGTATTTCTCCAGAATGTCCCGTCTACTGCTTGAGGTCTTCAGACTTGATGGGTCTATTTTTCTTAAGTGTCTCCATCAAACTTTTTTGCTGTAAATCCTCTTTCCTGTTCAGCTTTTTGAACATACTGGTTTTCTTGGATGGGATGAGCTCTACTTGGAAGACCTGGCTCGTCCATTACACAGCTGGCATGTACTCCTACATTGCACTGCAGGGGAAATGAATGCCATTGTACCGCTGCTCTTGCAAGAAGCTGTGCTGATGAGCCGTAGTCCTTGTAAGACAACCCCTTTATCCATTTTGGGGGTTCCCAGTAGCAGGTTTATTAGGGAAAGTATGTGTGGAGATAGGCCCAAGTGAGGAGAGCCAAGAGGCATCATAGTCCTTAGCTAACTCCAGCAGTGGTGCTCCATATGTCCAAAGATCCCAGCTCCTCTCTGAGCAAAGTGAGCGTGTCCACAGGGTCCTTGAAACGGGACGCGGTGGAGATAAGCTGGAGACTGGTACATGTAAACAAGCTCTTTATTCTGTTGGCTCACCACACAGTCCTTCGTAGGTGGTATCGGCTAGCGCTTGAGGTAGAACTGGCTTTTGTTCACACAGGGTGCACCGCACTCTCGTTTTCTCCGATTTAGCGTCGAAAGGATGATAACTTGAAGACCACTGGAAACTTTCCAACAGTTACCGGTTACTACTGCTGGCCACAGGACCTCCAAAGTTAGGCCCGTTTCAATACTTGTTGGCAGCTCACGAGATAGACTTTCCCTCTGCCTCTTAGTCCCCTTACACTCTGACATGCACCATTACCGCCTGCTATATATATATATGCTCGCCCCTAACATCACGGGAGCCGGCCTAACCCTGCGCCGCGTCACCAGCGCACACAAATCTTTAAAGCACCACATGGTATAAACAATAAAAACTTCGATAAAACTTGAAATAAGTGGAGGTCACCCCTCGCATACCAACAGCAAAAGATTTCGGGTTCAGAGTTGGACTGAGGTTGATCTAGACCTCTCGGCATTGGAGCTCATGGAATCCCTAACTAACCACTTTCTACCAAAACATTAATGAGTGCCCTAACAAACCCAAGGTCTATTTGTCCCCTTCGGTCCTTTTTCTGACGTACTCCATTATTGTCCAGATTTCAGATCCAAAAAAGTGCCACCACAAATGTCCCATCCCAGGCCTTCTGTCTTAAAGAAACAGTTGACACCCAAAACAATAACACTGTTTTTGCCCCTGCGAGGTGCGTGAGAACAGCAGAGGTTTAGTGCGCTGTATTGTCTCACACCTCAAATGACCCTTTGTCTTCTATATGAAAATTTCAACAGTCAGTATTACACCATTGCTGGCACCGACCAACCCGTAGGACAACAATACTGTTTTTTGTTTACGCAGCCTATGCAGAATCGGAGGTGAAGAAAGCTCAGGACCATCCCCAGAAAGCCAGCACAAAGAAGCACAGTAAGTGACTGTTCATCTGCCAATCACTTATGCTGGGTAGGCTATCGGGAATCGGCACCATACGGGTGTGGATGGGGGGGGTGAGCCTCCCCCAGAGGAAATGAACCTTTCGTCATGCTCAAAAGTTTATCTTTGGACATTCTTCTAGATATTTTGTATCCTGGGGCAGCGATCTAGACAGATAACGTAGGGTCTACTGTAAGCAGGCGAATTGTGATGAACTGTAACAGGTTGGAACACATTAGTTGTCGCATGCCATACATTGTATACTGTAATCACTCTTCTAGGAAATCTAATAGGGTTCCAATGAATGTCTTGTATCAATGTGGCATTGTTGCTTGTAGTCTCTTTTTGGGTGGCCTTTACGGGACTTTTTTCTTTAAACAAGAGCCATATAGTTATAGACATTTATGAGATTGGATGAAAACAGAACAGCGCTACCCCCTGCTCGTGTTTAGTATTGCAGCTCACTTAAATGGGGGCCGAACTGCAATTGCAAACAGAACCAATGAACAAGAGTCGCGCTATTTCTTCAAAAAAATGGGAAAAAAGAAATTAATTAAATTAGACTCGTTATCGAATCTCATAAAACCCCTTTAAGAATGATTGGGTTGGAAATGCTTTGTAATGCCATCTAAATACAAAGGGGAAAATTTACTAAGACCGCCAGACATAGTATCTATCTTGGTATTTGTATAGCGCCAACGTATTCCGCAGCGCTTTCAGGTGATTTATTTATTACCCCCCCCACCAAACTGGGTGCTCATTTTACCGACCTCAGAAGGATGGAAAGCTGACTCAACCTTGAGCCGGCTACCTGAACATTGCGGGGATTGAACTCACAACCTTCAGGTCGTGAGTGAGAGCTTAGAATTACTTTTCTGCACCCCAGTTCCTATGTTTTCATGCATAGTTGAGTCCCTTGGCCTTGTTTGGCTTTTTGGCTGCAGTTTTTCCACGAAGACCTCTTCTGGCCAGATGTCTCCGAACAATAAATGGCTTAGCTGGGTCCCACTGGATCCTGCCTGTTCTGATGGCACTGCTGGACATCTTCCAATTTTGAAGGAAATTAAGCACAATGTGTCTTTCATCAGCTGCGCTAAGTTTCCTTGGCCGACCGCTGCGTCTACAGTCCTCAATGTTGCCTATTTCTTTGTGCCTCTTTAAAAGAGCTTGAACAGCACATCTTGAAACCCCAGTCTGCTCTGAAATTTTCGCTTGGGAGAGACCTTGTTGATGCAGTATAACTACCTTGTGTCTTGTTGCTGTACTTCGTCCTGCCATGGTGTATGATGACCTTTGATATGAAACTGTCTTCCACAACCTCACCTTTGTAGCAGAGTCGGGCTGTTCCTCACCAGTTTTAAGCCTCCTACACAGCTGTTTCAGTTATTGACTGTTAATGATCATGATCACCTGTTTTGTATACTTGGTTAATCATACGCCTGACTAGAATCCTACAAAACCTCTGACTTTGTGCAAGTGAACCTAAAAGAACTGATGCTGTATTACGGTAAATATTGATGTGATTGGGATTTCTCTTTTGTTCAGTCACTTTGCATTTAGTTCATTGACAAAAAGAAACTATTAACACTTCTACTTTGGGAAGCCTTCTTACTGTGCTGCATTTTTTCCCCACGCCTAAAACTTTTGCACAGTACAGTTTTTTTTAATTTCCAGAAAATGCCTTTTTACGTGGTATTCCGGATAATGTAATGACCCATTTAGGCCGTTCCCATCATCATTCATATGGATTAGTTATAGAGTCTACATCCGGATTCCGATAATTACGTTGTATAAGGAAGCAGTTTATAAGGAGATCCCCTAATATAATATTTAAAGTGCATTCAAGCTGGAGCCGCCCATCAAACAGTGCGTTAGTATAGCTGGGAGTCATGAATATGTTGCAATCTGGGACAGATTTCCCATTAGGCTAAACAACTACAATATTTCCTTATCGGATACCGGTCTCTTCCTTTTTGGGACTCTGGCTGGGCTAAAATCCGTAGTCACGTTTCAAGGGCAGGGTAACTATTGCATCTCCAATCGGTGGCATCAGGGAGACCGAGTTCTTCTTTCTAGAGAACTAATTTGCATACTTTTTCCCACAGAGCATCACTCCATGCGAGTCTCTTCAAGGAGAACCAGTACTGCCCGACAATAGTTTGCATTCATTGCAGTAATTTGCATAAGGGTTGTGGATGTAGTAACGCTGCCACGGATTTAGTACCTGTTGGTTATGTGGCGGTTTTGAGGCATTGTGACGTCAGTTAGTGATGTTCAGCAGCAGCGATGCGTCCGTAGAGATTATTTGGCAGCGATGATGCCGGGAGCCTGATGTCTTGTTCAAGATTGTAGATAAAACCTGCGTACAGGGATTTCCTCTTCGTAGTTTGGCACTATGTAGATGATACATATAGACTCAAGGAAGGAGGGGAGATCTCGTGGCACATCCACAGAGGTTGGGAATGACTCTCAAACAATCTTGCACTGCAAAGTGTCAGTCAAAACTGCTACATATGTAGCGGAGCTGAATTGGCTTTTTAACTCTTTGTTCCGTACATCGTTCTGCAGGAATATCGGCCCCTGCGGACAGGAAGCTTCTTGTAGTTGCTGCAGATTAGATGGAGGTGCTGACATGTTCTGACCAGCTGACAGGAAGGGGTCAGCGATTCATGCTGCTTGCACCAAAATTCTGGCTTCCCATCAGCACAGAAATCTGGCTCCATCTGACCAGGGGATGTTTTTCCGCTGCTCAGTGATACAAGTTTTGTGCTCTTTTGCTCGCTGGAGTCTCGTATTTCTGTTTTTCTTAACATTGGCGCTGGGACTGGTCGTCTGATGTTATAGCCCATCCGTTCTGAGGAACAGCGAGTTGTGCGTTCGGACATGTTAGTTGGAGCTCCAGTGTTGTATTCTGCTGCTGTTGACTGTTCTTCACCTGTTCATGATTCTTGACATCCTCCTTTGCCCCTTTCGAAGATCCACAGGATCCCTTTTTGCTAGTTGCTTGTCCTCGATCACACTATACTCGGTATACATGCCACACCGCTACACCGTAGTTGGCAGTGAGCCCCTGCCTAGTCTAGCACCGATGACCGGCCTCGTTAGAAGTCGCTCCGATCGCTGGATTTTCCCATCTAATGTGGATTCACACTGAAACTGATCCACGGAAAGCTTGTCACGTGATTTAATGCCACGCTCCGGGGTAACGGGGAGAATGTCCATACAGGGGAGCGCCAACCGCCAGAGGCCCGGGGGCTCTAATAAAGGGGCGGTCAGTGTATGTCCCCACTTAATTGAGTGATAAGACTTATTTAAGTTTCATTCTTCAGGAAGAAAATCCTCCAAGACACAAGTGAGGCCCAAGTATAGACTGTTACCGGTCAGATGGCTGACGAGGCTTGTTTTACAGTAAGCCTCCTCCGGTAGACAGTTTAGCGCTCAGGGGTGAAGCGTTCCTTGCCAATATTTGTCAATGATTTATGCAGTTTCCTCTGTAGTGTTTGCTGGGATGTTCGCAGCCAGGAGGGGGGCCCCCAGCGCTGCCGCCGCTCCGAGGAGCTCCTCCATCTCTGTAGAACTATGTCATTTATTATACGTGGTTAACGGCACAAAATCACTTAAAATTACAGTAGCGTGTATGCATGTAATCGCCCAGAGAACTGCGTGATGCAGGTCTGCTCCAACTGTGATGCCATTAGGAACGGCAATGAGATTCCTGAGTCAACAGTCAATTAATAAAGGGAAGCTCTGGTTTGGAGCCACTTTAAAGGAGTCGTCCGCTTTAGGCAATCTGTTTTTTTTTTCTTTTTGACACGTCAAAAATTAAAATTAATCACTTACAGTGAGTACATTACATTACTGATTATAAGGTACATCCTGTATTATACTCCAGAGCTGCACTCACTATTCGGCTGGTGGAGTCACTGTGTACATACATTACTTATCCTGTACTGATCCTGAGTTACATCCTGTATTATACTCCAGAGCTGTGCTCACTATTCTGCTGGTGGAGTTATCCTGTATTATACTCCAGAGCTGCACTCACTATACTGCTGGTTGAGTCACTGTGTACATACATTACTTATCCTGTACTGATCCTGAGTTGCATCCTGCATTATACCCCAGAGCTGCACTCACTATTCTGCTGCTGGAGTCACTGTATACATACATTACTTATCCTGTACTGATCCTGGGTTACATCCTGTATTATACTCGAGAGCTGGACTCACTATTCTGCTGGTGGAGTCACTGTGTACATACATCACTGATCCTGTACTGATCCTGAGTTACATCCTGTATTATACTCCAGAGCTGCACTCACTATTCTGCTGGTGGAGTCACTGTGTACATACATTACTAATCCTGTACTGCTCCTGAGTTACATCCTGTATTATACTCCAGAGCTGCACTCACTATTCTGCTGGTGGAGTCAATGTGTACATACATTACTTATCCTGTACTGATCCTGAGTTACATCCTGTATTATACTGCAGAGCTGCACTCACTATTCTGCTGGTGGAGTCACTGTGTACATACATTACTTATCCTGTACTGATCCTGAGTTACATCCTATTCTATACTCCAGAGCTGCACTCACTATTCTGCTGGTGGAGTCAATGTGTACATACATTACTTATCCTGTACTGATCCTGAGTTACATCCAGCATTATACTCCAGAGCTGCACTCACTCTTCTGCTGGTGGAGTCAATGTGTACATACATTACTTATCCTGTACTGATCCTGAGTCACATCCTGTATTATACTCCAGAGCTGCACTCACTATTCTGCTGGTGGAGTCACTGTGTACATACATTACTTATCCTGTACTGATCCTGAGTTACATCCAGCATTATACTCCAGAGCTGCACTCACTCTTCTGCTGGTGGAGTCAATGTGTACATACATTACTTATCCTGTACTGCTCCTGAGTTACATCCCATATTATACTTCAGAGCTGCACTCACTATTCTGCTGGTGGAGTCACTGTGTACATACATTACTTATCCTGTACTGCTCCTGAGATACATCCTGTATTATACCCCAGAGCTGTACTCACTATTCTGCTGGTGGAGTCACTGTGTACATACATTACTTATCCTGTACTGCTCCTGAGATACATCCTGTATTATACCCCAGAGCTGCACTCAGTATTATTCTAGATGATACTGAAAACTAATGCAGCCAACCAGTGGACTAATAGTTCATATAATGTAAGGGGACGGTTAGTGTTTCCTACATATGATTACTATGTAACATAACAGAACAGGCTTGGTACAGATATTATCCTAGGATTGAATACTGGGAGATTTCAGCTCTGGGGCCTGTTGAATTGTAAATGCAGCTTTGGTCAATAATGCAGGCTGTAACTCAGAGTCAGCATACATTCTCCAGGACTTTGGATAAGGTGAGTGTGAATGTGTAATCACCTAGAATGGACAAGCAGATACTAGAGATGGCCGCATGGTCCTATTTATCCGTGAGCCCAGTTTGATGGAATTGACCCTTTCTGTGCAGCTCCACGCGGGACACATCTGTGGGAGTTTATTCGAGACATCCTGCTTACACCTGAAAAGAACCCCGGATTAATAAGGTGGGAAGACCGCTCCGAGGGGGTGTTCCGATTCCTCAAGTCCGAGGCAGTGGCACAACTCTGGGGAAAGAAGAAGAACAACAACAGCATGACCTACGAGAAGCTGAGCCGTGCAATGAGGTAACATGACTATGGGCTTCATAGAGGGCCGATCTTGGGTTGGCGCCCCATGCAGTATTTTCTATTGACTCCCCCCTTATGTAGAGGAGCAATTGGATACTCCGGGGCCCCAATGCAAAACCTGTAACAGGGCCCTGCCCTTCCATGTGTCGTGTATAATCCTGGTGCCTCCTTATGTGGCTGGGGGGGGGGGGGGGGGTCTTTGGGTTCTCTTACACCAAGGCTCGGGCACTCAACTGCTACCTCTGCACCCCTTATAGCTATGACGCTACCCTTATGGTTTACCGTGGCGTGCTAAAATAATACACTCATTCAGTACTCAAATAGCATTGTCCAGTCTGTAAACTGGGAAATATACTATTGTTTCAGCTTGTATCCCGCTTGGAGAACACAGCAGGAGTATGCAGAATACAGCGCTCCAGCTGTCTTCTTTTTTCCCCCGCTCGGAGCGCTCAGCTGGATACCAGCTGAGCGCTCCGTAAACACAGCAGGAGTATGCAGAATACAGCGCTCCAGCTGCCTTCTGTATACCCCGCTCAGAGCGCTCAGCTGGATACCAGCTGAGCGCTCCGTGAACACAGCAGGAGTATGCAGAAGACAGCGCTCCAGCTCTATTGTTGACCTATCATCAAAATAGGTCATCAATGGATGATCGGCAGGGTTCCGCTGCTCGGAATGCCCACTGATTCCTGGCACCGCTATCAGTATAGACAGCGTAAGAGGCAGATAAGTGCTGTCTATATTGTAGTGGCCCGGTTAGGTACTACAGGCACAGCTCTCACTGAATTCAATGGGAGATACACCTGCACTACCAAACTTGGCCAATGCAGTACGGAAGCTGCAACCTGCTTCCTGCACTGCCCATGTTGACAGGAATGAACTGATCGGCAAACCTCCGCCGATCATCTATAGGTCATCCATAGAAAAAGTCCTTAAGTTCCAGACAACGCCTTTAATCTTTAGGTCTGTAGACTAAAGGGACTTTTCTGAAATAGGCAACTATTACATAAGACAAATGAGTGATTCTTCTCATCGTCTTCTCCACAGAGTCGCTGACTATTACAGGTCGGGTGATAAATGCGGATGGAGTAACCTCTGTCGCAACACTTATGCATTATATCCCTTCGTTAGCATCTCTAATCTGGTTCATCAACATAGTTTTTCCATTAGGTCTCGGGGAATGAACTTTAGAAGACCTCAGCATGAATCATGACATAATGAAGTCCTCTCCACCTGACAGATACTCACTGATAGAGAAAGGATATTAGGGAAAATTTGGGTCAAATTTCCATATTGCCAATACCGCTCTACTGACGCCAGTGCTACTTCCAAAGAAACCCCATGTCTGAGTCACCCAATCAATCAAAGGCACACTTACCACCGGGACAGAGCATGCAGCTGCTATGGGGCACTTAGAGAATGGGGTCCCAGCCATAATTGGTCCAATCCCATCTGCTATTGGGTGGTGAGAACATGTGCCGGATTCCTCTCCAAAGAAACGGCTAGAGGTGGCCATATGTTTGATTGTGCATTACATTCTGTTGACTCTACTCGCTACTACCGTGTTTCCCCAAAAATAAGACAGTGTCTTATATTAATTTTTGTTCAAAAAAGGTTTGACTTTTTTACATGTATAGCTGCCTGGACACTTTTTAAATTGACCTTTTTAATTAACTGTTAGCGGGGCTTAATTTTGGAGTAGGGCTTATATTTCAAGCATCCTCAAAAAGCCTGAAAAATAATTTTGCATCCTCAAAAATTCTGGAAAATCATGCTATGTCTTATTTTCAGGGTATGTCTTATTTTCAGGGAAACAGGCTATATGGTGTACAAATAATGACACCATATAGTGCTTATATAGCACCGTCATACAGCATGGTGCCTGCACTGCAGTACCATACGTTGGCAAGATAACCATGCTCTACTATCAACTGCACAAATAATAGACCGCATAGACAGTCTGAGCTGCAGTGCCACATCATGCCAAGAAAATACCACCATATAGTGCTCTAATGATACCACCATACAGTGACCATATAACTCTATTTAAAGGGATTGTGCCAAGTTGTTAAGATTGGAATGTCCCTTTAAGACACTACAAGGTTTTTTGGCATCAACGTTAAACGGGTTTTCCAACACTTAACTATCGATGACCTACCCTAGTTGATCGGTAGGGGTCTGCCGCTAGGAATCCATGCCAATCAGCTGATCGAAGGGGCCGCCGCTCAGGTGACCACTATGGCCTTTTCTCAGACATGTGACCATCGGTCAGATGGCCTAAGAACAGCTCATAAATGGAACTGAGCTGCAATACCAGCTACAGCCACTATACAATGTACAGCGCTGTGACGGGTATGGACTGAAGTGACGGCGGCGCTCACCTGAGCACTACTGTCACTTTAATCAGCTGAGATCCATTAATCATCAATAGGTAAATACTTTAATGCTATAAATACCCCTTGAAGGCTAAATTAACACATTTTGGCGTTTTCTTGCCAGATACTACTACAAGAGAGAGATCTTGGAGCGCGTCGATGGAAGGCGTCTGGTCTATAAGTTTGGGAAGAACGCACGGGGATGGAAGGAGAACGACAGCTGAAGCAGCTCCTGGAAGACTGCGGACACTGACTAATTTATTTATATGGGGCACAAGAAGGCACCAGGATCCAGGACTCGGTGCCCGCGGTGCCACTTCTCTACACTCGGGAGAATGATTATGTACACAGTTTTCTGTGACCTGCAACCTCTTCTAGGAT
This sequence comes from Eleutherodactylus coqui, assembly GCF_035609145.1. Taxonomy (NCBI): domain Eukaryota; kingdom Metazoa; phylum Chordata; class Amphibia; order Anura; family Eleutherodactylidae; genus Eleutherodactylus; species Eleutherodactylus coqui. The sequence goes on along the minus strand of NC_089847.1, from coordinate 128,574,590 downwards.
TTCGCTGTTGGGACATTTCTGCGGTTAATCGGATCCAATCATCGACCGCCGGACGCTTCTCGTATAATTGTCGCCCGCCTTGTATATACGCCGTGTAAAGTTTTTTTTTAAAGGGGTGAGATTTTGCAATGTAATTGATGGCAGCTGCATCTTAAAGGGGCGTTCTGGTTTCAGCAGATAAAACTTATTGATTGTATACAGAAAACTTTGCAAAGTTTGTCAATGCTTCATAGTTTTCTAAGATTTCTGCTTGCTGTCAGGGAAAGAGAACCGTCGTAGTTTATACTTCCAGAGGATGGAAATCCAGCATGTGATGATCATATACTTATCACAGACCGTTATAAGACCTCGGTTTTAGAGCAATCACATGATCAGTACCAAAAAGTAGTCAAAAATAAAGGTTCCCATTCACTGACAGCAAGCAAAAATCTTAAAAAACAATAGAACAATTGTATATGTTTTCAACTGCAACCGGAACATTCCTTTAACATCTTGGGTTTCTGGGACCAATGATTTACCAATCGTCTTCTACTAATAGCGTATCAATGGCGGCCATCCTGACATCATTGTCCAGGGGTCATGTGACATTGGTCACGTGATGACGATGACGCTGGTATGTCGCATGCGGTATGGCACCTTTGATATGTATTTGTATGTTTTTCCTAACTATACAGTGATTTATATGAAAACACACATTTCTTCGTTGTTGTCTTGGTGATGGTGACGCTGGCAGTGATGCCACACGGATGCCGTAGAGTAAGGAGCGAGCGCTTGTCTAGGCGTGGCGTGATACTCACGGCATCCAATCACAAATCTGCTTCACATGTTTCCCTTCAGATATTTAAAGGGGTTCCCCAATGTAGAATGAAGCTTTCTGGTGGTCGGTTGACCACCAGTTGGCCACCGCTACGGTTTCTTTCCGGTGATTGGTTGACCAACAGTTGGCCACCGCTACGGTTTCTTTCCGGTGATCGGTTGACCAACAGTTGGCCACCGCTACGGTTTCTTTCCGGTGATTGGTTGACCACCAGTTGACCACCGCTACGGTTTCTTTCCGCTGATCGGTTGACCACCAGTTGACCACCGCTACGGTTTCTTTCCGCTGATCGGTTGACCACTGCTACGGTTTCTTTCCGCTGATCGGTTGACCACCAGTTGACCACCGCTACGGTTTCTTTCCGGTGATCGGTTGACCACCAGTTGACCACCGCTACGGTTTCTTTCCGGTGATCGGTTGACCACCAGTTGACCACCGCTACGGTTTCTTTCCGGTGATTGGTTGACCACCAGTTGACCACCGCTACGGTTTCTTTCCGGTGATCGGTTGACCACCGCTACGGTTTCTTTCCGGTGATCGGTTGACCACCAGTTGACCACCGCTACGGTTTCTTTCCGGTGATCGGTTGACCACCAGTTGGCCACCGCTACGGTTTCTTTAACCCCATATGACCTGTTGTAGTCGCCAGTGGAAGTAGTAATATTACATGTTGCCTATCAACCTAACGACCACCGTGCAATACAAAGTCCAAAACCGTTCTCTCCTTTGGCCCATAGAGACCGGTCCCATACAGGAGAGTCCCCTATGACATACATATGTAAGGGATTGTCCAGATGTGGCGACCCCTTTAAAGGGGTTTTCCAAGCCTTGAAAAAACTCGACACATGATAGGGAATAGCATAAAAACTAAATACCCATTAGGGGCGTCTCACACAAACGGATTTTAATTTGCGATCACCGTCCACACGAAAGATCCGCGGTAATTGAAAAGCATGCAGAAATGCGCATGTGGAATCCGACCCGTTCGTGTGAGGCCGGCCTTACTCACCCTTCCCCTGTGCCCCCTGTTTGGCACTGCAAACTTGTCCCCTCTGCTCCCGCCCCTGCTGAAACAGGAAGCGATGATGTCATTGCTTATATGATCTCTGCAGCCAATCAGTGGCTTCAGCAGTCACATGCTGTTCTTACACATATGAGTGTTGTGGCCAGCGATTGGCTGCAGCAGTCATTGCCAGGGATGAGCGTAATGTAATCAGCGGGAGCGGAGGGGATCTGGCCTGCGGTGTTAGATCTGAGGCAACATGGAAGGGCGAGTAACGGCCATATTATTTTATTACACCCTGGGGCACGTTTTACAGGTTGGAAAACCCCTTTAAAAAAGCTGTACTCTGATTGGCTGTTTTAGTCCACATGGCCACCTTACAGATGTAGCAGCGCCAACTGAGATAACTGCTACATTGATACTGTAGGCATGCTATGTGCCGCTACGCCAATTGCGCGGAGCGACCGTTACCGTTCAGTCCGAATGATCGGCCATGTTGTATTATCTCTGTAACACTCTGCGTTTGTACCGCTCATGTTTTTACCAAAAAATCTAAATATGGCCCAAAAATGTAAACGTGTCCATAAACTGATACACGTATGACTATTAGACTGTGAATCTCATGACTTTACCTGTAATGGCTTCTTCGCGCGGCACAAGAAAAACGGACCGATTTCGCTGCAGGTCACACGCTCGCTTGTTGCGTTTGTTCTTTTTGCCTTCCATTTTTTATCTGTTTTTCACCTGCGCAAAAAAAAAAAAAACTCAAAAAGGGCCAAATAATTTCACTTTCTTCGTTCGCGCAGTTTTTTCCCCCCCTTTTTTTACGTGCAACGACTTCTCGCATAAAAAAACCCCGCACATTCCAAAACATCCATTTACTTGCACGTGTCCGTGAGCGGTCCGTAGTCAGTCAATACGAAATATGTACAGCGCACGGACAGATAATACGCCCGTGTGAATGGGCCCCTATCGGGCGGAGGTGGAGGCCGCCATCTGTGCTCATTACAGCTTTAGGGCTTATTTATTATGAATTGATGCTAGAATTCTGGCGCAATTTTGGGGCATACGCCAAAGCTGTAACTTTTTGGCCATATACACCTCTTTTTTCAAAAAGTGTTAGGGGGCGTGGCTTTGTACGGCCCGTCGCTTTTACTATAATCTATGCCAGAAACTGCTGTAGATTCTAGCAAAACCCTACCACAGCTCGCTGCTGGCGCAGGACGCAGGGAGGTGCCAGCGGATCAGAGCCTCGTGCCCCTTAATACCGTAGCCGGGCGCAGGGTGTAGCCCGGTGTGTGAAACGTCCGTCTCAGTAAATAAGCCCCTGTCTAGTATCACGGGGGGGGGGGGGGGGTCTGGGGATGATTGCGCTGACTATCCGTAAACAATATCGGGCCTCATTCACCACAAGGCCTCGTTCACAGCAGCGTATGATGCGTGTACACGGAATAAGCAGTGAATAGAACCCATTGATCTAAATGGGTTTGTTCACATGAAGGTACATTTTCACGTGATGTGTCATCGCTTGGAAAAATGCGCGGCTTGACCGATCTCTTGCACACCGCACGAGCCGGTTGAAATCAATGGAAGTACGTAAATGCGCACAACATATGCAGAAAACCTGCTGTGCGTACATCCGTGTGAACAAACCCTAAGACCGTTCTTGTTGCCCATAGAAATTAAAGCTCAACTCTGATTGGTTGCTATTGGAAACAAGAAAAGTCTTCGGGTGTCTTCATACTGCGAGCGCGATATCGTTCCGGACTAAATCCGTCCTGTGTGAAGGGTCCCTTACTTTGGCGATTTGCGCAAGACAATCATCCTATGTGAATGAACCTTAAAGGGGTTGTCATGGGTTAGAAAAACATGGCTGTTTTTTTTTCAAACACAGCGCCACCCTTGTCCATAAGGCTGTGTGTGGTATTGCAGCTCAGCTCCATTGAACTGAGTGAGACCTGATCTGCAATACCAGACACAACACACGGTTAAGGTTGGCACTGTGTTTGGAAGAAAGCAGCCATGTTTTTCTAACTCTGGACAGCCCCTTTAAGGCTGAGGGCTACTTTGGCTTGGAATCGGCTACATGGGTTATTTTTAGGAATGTATTTTTGGAGCATATTTTTGGTGACGGGACGTGCTGCATTTGTGGCAAATAAGCGTATGAGAAGGCTAAAGGTCATTACAGCGTTTTGCCAGTAGAGGTGCTGTTCGGAAAATTTTGCAAGCTGCTGATTTGTGGGGTCCTGAAAGTTGAACTACTTCTGTTGTTGGGCCATAAAAAGCAAAACAAAAACTGATTCAGTGGAAGGATGGCATCTGCCACAAAGCACCCACCGAAGAGGGAAAGATGGCAACCGCCACCCAACGGGTAGATGTACAGCAGGTGGAGAAGCCATACATGAATATCTAACAAGTTCGTATCTGGAGTTATTACAGATGATCTTCGGCTCTGACGCCCCATAACTAATGACACCCAGATACAGAAGTTTGATCTCAATGGAAACAGAAACTCAAAAAAGTTTCATGTAGCAAAACTGCCCACTATAAGACGGCCTTGTTGTCCAACCAATCACAGCGCAGCTTTCACTGCTCGAGCTGCTGCGGTAAAATAAACGTTGCACTGTGATTGGTTGCTATGGACAAGAAGGATCATCTTAGGCAGTTTTGCTTCTGCCGCAACCTGGAAATCCCAACAGAATGTAGCACCCCACCTTCATTGTCACAGTGAAGTCTGAAGTGAGCTGCACCTACAAAACCGATGGATCGTGCAGGTGGTGACGATAGTGAATGTCTTCCTCGTCCTCCACATCCCGCGACCTTACACCTTGTGATTCGTGTCTACATGCCGCTCTTACCACCCACCATGTATGATCTGCTGCATCCCTGAAGTCATTGCATCAGTTAGTCGTGATCCGCTACAACATGAATGGCAGGAACATGGCTACAGACTTCATGTGTGACAAGTGACAAGGGGGCTGCAGTGACGACCTCTGATGTGGAGAACATTTTTGAGTTTCTGTTTCCATCTTATTAAATTTCTGTAACCGTGTGACATTAAATGGGAGTTCTGAGGGTCTCACATCGGGAAGGTCATTTGTAATAACACTGTAGAATAGACCAATAAGGTCCAACCCATGAGTCTCCTTCTGCCGCAAAGCTACAACTCGCAGCATGTCCTGACTACAGGTTGGAGACCACTGTGACGGGTCATGACATAATGATTGTAGAAGCTTCCAGAAAATTAAATGTAGCATTAGCACCTCTCATCCGCACCCGGACATTTTGGTGAGAATTTTGCAGTTGTCAGTTTTGCCAAAAAAGACCTGTAAATGACTTCTGCCTGCGCCCCGGCGAGGATGCGTGCCCACTTATTATCTGATCTGTGCAAGCAGTGTTCTGCTGTGATAAATGTCCCTTCTCGTTGTTATCTGGCCACGCTCACCACGGCTGACTTATCGCTATTTCCTGAGCTTCAGAGCAGAAGGTTTTATCATGACGGATGAGCCGGTACAGAAGAGCCTCCGGTAGAGGAGACTGAGAAAATCTATGACACTAAGCTGGGTCCTGAAAGTTTATTGGGACGCGGGGCTGTTAGAGAATGGCGGCCACCGTAGCAAAAACAAAAATGAGGCTCCCTTCTGGTGGTTCTTGACACCATCACGCCCTTAATCATGGGGACAGGAGGTCCTGGTGCCTCCAGCCTGTTTTTAGGTACCTGAGTACATTTCCCACTTTCTTCTTTGCAAATGTTGCAGTGCATCCTGTATAGGTTCTATGCCTTCGGTACAATGTCCACAAGCCAACCTACTGCGAAACAGGCCTCCTCAATCTATGGGCTGCTTTTACAGTATGGCCGAGTAATCTGCCCAAGCTAATGGCCGTGGACAGAGGCGTAACTTGAAGCTCCCGGGCCCCGATGGAAAACTTGTAAGAGGGCCCCCAACTATAATGCTTTACTCATAGTACTGGGCTCCCTATATGGAGAAGAGAGGCCTTATGGGCCCCCTAAGGCTCCTGGGCCCGGGTGCAACCGCATCCCCTGCATCCCCTATAGTTACGCCCCTGGCCGTGGACCAACAATCAGCATGTCAGTCAATGGTCGTTACTTCTGTGTACATGGACAAATAATAGGCTCTATAGGACCAATCAATCTTTAAAGGGCTAGTACAAGAATCGCCTTTTATTATCCATGCCTAGTATAGGTCATAAATGTTGGGATCACACCGCTGAGACGGCTGGAGATTGCCGAGTACAAACGCTCGGCTACTTACATCAGCCCCACTGAAATGAACGGAGCGGCAGCCATGCTTGCTTGGGTTGGGGGGTGAAGTGACCCCACAGTGACAGGAAGAGGGGGGCAGAGGACCACCATCCTGAGATCAGTGCTGGTGTCAACCATGACACCCTCACTGATCAGACTTTTATCACCAGGTACTTCTGGTACAAGCCATTTACCATGATCGTTCATCCGTGTACAGCCCGTTTGCTTGTTGGTTGGCTAATTGCTGGTCCCTTTACACAGCATTGTCAGGTGCCTGCAGCACCCCCACAGGGGAAATGAAGCATTACACTATATCAATTCAAATCAATAGGTTGTCTATGTAAAGCAGAACAGGACAGGTCCTCCAAAAAATTGGCGCCCCAATGTTAACACAAACTCTTTTTTTATCTTAGTGTTTAGCTAGTCGCTTAGTAGTCACAAAAAAGTTACCAATGCAAATAATGAAATGGGGCTTGGAGGATGGGGTCACGATAGTTAATTTGGGTGAAAGGCAGCTCTAATGGAAGAGGGACTGTTCGTACACCCTAGAGAAGTTCTCCACCTAAGGCCACACTCACATGCTCAACACATAATGTCCATAGCCCGTTGATTTCTATTGGGCCACCGACAACAGCGAGTTGGGGTTTTTTTGCGCACGATGTGTTTTTTTTAACGCCCTCATAGAGTATGATGGGCGATTCTTCAGCAAGAGTCCCTCCAAAAATAGGACATGCATATTTTTCAAACTTGGACTATCAGACCGAGTAAAAAAAAAAATCGCTCGTGTGAATTGATCCATTTAAATTGATGGGTTATTTACCTGCATGGTTTTTGTCCATCACAGAATCGTACTGAACGCGATCAGAAAAATCGGCCGCATCTTTAAAAATATTTTGGACTGAATACCACAAACTGAAATGTGGAACGTAAAAGGCTGGTTGCTACGTTTGACCTCCTCTGTCGCAGGTACTGCTGAGGTCTCTATTGCATTGTGGGGTCTGACTGGTTTAGAAGAATACACTGCCAGGCAGTAGGATGTTCTAAATGGGGGTAGGGGCGGGGGGGTTATTGTCAAATGGCAAATTCCTATCAGTTAGTCTGTCTTAGGCCGCCTTCACATCTGCGGTGCAATGCAATGCAGATGTGAACCCGGCCTTAATTAACTCATGCCTTCATCTTAATGCAAAACTGGCATCAAATCCTAGCCAGCCCACCGTCCGACTTGTCATGGAACTATCAGAGGGGCATCACTTCAAGCTCCTGGCCTGAATGCAAAATGTGTACCAGTGCCCCAGTTACCATGTGCCATTTATCATACTGGTACCTTCTTATGCAGCAGGGGACTATTAGCTCCTCACAGGCACCAGGACTCGGGTAAACTCCACCCTCTACTGCTCCACCCCTGATCAGTCCCAAGAGCCGGCCCACGAATAGGGGGACATAATGCAGATTTGCATAGAAAGAGGTGTTTTAGTCATTTTTAGGGGCGTTCTTGGGTGATGGGGTGAAGCGTGATGTAAAAATAAAGGGTCACGGTAAAGGTAAACGGGTGGGCAGACTCCGACTCTTTTTTTCAAGATGAAGAATTTGACAATTTGTTCTCTGAAGTTGATGATGAAGAAAAGTCTAATTTGTACTGTATTGTTTATTAATAAAATGAACTTTCAGATTAGTCTCAGTATTAAGTGTCTCTATAAAGTTTCACATGTCACACTTCTAGCTACAAGTCTGTGGTAGGAGTACAACAAACGGGTCTTCATGCTGTATGTATCCTGAGTCTCCTTGAGTGGTTCAATAGAGGCCCATCTCAATGCTATGCAATCCTTAAAGGGGTACTCAAGGTTCATTAAATTATCCCCTATCAGCAGGATAGGGGGTAGTTAGCTGATTGGTGGGGGGTCTGACCTCTGGGTCCCCCACCGATCAGCAGAATGAGGGTCCCATGTCCCCTTAGAGATTGGCAAAATGAATGAGGGCGGCGATCATGCTCAGCCATCGCTCCATTTAGTTCAATGAGTGCGCCAGGAATTGCTGAGCGCTTGAGCTTTTGCTATTTTTGTTGCTCCTGTTGAAATGAATGGGGCGGTGACCGAGCATGCGCACGGACGCTCTATTCGTTTTTCCAGTCTCTCAGGGGACACGGGACCCCCATTCTGGCGATCGATGGGGCTCCCATCAGTTGGGACTCACTGCAGATAGGGGATAACTTCATGTCACCGGAATACCCCTTTAAGGTACGTTCACATGTGGCAGAATTGTGGGGACCTTCTGCAGCCAAAAACTAGTTCTCCTGGTGCCCCCCAACTGTCTGCAAATTGCGAGAGATGGGGCCCCCATTAATCCATTCGACTTATCACCGGTCATGAATATTCCTCATTTCTTGGTTGGCACAGGATTTCACTTGCTAGAGCAGCAGTTTCTTCTCTAGAGCTGATCTTCCCCTTATAACTGGGGCAAAAAAGTTGCAGCCATAGCCAGCCATCTTGGAGTTATAGAGTCCCTTGGTCATCTAGTCCCCCCATATATACAATTATATACAGGCAATCCCTCCTTTCCTTCATTTTCCATGTCTGACAGTTGAGGGTTTGGTACTCCCAAGACCCGGATGAGGGGGTTGTTGGAGTAGATAACCACTTAGGGCACGCAAGTCAAACACGAGGCCCGTGGGCTAAATTTGGCCCGCCGCCTCATTTTATGTGGCCCGCTGGCCAAGCATTAAATCTTAAATTGGTTTTCCAGGCAGCATTCGCTGTCAGTTCCGGGACACACCGGGGTTGGAGCGGAAGCGCTTCTCCGACCCTGTGTAGCTGCTGGCGCTCATAATTGCAGCTTTAAAGGAATCCTGCTCACCCCGCAGCTCCGTCTGGTGGTGCAGAGTCGGTGACTGCTGACATCTGCTCCGAGTTGAGAGGTCAGCGGTCACTGACTCAGACCGGAGCTGCAGGAAGGGTGGGTGTAAAGCCTGTAGGGATGCTGCCGGGCCAGAGGCCAATCAGAGGGTTGATATGGGACTTACATGGGGGTCACTATTACTACTGGTGTCAATATACTACTGGGGCCACTATGGGGGGTCACTGTTATTACTAAGGTGACTATGGAGGACACAGTTACTGCTGAGACTATTATAGGGGCATTGTTACTACTGCAGCCACTATGGGGGTCACTATTACTACTGGGACTAGTATTGGGTCCCTATCCCTACTGGCTCTACTATGGGGGCACTGTTACTACTAGGACCACTATGAAGGACATAGTTACTACTGGGTACATAATGGGGGGGGGGGGGTCACTATTACTACTGCAGCCACTATAAGGGTCACTATTACTACTAGGACTAGTATAGGGGTCACTATTTTTACTGGCACCACTATGGGGTCACTATCACTACTGAGGCCACTGTTACTGCTGCAGCCACTATGGGGGTCACCAGGAGCACAGATAAAGGCTCATGGGCCTGGGTGCAAAAGTTTATTTTGGGGGCCCCCAACTTCTCTGAACCCCTTAACGCAGAGGCGTAACTTAAAGCTCCAATGCAAAACCTGTAACAGGCCTCCCAACTATAATGCTTTATTCATAGTACTGGGATCCCTATATGGAGAAGAGAGGCCTTATGGACCCCTAAGTCTCCAGGGCCCGGGTGCAACCACATCCCCTATAGTTACGCCAGTGGGGGTCATTATTAGAGCTCAATCACACAAGCTCATGTAAAGGAACCCATTGAAATCAATGGTATCTATTCATAGCATGGTATGTGCACAAAATGTATGCACATAATACGCTGCGCAAATACACTCGTGTGAACGAGCCCTAACTACACAATTATAATCAGTCCTTTGAAAGTAACCATAAAGCTGACGTGGCCCACAGGGAAAATGAGATTGGCATCCCTGAACTAGGGCATCATTGATGGGAAGAGTGCAAAATGAATCTCTTTATGCAGCCAATTGGGGGCAGTGTCCAAAAATTTGGAACTCTTGCAGGTGCTGGGCCCCATTAACCAATGAACTGCTCACTGGTGAGATAATATCGCCCATCTCAGAATGAAGGTCTACCCAACAGCTATCATGCAGAACTTTAGGGACCAAAGGTGTGGGGTGCCAATGAAACCCCTTTCTAGAGCACCTAGTGACCTTGTCCCGGACATGGTAATCCCATATTCAACTCCCTGTTTCTTCTGTGCCTTCTTCAGTTAAAACAAAACGGGAACGCACATAGGTAGTGATGCCCATATGACAACCCAAATAGGCTTTAAAAATGCTCCTTGAGCCAAATAGTACCCGAGGAGGGCACACAGACTTCAAGATCTCTGCACTTGGCTGAGTTATAAACCTTGCTGACCAATCTAAAGGAGTGGAGGAAGACAAGTGACAACTACTTAGACCAAGTTCCTGGCTTAGATGAGCGGTTGTCACCTTGCAAGCCCCCTTCGCCATCCTAATCAGCCGTGTCTATACCTATTCATGCTAGCCAATTAAGCAAGGAGGAAGCATGTTACATAACCGCTCGCACATTTCAAGCAGTAGTCTCCTCATAGTTGTATGACAACACCGACACTTGTAAATAAACATCCACCAGTCAGAGGAGTCCAGATTTCCGCGCAACTCACTGGGGCGTCTTTTAAGAAAAACAAAAATGTGTCAGGACGTCACAAGGAAGTAGTTTCCATATTGCTTCATATAGGTAGAACCATAAATCAATCACCAGACAAGTATTGTAAAACACGTGAGAAGTAGCGAAGACACGTGAAGTGTAGTGACACAACAAGTTAGCCTGGAATCTGTTACTCATGCATGCCAAGCTTGTGTTACATTCATCTGTATCTCACCATTCACAAATATTATTAAGACTCCCCCCATCACTAGAGTCACTTACTAATCATCTACAGATTGTAAGGCCACATGATGGGCCACCCAAGTTGATGGGTCTACAGGAGAAAGTCGGATCCGCACCGTTAGTTGGAGTCTTCTACTTCATTTTCTTCTTCTCTTCAACTGTAGTCATTGGTGATCTTTGAAGGAGAACTTCTTCCAAAAATTGCAGTTATTGGAATCTGCAACGTTCTACTCATGGAAGGTCTATGAGGAGAAAATCAGAAGCTCGTTAGAGGCCAGAAGTAAGAAGAAGAGCAAGGTGGTCTTGCCTCAAACATGCTCCTATAAAGTTCACCCCTGGTGCGAAGAATCGGTCCCAGGGGCTTCTAGACTAAAGGCTTTCTCGAACAGATTTAGGCATGGTTATGCCCAGGACATGCTCAGGAGACAGCTCGCTGGCAGGTCCATCAGGAAGCGCCTAGGATCTAATAGGGAGGATGGTGTAGGGCCATAAGCCATCCTACTTGGGGTGCAGAAGAGCCGTAGTTCCTGTAGTTACCACATCAAAGTATTGGAGGGCCACATATTTGCTGGTAAACTTGCCTTTACTGGCCAACGGTAGAACACAAAATAGAGTCACAATACAGTCTTTTTACTCCAAAAGGACTCGGCCTTGTGGGGCGCTTACTGGGATCGGTACTGGTGTCATCACTTTCTCCTCTGCAATACACTCACTGTCCGCTGGACAGATTTGGAAGTGGTCTGCTCGACACTCCCGTAGGAAAGAGGGTAATCGAATCCAGGGACTATCTCTCAAACCCAGTCTCAAAAGCTCTTGCGGTTCACCTTACTCACCTGAGCACCGCCTAACTACTGCTAGCTAGAGCCTTAGGTCCCGCCCACAAGACCCCCGCTAGCATGTGCTCACCAGGCCAGACCCCCTTTAAAGGTACATTACTTGAAACCAAAAGTTACCGAACAAAAAAAGAATGCAATCCTTGTAACCATAGGGAATCAAAGTAAAGGGAGCATCCCCTCCCCCATCTTCCAGAACCACCTCCACCTCCTTACCCTCCTTCCATATTATTTCTACAAAAGGAAATCGTTTTACTGGGTCCATTAGCTTCCAATGAGAATCCTTCTTATTCTTTGTTGGCCCATATGGATACAGTTCTGTGAGGAGGAGATGTCCTCTGTCTACACAGCAGGAGAACAAAGTTGCATGTTGGTGCATCATTAAAAGGGGTTTTCGACATGAAAAAAATTACAGAGGGTCGATACTGTAGAAAGCAATGCTCATCTTTCCAATGGTCTATCCTGTCCAGCGCCGCTGCTCCAGTCCTCGCCAGTCCGATCCCGGATGTGCCTGTAATCGTCACATGCCACTCATCATCTATGTGACCTCTTAGCCAATGGCTTCAGTACTTATATGCCATTCATGCAAGGTGCCTGCTGAAACCTGATGGGTCATGTGAGCAATGAACGGCATGTGACCACTGCAGTTGCTTCAGAGATCGGACAGGTTGGGGCCGAAGTGTCGGAATTAGACTATGGAGGCCACTGAAAAAGTGAGCATGCTTTTATTTTCTATATTACACCATGACCTACCCCTGTGATATTATGTCCAATGTTGGAAAACCCTTTTTAAAACTGACTATACACATTTAATAAAAGTCGACTGACCTTGCCGAATTGGCGAATTCTCTAATGTGTATGGAGGCTTCCCAACCATCCTGGTTGTATGATGTTGCAAGGGGCGGTCAGGAGTACAGAAACAACATAATAGAGCCCACCTAACTGTTTCTGTAGTCCTGGCCACCTGGATGTGGTGTACAGAGGGGTACTTGGCCATGATGGGTCGAGTTGAGGATACTCAATTAAAAAAAAAAAAAATCTACCGTATTGTGTCTACAGCTCCTATGCTGACTTATTGGTCTCTATGGTTACAGACTACAAACAAATCTTGTAGAAATAGATCTGACCCAATCTGTTCTGCTGTTGAATAGCGAATGGTGGAACAGAAAGAGTGAAGTGACTCCTGACTACGTGGACTTTTTCTGTAGTCTGTAACCATGGAGATGCATGGGTCTGTATAGGAACTGTAGACAGAAAGAATATTTTTAATGGAGACTGTCTGCAAAGTTATTTTACATGCATTCAAGCAATACAAAACAACTGGTTGCAAACGTCTACATACCATTAACCCTTTGTAATCCAATTTTAGATTCAGGGTTTCCTAGGGGGCTTTCTCTTTCTGCCATTATACAATGGTGCCATCTGCTGGCTAGAGACAGTACTGCAGTATGGGACATGCTGGAGAGGCCCCCGACAACAGAGCAGCCAGTAATATGCAGTAAGAATACCCTGCCGGATGTCTTCCCACATCGGAGCTGTACAGCCTTCAATCAGAATGTCTTCAGACGTCAGACAGTGGATTGGAAAGGGTTAAACATTTTTAGGTGGCATGTTCTTCCATCTACTGTCCCTTCCATTAATATTATGAACTCCCTGTGATTGCACAATACTTTTTTGCTTTCCGGAGAGGTTTATTGTATCAGTCTGTGATTTATGTTACTTAGCATTACATTAAAGCAAGGTACAGACACAACAATGTATCCGCCAATTATAGAGTAATCGGGCCGTGACCGTGAAAATCTGTAGATATATTTGCAGAGAGCGAGAACAAACAAGGGTTTCTGATCCGCCAGTATATGTTTAACTGAATTAGAAAAAATCATTCTATTTGAACCCCGTAGATCAAAAGGTCGGCGCCTACAAAATCTGCCAACATTTTACACGCCAATTGCAATAGTTTCAATCAGTCGGGTATTATAGACACAGAGACTACCTGGCAATATAAGATTAAATGCCTCTCTATGGAAGGACCGCCACGTGGCTCTGGTTCTAAAGCCGCCATCAGTTCAGGCTCAATTGTTGTGCATGTATCAAAGTATGGAGCACTTCAGTCATGATGGGTCCCCCCCCCCCCCCCACTTGTGGCATTTATTTTGCCATAGCTTTTTTGGCCAAAAAGTTCTGAAAACAAAGATAAAAAAGCTTGGCCACACCCCTTTCATACAAAGCTCCACCCCATTGTATTTCCTGGTAGTAATAGTTTCTGTTAGTGCCTCCCCCACTATCATAGTGTCCCTCCTCACAATACTATTTCTAAATAAGTCAGATACCTGCTCTAAACAGTAATAGTGATTACACTGTTGTTACCTCCACTGATCGCAGGTGGCGTTGTCTCTGATTGGTGTTGTTCTCTTTCCCTTTTAGTCTCTCTTCGGGCCCAGACTGCCATGATGACTTCTCCCAGGCCCCACCTTGTCTCTGTAGAAATTGACACACACAAATCTTCGGCTGCCTATTTTTCTATCACCCTCCGAATGTTTTCCACACCTTATACAATACTTAGTACCCCAGATAGTAATTAGGCCCCACACATTAGCTGCTGTTTTTAGTGCCCTCCACACAGTTAGTGTCCTGTTTTATGCTTTATCAGTAATAATGCCCCTTTTCTCTGTCCCAATAAGTAATAATGATGCTTTTTCTCACCCTATGAGTAATAATCTCTCTTTTTGCCCCATAAAGTAATAAATGCTTCCTTTATATCTGCATAATTAATAATGCTGCCTTTTCTGCCCCTATAGGTAATAATTCTACCTTTTCTGCCTCCAGCAGGTAATAATGCCCCTTTTCTGCCCTTCGAACTAATACTGCTGTCTTTTATGCCCCTTTACTGCCTTCATAAATTATCATGCCGCTTTCTACCCCATAAATAATCATAAGGATTTTCTGGGCAAATACTATTAATGACTAATCCCCAGGAGCCGCCCCTCAGTGCCGCTTTTTACAATAATAGCATCCCTTAATTCCCCTTATACATTAATACTGCCCCCCGATGCCCCCTTATACATAAATAATGCTCCTCAGTGCCTCCTTATAGAATATTGCCCCTTGGTGTCCTCTTATATAGTAATAATGTTCTTCAATGCCCCCTTATTTAGTAATAATGCCTCTCAGTGACCCCTTATATATTAATAATGCCCTGTAGTATCTCTTATACATTAATAGTGCCCCTCAGTGCCCACTTATATATTAATGGTTTTAAGTGCCCCCTTATATAGCAATACGTGCTGGCCGTGTCCACTGTGCCCAATGCCCGATCTCAGGTGACAATGTAGTTTTTCCCCACCAATGCAGAGAGGGTCATAACTGTTTTTCTCCGGTTCTGCCAAATCGGTGACACACAGTGTTGGGGCCTCCCTCAGCCTGCCGGAGAATGGGCAGTCTGGGGTTCCTCTGAATGGCAGATAACATGGGGCCTAGAGCCAGTTAATCCGGCCCTGGTGATGCAGCAGATATTGGTCTGAGCAGAAGGGAAAGAGCTATACCTCAGTGGGTTGCTATGAATCACAGAGACTGAGTGCTGCAAAATCCCAAGTGGAGGTCTAGAGGAGGATAGTGAAGCTGACGAGCTCCATGGTCTCCCTTATGGTACGTCTACGAAAGTCCCTGCATGAGGGCCCCGCTGCCAAGGGCCTCTTTTCCGTTGGCATAGTTGGCAATAATGCAGACAAGAGAAGCCCCACGAAAACCAAGAGTCGGGTTGGTTGGGACAAAAGCAAAAGCAGCTCCGGAGTTGAATGCAGCTAACATTGAGAGGCCCACGAAGGTAAGACAACCACCAGAAGCCTGGTATAAGAGTCTGGCTCAGTTCTTCACAGCAATGGAACAGCAACTCCATGCCATAGGGGGCTCTAAGGCCCAGCACATTGTTGTAGAGACTCGCATAAATGGTCCCAGAGGGGTATGGCTTACTGCAGTGGCTTGATCTCAATAGTCCAGAAGTGAAATCCTTTAGGGAAAGCATTGGGAAGCCCCCGAGATGAAAGAGATCGAGGGACCGGATGCAGCAGCTCGGCATGCCCGGACTTCTTTTGATGAAAGACGCACAGCTGTGCTTCCGTGGTGATGAGACAATGTACTACAGGATGCCAGGCAAGGCCTGTGACCAGGCTTTTGAAAAATTCTTCCCAGTGGAGGTCCAGAGGGGCACAGTGAAGCTGGCAAGCCCCACTGTCTCCCCAGGAGTAAGTACACCAAAATCCCTGCATGATGACCCCCACTGCCAGGGGCCCCTTTTCACTGTAACAATGCCAGCTGGACACACGTCAACAGACCTAGAAGTCATCTATAGCATTTGCATTTCCATGACAGTGTTTCCCAGTACTCAGACACCTCCAGGATTTACAGTAGGGCTGAGTTATGTAACAACCCAACAACTGAATTGTGCAATAATATAAAACATGTATTAACACTAGTAGGTAACAAGAATGCTCACCGATAGATGACAGGAACAGAATGGTCATGGTAATCAGATGATGGTACAAATGGATGATGATGGTAGTCAGACAATGGAGAAGACAGATGATGGTGGACTGATAAACTGAACATAACTGATCCTAACTCTAGATTTTCCTGAATATTTCCCTAATCTATTCCTGATGCTGACCCTAATACCAGACACCACTGTCCCTGAGTATTTCTAAAGATATACCTAAATGGAGACCCTGAAATCCGAAACACTAACCCTGACAAACTATGAGAAGGCACTAAGGCCCAGAGACATGAAAACCAACCATCAGCAGAGCTGAAGTTAGAAACAAGAGAGATACAAACAAGGAAAAGCAAAAAAAACACTAAAAAACAAATACTGGACTAGAAAACACAAGTCTAAAACTACACCGACGAGACACAAAGTTAGATTAGGAACAAGATACTAGAAGCATGCAAGGAAAACTTGACTTAAATGCACATAGCTTACAATGTAACCAGCAACACACTGCAGAGGCAAGGAATATTTATAGAAAGTCTAACTAAGCAGTAACTCCTCTTCAAACAGGCCTGAACTGCAGCAGTATGGTCAGCTAACCCACTCCTATGAGTCAGATGTGGGGCGATTGTATAGCACCTGCTCCTACAACAAACTAGAACACAGGACATTACAAAACAGCACGACCAGTCCTGGTGATCGTGACATGTGCGCTGGATGTTTTTGCAAAAATGTCCACCACATTGTGGAAACTAATTCAGAAAGTCTTTAACAATGAACCATCTGCACTGTGTTCTTGGTGCCTACAGCAACCAATGAAAATTAAAATATAGACTGAATACTAACTAAATCTAAGTAATGGCTTTTCAAGAATTGAGTGCCAATATAACCATATTAGCCCCTTAAAGTATTGAGCACCCATCCAAGCAAAGAAGATTCCTTAGGTATTCAATATTGTGCAATCTGCTTTGAGCTCTACTTTAAGGGGTTGTAAATTATTGATAAAATCTAACCACAGGATTGGTCATCACTAATATATGGGTGGACGTCTGTTGCCAGGGATCTCCACTGTTCTCTAGGCCGCGGCACTCACGCACTAAGCTGATTTCTGCAGGAAGCAGATAACTCCATTTCCACTGCAGTGGCCAGGCTTGGTATTGCAGGCCAAGTTACCCATGAAATTAATGTAATACCAAGCTTGGCCACTGCGGTGGAAATGGAGTTATCAGCTCAGTGCACAAGCACACTGACCCAGAGACATATTGATTGATCAGTGTGGGTTCTGAGTGACGGACCCCTGCCGATCTACTATTGATGCCCTTGAAGATTATATTGGACAAACCCTTTAATGGCTTATGTGAATATATGGCAAGTTATTTTCCAACCCCCCGATGGTCACTTAATGATCATTCAGCGGGTGCAATAACGGTCTCTAGCTTTATAACATAAAGACTTGTTTGTTTCCCTTTAAGGCTGTTCTCTGTCTGGAAGGGCAGTGAATGTGGGCAAATAAACTTCAGTCGATCTTCACGTAGTTTATTGTAGTTATTGCCCCCGTTTATTGCTCTGATCACATAATTATCTAATGGAATGATCACGGGCGGCTCTGATGTTGGACGCCATATAAAGGGAAGAAGAAACAGCCGGTAGATGAAAATCTCACAATGAGATAGTAATTGTACCAAGTTTCAAGGCCACAACAGACAATGGGGCTCATTACTGGCATTTAATAAGTAGACTGGTTCTTGGGCTTATAGCGACAGGCGGATTAAGAGGCACAAGACTTATACATTTGTCGCATTCGGTGATACTTCCGCGGGCCTGATGAAGAGCTATGCCAGTTACATAGGTTTCGTAGCACTAGGTCACACTTTTTCAAAAACTTCAGATAGCGTTATCTAGGGGGTTAAACAGGCAGGATCCGAGATATCTCTAATCCCAGCCATTATTGTGGCTGCCTGCTGTATAATAAAGCTGGCACCTACAAGTGAAAGTTTGGACTTATAGTGAAATTGATTTTAAGGTTATTTGCGCCTTATGTCACTGTTCACATTGCTAAGGGTTTTGCATATGACAGGTTATCATCCATCATCATGATGTCCATATAGGGGATATCAATCTATACAGGAGAAATGCGTTTGGAGGGATGTGGTGTTGGTCTTAGGGTTTTTTAGGGTTAGCCTTCATTGAGTGGGTTCGCTCTTGTCAGGGCGATAGCTCCAGAGATAGGCAATGTGATCGCAGGGCCTTTTATAGGGACAGTGTGCTATCAGAACATCACCTCCAATTTAGGCCGATCATCCCTGATTATCATCTACTTATGTGGTACCACAAACATCAGAGTTTGAATCAACAAACCATGAGTACTGCAGACCTACCCTGAAAATAATCCCTACGATGATTTGGGGGATTTTCAGGGAGGCTTGAAATATAAACCCTACCATGAAAATAAGCCCTAGCATTGCATAAAAAAGGAATACATTATCTATCAGGCTCGGTAATGCCACGGCTCAGCCAATTTATAAATCCTGCCTCCACAACGTGATGACTCTGATTGGTTCTTCACAACTGCTGCTCAGCCAGTTAATACAGCACTCAATTAACCAATCATAGCTATCTCATTGGTTCATCGAGCGCTGCATTGATTCGCTGAGCAGCGCTCGAGAACCAATCAGAGCCATCGCTTCCTGGAGGCAGGATTTATGACCGTAACCAGGAAGTGATCTTCTGTGGGCGGCAAGACTGCAAGAAACACAGTCTCCGGAGAGCAGCGGGCTGTCCTTTTGTACTGATAAGTGCCTTGTTGTTGGTCCTCATCATTATAGCAGTGATATTGCTTCATTATTATTTAGGTAGGAGACAAACCTGGGCACGGCAGATGGATGACCCCCCCCCCCTTCCCGCCCCAATGAATGATAGGTCATCAAAAAAAAACTTTCCGTACCAGAGGATATGCCCCGCATGAAGACTTCCATCAACATAAATATCCATTACCTTCTTTAGTAATTTGGACTGCCAATATAGAATTAATAAAGTGGCCACAAGATCTTCAGATGGCCAATGTGATATGTTGGAATCCATCATTTGGGACCTGCAGTATGACTAGGAGCCCGGTGTGAGGGGGTTGAAACACGTTAGTAGAGTTCCACGATTTTACCCCCTGCTTGCTATCATATGTTTTTAATGGAGGTTTAAATAAAGGATAAGCTTTTAATTATACGTTTCCTTCTGGCGCGCTGGAAGATCCATTTTTCTTGTCTACGTTTGTGTTACCCGCAGCTGGAACGGCTTTTCTTCTTCCTTGCACCACAAGAACACAAGGATTGCAGGATTAGATCCAAGTTGGTTACTTTTTTTCTTTATCTGGTTAAAGTACGCATATTTGCTAACAGTGGTGGATTAACTAGACCATGGGCCCCCGGGGCTCCTCACACAACTTGGGCCTCCCCCCCCCACCCACCAAAAATAATAATAATTTGAGAATATACATATATACACACACACACACTCTTCTACATTGAAATTGCAACACCAAGAAGGAAAAGTCATGGAATTATGGAAATTATATGCAAATTATGGAAAAATGGAAACAAAATATTCAAAACATCTCAATTTACTTGGTATTACGTTTGAACGCCACTCATAGCATTACATGCACTCACATCTTGGCATGCTGTTATTGATGGTTCTCTGAGGATTGTTCTGCCTCGTTTGATGCACTTGGGCACGCAAATCATCAACATGCCCTGCTGGCAGCTCTCTTTACAATTGCCAACCAATAACATCCCATATGTGCCCAGTGGGAGGCGCTGACAGCCATGCTAGCATGTTTAGGCCACCCAGGCTGCTCACAGATGCATGAGCAATATTTGACCCAGCATTGACATGTTGAAAAATGGCTCCTGGGACACTAAGGAGAAATAGCTGTGCCTCTGGTTCCATGATCGAATCACCATAATGCTGAGCTGTTGGTGTACCTGGAATGAAGACTAGAAGGATTGGGTTACTGTACATTATACCACCCCGCACCATAATCCTGGTAGTAGGACCAGTGTGACGTATCTTGTGAAGGCCTCTTCATGACGCTGCCCACGTGGTCTGCAGGCGAATCTCCGGCTATCATTGTTTCCGAAAAAAGCAGGACTCATCGCCGAAGAGGGCAGATCTCCAATCCAGCTTCCATTGCCATCTTACTCTGAACCATGATAGCCGTTAAGAGTGTTGGTCAGTGTTGGTCAATGGAACATCTGTCGCTAGACGTCTGGTTCCCAATGTTGTGCAACCGCCTTCTAATGGTTTGTATAACACTGTTTGATGGCCTAGGCTTGGGATCTCATGTCCAATGTCACTCCCAGAACAGAATGGATCCCTGCACGCCATTCTTCTAATCTAATAATCCATTCGTGTAGAGGTTGGCGTCTGCACTGCTTGCTGGCATTCTAGTTGGTCATTCTCCCAATTAGTGGGACAGGCACCGTTGAACAGTGCTGGCATCTAAGCCTACCCGCATAGCGATCTGCCGGAGTAATAAACCAAGGCCTCTGAGTTCAAGGATTTTGTCCCTCTCAGTTTGCAACAAGTGGCGTAGTAACAATCTGCCCACTGTGGTCCCACTAAGTATTAGTGTACCCCATGTGGCCTCAATAAATAATAGTGCACCTGCTCTGGCCTCTCTTTAGCCCAATTAATCAATAGTGATCCTCCGTGGCTGGGAGAAGGGCTGTGTCAGACCAGATGGGAGACGGCAGTGAGTGGTGTTTTGTGGGGTCATGGGCCCCCTGGGAGCTTCAGGCCCATAGAGACCACCCCTACCATCTCTATGTAGATCCGCCATTGCCTGACAACTGACCCTAGATGTAGAGATATGGAAATAGCATGAGCAGGAAGAGAGTCTTATATGTTTGCAGGTAGGCGAAAGTATGTATCATGGAGATAACCGCCACTAGCTGCTACCATGTAGAAACTACACCGTAACATTGAATGTATGGAAGAGCACCAAGGCTTTTCAATGTACAGTTGGAGAACGTCTTCCCTTTTTGATGGACGGTTTCCTATATCGGTCGTTCGGTAAAACATTTTAGGCTGATTTTGTATTCGGTTATACTAACTAGTCCTTAGTCTGTACTTCATTCTATATGTGACCCAGGAAGCTGGAGGCTATAGCGTGCCCGCTGCTTGGGCTTTTCTCAGAATCTGTTGACTTTGTGAAATGCCAACTTAAGACTCGAGGCAGACAAACACTAAGAGGAAGGAGCAAATATTTAACAAGAAATGTACGTTGTCATCTCTTTCCAAGTAGAAGTGTTTGCTGTGGAGCTGAATGAACACGTAAGAGGGGGATGCATAACTTGCAGGACTATATACTGACGGCATAGACGCAGACGTTCCTAGAATTGAAGAGGTTCTCCAGGTAATGTAAAGGGCATCTCAAGACTCAACAGGTCCCCCAGGGTGTAAAACACTAAAACAACTGATAATCCCCTCTCCTCATGATCCCGCTTGTTCTCTACCAGCAGGGGGTGTCTCTGCTGACATCAACTTTACAGGCAGCAGTCAGTCTGAGCCGTCTCCAGGCAAGCTGCTGCAGCCAATGACAGTACAATTGTTGCTGCGCTGTCATTGGCTGCAGCTGTATTTTTACCGGATGTCGTAGGCTGACTGCAGCATGAAAACACTACAGCAGAGACCGAAGCTGCCGGCGGGGGACAATCGGGTAGAGGTATCAGCTGCTTTCTTATTTTATACCATGAGGGACCCATTAAGATGCTCTTAAAGGGAATGTGTCATCTGAAAATTAGCTATCATAAGAAGCACATTTTTGTGTCAAATATATTTATTAAGAATTTTTAGTAATTTTTAAAACGTTTTTGGTCACAATATGGATTTAAAAAAAACAAAAAAAAACTAAAATTTGGCATTTTTCACCCTGACCACAGAGACTAATACTAGTCCGACACTTCCTGATCTGTAGAGAGATCTTTGCAGCTGTCATCTCACTAACATCACAGGCAGGATTACACTGAAAGGTGACACCTATATGTAGATAACACAGGATCCATCATTCACAATAGGTGATGTCACAGTTCACCTCCTCCACCTCTCTGCACAGATCACAGAGCATGTCTAGAACAGTCTCCTATACAAGTCAGTGGGTCCCTTCTTGTCCATTCTGTGATCGGCCCATACGTCTGCCATAAAGCAAATCTCTAAATGCTGTTACATGTAGCTCAAGCAAGATGGCCGCCCCCCACACTCAGAAAATAAAAACCAATTAGAAGAATGGAGATGGTTCTCTATCTGGTTTTAATAAAAAAAAACACTTTGGTGATATAATCCCTTTAACATAACTTGGACAACCCCTTTAGGAAGGTGGGTATTCAGGGATGTAGCTATAGAAGGTGCAGAGGAAGCAATACTGTCCAGGCTCTGGTGGCTGAGGGGGCTAAAAGGCCCTTTGCAACATGAGGAGGCACTATAATTATAGATAAGACGTGGTAGGTGGCGGCTTGTTACATTTTGTGTCTACTGGGGCTCAGGACCTTCACGTTATGCATCAATGTGACTTGATTTCGGTGGTCATTCCTGCTGTGGTCATCACCACCCCTACACTTGGGCAAAATAGGAGAGGATTTGTCAGCACCTTTCACATCCCTTACCTTGTCAAGAAGAAAACTCATTCCAGTTCCTTACTACTTTGTTTTCCGGTGTTGCAATGACAACGTTGTCGAGGGTGGTGTAAAGGAAGGGGTCACATTTGGTCCTACCATGGTTGTTTCCTTGAAAACTTTTTGGGAGTATTGTACCTTTAAGAAGGGGCGGGAACAGAAGAGTTTTGAGCTCCAAAGAGACAGGAAGTCAGTTGTAGACGGGTGTGGCGGTAGGGAGTTCCTCCCCGGAGCAACACGGTGCAGCAGTTCCAGTGTTTGGTCCTACAGCTGAGTGTCCCTGTGAGCGAAGTCATAGCAAGCGGTTCCCATGCGACCGGATAGTACGGTGTAACAGACTATTGTACGGTGAGGCTCCTCTGTTCCCGCCTTCACTGAAACAATCTGCATAAACTGGTGGAGCAACTAAAGACCCCAACAGCTCGTCCCAGCGATAATCCTTCCTCTGCCCTTACACAGGAGCGATCATCACTCAGTGAACGGAGGTGGAGCGGACCGGGACTCGTTGCGGCCACCCTCCTCCATTCACAATAAACAGGCAGTCTTCATAAGTAAACTACTGCCTGTTTAGATCCCCGTTCAGCTTCCTGATTGAACGAGAAGCGAATGAATTCTCATTGAAGGCATGCATTTACACTGATATCGGCGCATGCATGTGACGTCACTCCGGCCTGAGAACAAGTCACTGCATGCGCCATCGTCAGTGCGGCGCAAGCTCATTGGAGGTGGAGCGAATGAGATCTCCAACGGGAAGAGTTGGAGGCGTCACTCAGATAGAAAAGGGGCGGGTTTTAGCAGAAAAGGCTGGGAAAGAGCCAAACCACTCGCAAAAGTGGACCGTCCTCATTAGCATATGATGCGAAAGAAACTTATTGGCCGATATCTTCACATAGGAGTCACTTTGGCAAAAGATCAAGGTAACGCTGGGCTCCTTATGGCAGCGCCTACATAACAGTATATTGGGTTAGCAGGCCAAATTTAGGCGACAGACTTCCTTTAAGTTTAGAATGCCTCTAGTTGTGTTTGTATGGGAGGACAAGTCTACCAAGAAACCCAGGGATCCTACAGGGGGCCAAGGCTTTCACAAAGTAGAAGGCCCAAAGCTCCACTAGAAGACAACACAATTTAATGCTGACTGTAGTGTCATATGACGCCACTAGGGTCGATTTCTTATGGGTTGATTGACTGAACCTTGTACTTATTATGCCTGGTCAATGTCATATTTTGGTACTACAGCAGGTTCATATAGAAGCCTTGAGATACTGAATACCTTATTGAACACAAACCTTCGGGTACTAGGTGGACCTTCTCATTTACATAATTAGGATTGGGTGACTATACAGCTATTTCATATTTTGACACATATATGGGATGGTTAATCCATTCACACTTACCCATTGTATTCTACAAGCCTTATAAACCTGGATGAGCAGTTTGTAATCCTACGAGTTATGCATGACTTACCAAACCGGCTTGGGTGGGTAAGAGTGCCCATCATGTTGGCACATAAACCTGACAGCCTTTTTTATGAGATCACCATGGTGGTTGCTATTAAAAAGTTTTACCCATAATAAATTACTGAACGAAGTGGAGGTGATGAAACTGGCCTCTCCTTCGTCATAGAGTTTATTATTTTGGACTCATCGGTGGTGAAGGTCCTTCGGGAGATTCAAGTGTTTTGGAGAAGACTACATTTTATCCAAGTAAGACTGTGTAACACATTGCCAAAGGAGGATGTTGGCACTTCTGTCTCATTTGATGTCTATAGTCCTAGATCCCAATGGGGGCAGTTGAAGTAATAGAGGAACACACAAAAGTTAGAGTTAGGCACAACCTACTAGTTCTGAGAGAAAAATACCAGAGTCGTGGATTACACTATCGTACCAAAGGTTACTGGACAGCCGAGCAAGAATCAAAAAAAGTATTCATTTCCATATGTTAATACCTAGTGGGGCTATTTTTGGCCCTAATGACATCAGATACTCTCCCTGATATAATTTCTACTAACGTCTGATACACTTCAGGTGGTATTTCCCTCAATTCATCCTGCAAACATCTGTCAAGTTCTCTCATAGAAGATGCATCGAGCCATCGGCAATGGTGTAAGGAGTGTCATTGGACAGTTAAGAAATGAAAGAACGTTCTATGGAGTAATGAACCACCTCAGACGGACGTACCTGGGTGTGGAGGAGCCTGAGGAACGCCTTTTGCTTAAGTGTGTTGTGGCAACAGCTAAGTATAGCGGAGGTGGTGTTATGGTCTGAGGATGTGTTATGTGGCATGGTCTCGGTCCGTTGGTTGTAGTGACAAGAACCATGAAGACGGAGGTGACCCTGACATTGTAGACAATAATGTGCTGCCAACAATGTGACAATACTCTGGGAATGGTCGGCCATACTTCCAACAAGACAACGCAACTTGTCACACATCCAACACTGCTTTACGTTGGATTGAGGGCATGGATGTTCTATGATTCGACTGGCTGCACAGAATTCTGACCTGAACCTACTGAACATCTTTGGGACAAACTGAAATGTCGGGTCAGGAAATATGAATCTTCTTTGAGAGAACTAATCAGACATTTACAGGATGAATGGAGGGAAATACCAGCTGAAGTGTATCAGACGTTAGTAGAAAGTATACTACGGAGAGTATCCAATGTCATTAGGGCCAAAAGAGTCCCGCTAAGTATTAACATATGGAAATAAATACTACTTGTCATTCTTACTTTTGATAGGATCGTATAGACCTAACTCCTCTGTTTTATTTAGAACAACCAGCAAAAATAACTCGTTTCGAGGCTAGAATGCCTCTTCTTCAGCTGAAAATGAGGACTAATATCACAAAAATGATGGTGGAATTATAAATATGGAAGATGAAGATCTGTATATATTATTTATTTTTGTGATATTGGTCCTCATTTCCAGCTATATCTGAAGAAGGGGCATGCTACTCACGAAATAGGTTTTTTTATGCTGATGGTTCTAAATAAAACAGAAGAGTCTGCGGAATAGGTTGGCGCTATACAAATAAAGGTTAGCGAGATGAGCGAGCATACTCGCTAAGGGCAATTGCTCGATTGAGCATTGCCCTTAGCGAGTACCTGCCCGCTCGAGAGCAAAGGTTAGGCTGCCGGCGGCGGGCAGGGAGCGGCGGGGGAGAGCGGGGAGGAACAGAGGGGAGATCTCTCTCTCCCTCTCTCCCCCCCCCCCTCCCGCTCCCTCCTGCTTATGGCCGCAACTCACCTGTCACCCACGCTGGCAGCCGAACCTTTTCTTCCGAGCGGGCAGGTACTCGCTAAGGGCAATGCTCGCTCATCTCTAGTTATTATTATTAATAAGAGTTGAGTCTCATCCACGACTCCAGTCTCTGTCTTTGACAACCAGAAGGTTGCAGCTATCCCCATCTTCTGGGTGCTCCTCCATTCCTTCATACTAGACTAGGGAGTATGGGAATGTTGACTTGATGATCAGAGCAATCGGCTGCGGGCGTGTCAAGGTGCGACCTAGTAGATTTAGGGATGTGAGCTTTTCTTTCCACAATACTCTCCTTTTGTGCACTCTGGCCCTCCAACCCATTAGGGGTGAGCTGTTGTTTTAGTACCATTTTGGGAAACAAATGTCTTTTTGAAAACTTTTAATTGACATTTTTTTAGAGCTGGGATACAAAAAAAATTGCAACTCTGCCATTCCAGCTTTGTTTTTTTAAGGCCTTCACAATGTAGGATAAATATTGTGATAGTTTAATAGTTAACACTTTTAAGTACACGGCGATTCCAAATATGTGAGGGGCAAGGGCGTAACTATAGGGGATGCAGGGGATGCGATTGCACCCGGGCCCAGGACCCTTAGGGGGCCCATAAGGCCTCTCCTCTCTATATAGCGAGCCAAGTAGTATGAATAAAGCATTTTGCATTGGGACCCCAAATCTTCAAGTTATGTCTCTGGTATGGGTACAGATGGAGGAAGGAGGGCCCAGCTGAACTTTTGCACCTGGGCCCCTGAGCCTTTAGTTACGCCCCTGGTGAGGGGTATTAATTGTTTAGATTTGGGGGGGGGGGGGGAATGAGAAAAGGGTTGTTTGTTTCAACTTAATAGTTTTAAATTTTTCTTTACCTTGTGATGCAGTACTTCAGTATTGCAGTAAATAGAGATTTTTACTGTTGCCTGTGAAGGATAGGCATTTTTGCATGGCAGCTCTGGGATCTTTCAGTAGGCTTCAGGTTGCCATGCTAGGCCATCATCACCTCACGGAACACAATTGAGGGGTCCCTTTGGGGTGCAGGAAGGGGTCTCTGCTCCCTCTGCATGATCAGATTTGACAGAGGCATCCAAAAAGTTAACTGCCATGATCAGAGTTAACTCTGATTGCGGCAGCCACCGGCAGCACTCCCCCCTCCCCCCTTCTGAATGAACCAAACTTTATCAGCTAAACTGAATGTACGCTTTATTAGAGACCCCCATCTAGTAGCGCTTTGGACCTCCTTTGACATTCAGAAGACAACAAGAAAAATATCCGGCATTTGTACAATCACAGCTTTATTGAGGCATACTAAAATCCCAACAACACAACCAATAAACAAACAAGAAAGTAATCACGTGACTAAGCAGAAAAAGGGAGATAAGGGAGCAATTAACCCTTAGTAGTGCAGGTATGATCTCTTGTTTAAACCCAAGGGGGCGCTGGTTTTCAATCGAAAAGTGTAGTATATTTTTCTATTAAGCAATTTTCGATGGTCGTTGCCTCCCCCAATGGGACCAGTGACCCGTTCAATGCCTGCAGCGAGCAGAGATGAAGAATTGCCAATATGTATGTCGAAAAAAGAAGGAAGCGGATGTAAGAGAGCCGATCGATCGCTATTGTTTACGATGGATTTGGCGCAGTTTAGCATCCATGATGCTTTTTTGCAATCTAGTTTCTCGCAAGACAGAAAGTGAAGAGAGTGCATGAAAAGTACGTGCGGAGTCGGCGCTGGTACAACACGGGGATTTATATGGACAGCGGCGCAGAAGGGAGATTGAGTCTCCAAGGGCTGGCCAAGTGCCACGGAGCAGTTGCTGGTGAATTCAGACCGTGGTACTAAACTATTCAGAAGCACTGATCAAGTCCTAAAACCTGGCACCAGAATGCCATCTTCCTGGTGTCAACAACATCAAAAGTTGTAAAGAGTAAGCTACCAAAGTTTTTTAAAAAGTTACTACGGTATGTGTACTATCTGTTCAAGATGTGGCCTCATCTTATATCTGCACCCCTCACTAACTGTTGAACCAAAAACCTGGCTCACACGACTTTTACTATCCATATGCAGTGACCACCTACCAGCGAAAGGTGAGGCCGCCAGGTTAATGCCAGCTCTAACCTAATTATCTCGTGAGCCAGGCCTATCCCAGAACCCACTACCTTTTGGACCCATATGTATCTCCACAACCAAGCTTGACCACTCCCAATTTAGCTGTATGCGGCTGTTGGGGTGGACAGTCAAACTACTAATGACAATCTGTCCGGCCGTGCATGAGTGAGTGGGTTTGTGAGTGACTTACATGCTCTGCCCCTGATCACATGATGGTGACATCACAGGACCTGTACGCACATGGCTGCTGTCCTGCTAGGTGTTCGTGAGTATTCCATGACAACTGAGGCCGCAGGAGGTTTGTAGCCTGCCTGTAATCTGCACAAGGATGTAGGATCTTTGATGACGTCACCATCATATGATCAGGGGCGCAGCATGTAAGTTATTCACTTGGGATGAGAGTCACCATCATGTGTTCAGGGGTGGAGCATGACGGTGACGTTATCACAGGTCCTTCATCTCCAGTGCTGTGCTGCTTTTGATCCCTGTTCTATGGGATGAACAATATGTGTAGTAGAGCTGTGTGTGACGTGCGTGTACTAGAGCTGTGTGTGTGATGTGCATGTAGAAGAGCTGTGTGTGTGATGTGCATGTACTAGAGCTGTGTGTGTGACTTGCATGTAGCAGAGCTGTGTGTGATATGTGCATGTACTAGAGCTATGTGTGTGACGTGCATGTACTAGAGCTGTGTGTGTGACGTGCATGTAGCAGAGCTGTGTGTGTGATGTGCATAACACTGGTACTATAATTTCCAAATAATTACTAGTAAGTATAGAAACATGTGTGCTGCTCTGTTACTTCCAGCCACCTCATACAAGGAAGTATTCCTATTACAGCCATGATGGGCCAAAATGAGCATACCACTTTAACCATAACTAGGCCAAAAACCAGCAGGGATGTTCCTATCATGAGGCCTCTGGTCTCAGGCGGTGCCCTGCAATTTCACAGAGGAGGGCAGCATTACAGCTAAGAGCTACTGGCTGAAGGACCTTATCAGCAACTACCCTGCTACCTTTAAAAAAATAAACATGTGATTCCTTAACCCCTTGAAGACCA
Organism: Eleutherodactylus coqui; assembly: GCF_035609145.1. Lineage (NCBI taxonomy): Eukaryota > Metazoa > Chordata > Amphibia > Anura > Eleutherodactylidae > Eleutherodactylus > Eleutherodactylus coqui. Next base: position 128,545,286 of record NC_089847.1, on the reverse strand, counting down.
GTGATGTTTAGTTTTTCTTTTTCATTTTTTTCATTCCTGCCTTTCAAGAACGGTAACTTCTTTATTTTTGCACCATCATAGCGCTGTAAGGCCTTGTGTTTTGTAGGACGAGTTACATTTTTCGGTGGTACCATTTAATGTATCGTAAAATATATTGCATAACTTTTAAGAATGTTGAAGTGGACTGAAATTTGAATGGTTTTGGGGTTTTGTTTTTACGATATGCAAGGTGCACTAAAAAAGACATGCTCACTGTGCTCCGTGGGTCTATACAGTTACAGTGATACAACTTTATATTGTTTTTTTATGTCTTGCTACATATATGGGGCTATATGACTTTTTATTCCTATTTCTTTTTGGGGGCCAGAGGTGCTCAAAAAATGCAATTCTGGTATTGTGCTTCTAACGACTTTTACTGTTGAGCACAGGTAAAGCAATATTTTAATAGTTCAGACTTTTACAAATGTGACAATGCCAATTATGGGTTTTTTTATACTTCATCTGCACAACATACTGCAATACTGTACTGCAGTATATTATACTTTTACCAGCAGCTTATTGGATAGGAATGAGAGATGAGCGAGCGTACTCGCTAAGGCACATTACTCGAGTGAGTAGTGCCTTAGCCGAGTATCTCCCCGCTCGTCTCTAAAGATTCGGGTGCCAGCGGGGGGCGGGGAGCGGCGGGGGAGAGCAGGGAGGAATGGAGGGGAGATCCCTCTCCCCCTCGCTCCCCCCTGCTCACCGCCGCTACTCACCTGTCACCCACGCCGGCAGCCGAATCTTTAGAGACGAGCAGGCTCGAGTAGTTAGCCTTAGTGAGTATGCGCGCTCATCTCTAGTAGGAATACATGGCAAGTCTGGAAGCCTATCAATGGGTCCCAGGCTGGCATTGCAACCCACATGCTGCACTAAGCGCTCTGTAGATGCAGCTCATCTAGGTTAGTTGCTTACGAACAGTTCACACTGACAACGTACCTGCTTTATGTAAGCTTTGGCCACCACACCGAACCCCACTTCTGGCAAGTTGGCATTGCCTCAGGTGAGTGGCCCAACTTGTCTCATGGATGGAGGGGAGGGGGCTCCTTCCTATAATTCGCCTCACTCAGTTCACCCCTGACTGACTGTATTTTGAGACAACTTCTGTTACTTGGAGGTCGTAGTGTGACCACGTGGGTTACATCATGTAGCACCTCTCCATGGAAGGCCATCTGGACTGGAGCCCATCCCACTGACTATACAGAGGGGAACATTCATACAAAAACATATTTAGCTGACAGCTCGTAACAATTAAAAAAGCATAGTTAGTTATTAAAAAACTAAATGAGGGCCGGGGATGATAAGGTCCGGCATTCTATCGATCCACTGAATAAATGTATTCCTCGGAGTGTCACAGAGCCCGGCACCTTGTAAGACAAAGGGCTGTTATTGTGCTCACATATTGAAACGCTAAGTCCATATCAAACAGTGACAGATGGTATTAATATAATTAGACCCGCGCGGCCGATGGAACCTATTCGAGAAACATCTCCTAGTTAGCGGTTTGTAAATTAAAGCCGTAATTAAATGTTGTTATTGTGCATGAGTGGAAGCGACTTGTACGGCTCAACCCATAGGGAGGGGGGGGGGGTATAGGGGGCAATGGGGTACAGGGGGTAAGGAGCTCTAGAAAAAATCTAACATTTATGCACTCGTCTTAGTAAATTTGTCAAGAAATATAGGAAAAGCTAGAGCCCCCATATTTACTCATGCTTCACTAACGCATTTTACGACCAATATTTTAGGTTGAAGGGTATTCCACTGACGCAACCAATTTTTGAATTGCTCCAATGCAATTCAAATATAAGAATGAAGCAACTTTGTAAATAGTCTTGATTAGAAATCTACCGTTTTGCGTATACAGCTCCCATGCAGACCTATGCGTCTTCATGTCTCCTGAATAGCACAACTACATCATTAAAGAGGTTGTCCAGGGAGGCTAAATAGTTATACGGACCCATGGTGTCAGGACCTCCACTTCCAGCCTAGTTCCAACACTTGGTCACGTGGTATGGCCCCGATCTATGGCCCATGATGTCATCAAAGGGGCTGACTGTTACACTCATTATAATAACTAAGCCGGCCCCCTTCTCTGTTACAGTTGATTAAGAGACAGAGAAGGGGCCGGCTTAGTTATTAAGATGAGTGGGACAGCCAGCCCCTTTGATGACATAGCAGGCACAGATAGAGGGGCTGTACCAAGTGACCCAGTGTTGGAACCAGGCCGTAAGTGGAGGTTCCTACAATGTAGGTCCATGTACTGTATGTATTTAGCCTCCCTGGACAACCCTTTTAAGCACTTACATGAAAGCAGACTGCTTGATTTGGTGGATTTGGCAGTCAAGGCTCTAGAAGAGCTGAGGAACATAACCAACGAGAGCTGTAATGGTGGTCACATTGGTTGTCCCTAAGGTCTAAGTTTGTAGACTGACACATATACAAAAGTTCTCTACACACCATTTAAACAAAACTACAAACTGCACACATTTGTGGAGTGGAGCTAAACTGCAGACTATTCCCAAGAGCAGCCGGCTAAATGTGTAAATGAGCTCTGGATACGAATGTAAGACAAAATATATACAAATAGGGGATGAAAAAGTACCTCCACAACGCCACCTATTGGAAGGCTAGGGTGGGTGTCTTTTCCTTGTAGAGAAGACTTTGATTTGGCTTATAGACTCAGACATGGATTTATAGAGAAGCTGCCTTCCAATAGGTGGCGCTGTGGAGATACTTTTTCATCCCCTATTTACATAAATTTTTCCCAGAAAGCTTTGCATGATCTATATAAGACTCCCTACACCAACATAACACTCTCCTCAAGGAGAAACCGTATTCCCCCAGACCTATAGCAAAATATAATAGATTGCTAAAAATTGGCATAAAAACATAAAAACAGTAAATCCCTACATTTTTTAAATAATTTTACTGTAAACTGTGTTTTTTTTTTTTTTTGCTGACTGTTGAATTTATCATCAGGCATGAAAGAGTTACAAGACTTTATAATAGTATAAGAACACCTATAAGACCTTAATTTAAACCAAACGCATGCAGCGGCTCCTACGCACTCCCCCGTGTTGACTTCTACGTCACTGTGTACAGAACACGGTGTTCCTTCGTATAGTGAACTTTTCATGGCCCAGGTCCAACCCACAGGTTACACAACCTCACAACTGAAAATGACAATAGAGCCTGACAGCTCAGTGCATACGCCAAGGAGCCTCGTAGGCCACAGCAGCCACCATCTTTGGGTAAGGCTTCCTATGGTCCTCACCAACTCAGACTGGTCTTGGCCAATTGTAACCCCCCCCCCCCTCATCTCCATAGGTCCTCTGACTATCTTATGCCTATTGGGAATGACTAATGATCCCTTGATCATGGAGTTGTTGGATCCATTGATAGATAAATGTCACCAAGAATGTCTCTCTGTGGTTTCTGTGAAGTCGCCTACAAACTGTAAAGTAGGGCTGGGCAATTAATCAAGTGAATTCAATTAATCCTCATTTTGCTGGTGGACAAATTTTAACTTTTGTCAAAACCGTGAAATCGAGATTAGCCCTGCCCCCTGTGGGTGGGGCTAATATCAGGCTGGGGGGGGAGGGAAGTGGGGTGTGCAGGACGCTGGGGATCGTTGTTGTAATAACTGGGGTAGAAGCAGGGGCATACCTATAGAGGATGCAGGGATGCGGTTGCACCCGGGCCCAAGGCCTCTCTTCTCCATATAGGGAACCCAGTACTATGAGTAAAGCATTATAGTTAGGGGCCCTGTTACAAGTTTTGCATCGGGGCCCGGGAGCTTCAAGTTACGCATCTGGGTAGAAGACAGTATATGGAGGCTGTGATGGCGTGTGTGTATGTAAGATCGGGTTCACATCTACACCGGATCCTCCGTTCGGTGGTTCCATCGCAGATCCGGCACAAGATACTGGAAGACATAAGGATGCATGCAGCGCTTTTTCCTCCAGTAAAATGCCGGGCAGCTGAGTGTTAACCGAAAATACCCAATTATAGTCAATGGAGTCTATTCAGTGCTGTTCGGTTCCATCATAAGATGGATCCGTTTGTCCACGGGATTCCCCTTTCCTGTTCCCCTTAAAGGGGTTGTCCCGCGGCAGCAAGTGGGTCTATACACTTCTGTATGGCCATAATAATGCACTTTGTAATGTACATTGTGCATTAATTATGAGCCATACAGAAGTTATAAAAAGTTTTATACTTACCTGCTCCGTTGCTAGCGTCCTCGTCTCCATGGTGCCGACTAATTTTTGGCCTTCGATGGCCAAATTAGCCGCGCTTGCGCAGTCCGGGTCTTCAGCAGTCTTCTATGGAGCCGCTCGTGCCAGAGAGCGGCTCCGTGTAGCTCCGCCCCGTCACGTGCCGATTCCAGCCAATCAGGAGGCTGGAATCGGCAATGGACCGCACAGAAGAGCTGCGGTCCACGGAGACAGAGGATCCCGGCGGCCATCTTCAGCGGTAAGTATTGAAGTCACCGGAGCGCGGGGATTAAGGTAAGCGCTCCGGTAAACTTTCTTTACTTCCCTGCATCGGGGTTGTCTCGCGCCGAACGGGGGGGGGGTTGAAAAAAAAAAAAACCCGTTTCGGCGCGGGACAACCCCTTTAATGGTGTAGGAAATGGAACCCCCAACGCAGATGAGAAAGCGCCTAAGTGACGTTCACACCCCAGTGTTTTACATAAGGGAACTGCATGCACAGCACATCCTCGCCAAGTGCTGATAATCAGAAATGTCCCATTCAGTTCCGATAATAAGTATTTATTAAGGAATTGCTATCTATGCAGTTCCCTTATATAACAAGAAATACAGATGTCTTTGTGTTTTCTGCCTGTTTTGCAAAAAAGTCAATTGAGATTAAAATCGAAAATCAAGAAGAAGTTGAAAAAAAAATGAGATTTTAGTTTTCAGCCAAGTCATCCGGCCCAACCATGAAGTGATGCAACATACATACAGCGGGTGGACAAAATTATGGAAACACTGTACAAAATGCATGGGACTTTAACCTTTAGCACTGAGATGCCCTTTTGACCCCTGCTTGGGTGAGAGCTTTCCGGACAAATTTATATTTACTTCACCTCTTGCCCTGCTCTGGGTGGTTTTGGGAGCTAGCTGGTAACAGAAGCTGAGTGGCTCAAACCCCTGACCAATGGAACCTTTTTGCCCAGGCAGATGTTCACTTCTGCCCAAAAGCATCTGTGTCCTATTACCTCCACTTAAAATCGGTCTCTGCGTGTCTTATTGAAATATGGTTTGTAATACCAGGTAACTTAAGGCTTGCATTTCATACAGTGTTTCCATATTTCTGTCCACTCCTTGTATAAAATATATTAAAAAAACCTCTTTATTAGTTAAAATAGCTACAGAAATATTGTCATAGACAACAAGTCTTCCATTGTGGTAAGGCAAAAAATATGTAAGTGAGGTGAGAAAAGGTGATTTTGGGTGACTCTTACTATAATCTAGAGTAGATTTGTGGTCAACTGCTTTAATTCCTGTGAAATATGGGTAAAAGTTTGACATTAGTATTTGTTTTTTAAAGGGGAAGTTCTCTTTTGGAGATTACCGTTAGCACTATGATTATGATCACTATCACAGTTATTCTAGGTGACTTCCCCTGGGTTCAACCATAAGTTTATAGGGAATTCCTGCTACAGCCGGTGGTATTTTCCTCCATAAGATTCACGTCTCACATTGCCCCCCTTTAGCTCTCTATCATTTGTATAGAAATGGGGGCCCCCCTTTCTAGTTAGCCAGTTGACCCATTTATATATTTTTGGAAATGGGATGTCAGAAAAACTTTATGCAGATGTGGCGCCATGGCTGGTTACATTCATATCCAGTACCTCAGCACTGCAAGGTGCCAGTGCCAATAACTGAGCCACCATGCTGTCCAAGTTTGCTAAAAGGCCCTGTTTGTAATGCATATTCACACTATAAGGCTACTGAACCGGCCCTGGCCCTGTCCTTGTTGTGGTATTTTGCCTCCATGGACTTCAATGGACATGTAAAAACTCCAACTTAGTTTGGCACCACTATCATGTCATAGCTGGACCCTCCGCAGCACCCAGTGGTTACTTGATGTGTAGTGGCCCAGTACAACGGGGCCCCTCCATAACTGTATGCATGCATTTGTCTTGTCAGTGTCTTCTTTGTTGCAAAAATGATGTGTATTGCCTAGCTGCAGCACTGAATGGGTTAACTATCTGATACGTGAGCTGACTTCTGGGAAATGTATCCGTTTGTTTGTCATGTGACCTTGTGAGATATATGTGCTTACAAGGCATGTGCAAGGGGTTCTGTTCTGAGTCCTGAAAGAGTTCTGTGTTGAAAGCGTTCTATTCAGAGAGGTCTTCAGGAGTTCCACACAGGAACCTTCAACCTGTGTGGTTCAGAATGGAAGAGACAGAGAGAATAGCCCAATGACTATTGGGGACTACTATCCCCCGGAGTTCAGCAGCGTGAACCTGACCGTGAGTGTGGACTGGTAGAGATTGAGAGAGGGAAGAGAGTGTGGTGCTGGGCCAGGACCTACAGATAACTGTGACTGTGGTTTCTCCTGACGTCCCGTGAGTTCTCCCTGTCACACCGCCTGCCTAGGAAACTGCTGAACTGTATTTGCTGCTAAAGATGAGTAAAACGACCGGTCGCCCATACGTTTCCGGAGGTCGTGTCTTAAAAAGTACCCGTGAGTGTGGATTTACTCCGACAACCAGGAATTCCCCCACAGAAGCTACACGGGAAAGGATTTACTCCACCATCTAGGAATTCCCCGCTGCAGAAGAAACGGTGGCGTCACAAGTGACTAAAAGGACTCGGGTAATCCTTAAGTGGGTTCCCGTTTATTAACCTGCCCTCGGTCCTTTGACGTGTCACCGGTTACCTTCCGGGTGGGAGACGGTGGAGCCACCATGACAAGGCCCAAACTCTACCCTGCTGTCCCCTAGGCCGTGGCCCGATTCTCGGCACTGCAGATGGCCTAGGTAAAACTTGCATCCTCTAAGGAACTTACATTTCATATGCCGGTCTACAAGGGGTTATCCCAAAATCTAAAGTTATTCCCTATCCACAGGATAGTGGATGGCTTTATGATCGGTGGGAGGAGTCTCACCACTGAGACCCCCACCAATCCCAAGTATGGGGATTCCCTCTCCTCCTCACTCCTGGCTTACTACACCCCTGCAGTGAGAGATTAAATAGAGCGGTGGCCTCGCATGTGTAGTGCAGCTCCATTCACTTTCAATGGAACAGCATGAGATAGGCAAGTGGACACATTTGGCAATTTCCATCAGCCCCATTAAAATGAATGGAGCAACCATGCAGTGAGGAGGAAGAGAGACATGAGACACTCTCAGGATCGATGGGGATCTCAATGGTGAAATCCCCATCAATCAGACTTTTATTACCTACAATATCCTGTGGATAGCTACTAAAGGTCAATCTTGGGAACATACCTTTATTTTGGCACACTTCTGGCCATCCGTGCACCCAGAGGGTCAAGTCTACGCCATTCAAACATAGATTTGAACTATAAATTCACCAGCTTCTTATGTAAATTATACTAAAAAAAGGTGCAAAAAGTTTCACATTTTGTTGACAAAAATATACAACTATCTTGTGCCAGAATTCTGGCACATGTCCCTTTTTAAATGACCCTCTATGTCTTTACATGGGAGTTGAAGCTTTGGAGCAGAAAAATGGAGCTTCACTCAGTATAAAGATATTTTTTCAAAAAATTAATCAGGACAGAAAATTTGAGCTCGTTAGACCAAAACAATTATGGTGTTCAAAGTTGGGCAATAACTTGTGACCCTCAGACTCCTGAATGGACAATCTTCCTAGTTTTGCAATGATCTATCCAGGGAGGTAAATGATACAATTTTTTCTGTCTGCAGTCGTCACCAGAGGGCACTTTGGAGCTTTCTGTATACTAATTATTGCTTTAAAGGGGTATTCCCATCACAACAAGGAATTCCCTATCTGGAGGATACAGGACAAGGAATGACATAGTGATCAGTGGGGGTTTGACCTCTGAGACCTTCACTGATCACAAGATTTCAGCCCTGATGCATCCCAAAGTGTGAACAACAGAGGCCATGCTTGCACTTATCCGCTCCATTCACTTCAATGGGAATGGTGGAGCTAGCCCCGTTTTAGTGCCTAGTTGTCTCCAGTGCTCCCACTAAAGGGACTGGACAAGAGGCGTTGGGATGTGCCGGGGCTGAAATCTCAGGACCGGTTGGGGTCTCAATGGTTGAACGGCTACAGATCATTACAACTGTATACATGAATCTCCTCAGATCCCCCTAGTGGTGGCATTTTATATAAAAGGGGTATTCTAGGCTTTTTAAACTACTGATGACCTATCCCCTGACCGCTTCCTCCTCTGACCACTGATGACGACGTGTGGCCTGCTGCACTGACAGGTAGTTGGATGATCAGCTGATGGACGGGGGTCCCAGGTGGCGGATCCTAGTCCATCAACTACTAATGACCTATCTAGAGGATATCTTTGAAAGTCCCATTGAAAACAATGGGCGAGGCGTTCTGAGGGAACGCCCAAAGTTAGAACATGCATGCTTGTGTGAGTGAACCCATTCAAAAGAATGGATTTGATATTCGCGCGAGGTTTGTACGATACGCACCAAAGTTGCGCGGGAGTATCGTTGTGTGAATGCGCCCTTGCTTTGGAGCACGGATCAGCAGAGCGACTCTCATACATGCACTTTACGATACTTTCGATAGTCATCTGGTGAAACAACCGACCACAAGACTGCTCTTCCCGTGTGGCCGCAAGTTCCTCTATTTTATTCTCTGTGTGACTAATTGTTTGTTTCGCTGCTAATCCATTCGGTTAATTCACATATAATGGCCTCGTGTGTTTGCAGAAGCTCTTAAGGGTTCTGCTAAATTATGATCCCCGCTTCTATTCTCTCTTTGTGCTGCTTTGTTTGAGTGTCTGCGGATTAGTTAAAGTCTCTACTAATTAAGTTTTCATGGTAAACTAATGAACGGGTTCTGAGACGGCTATGGATGTAGAGCGTACGGCAAAGGTTAGGCAACTTGTACTATAGGCATAGAGCAGCACGTAGAAGTTAGCGCGAGGATATTGTGAAACGTGTCTCTGATCCTGCCGACTGATTATTGTCTGACTGCACCTTTACATTAATCATCATCCTAAGAAATCGTTCTTAGTTGGCAATCATTTTTTGTGCATTAGTGCATACATGATTTATGTCCCTAGGATAACAACAAACTTTGGCTGTACTCTTCCCCTGTCGTCTTAAGAAGTATAAGATCTATCACCGACTAACCACAGGCTGTGTATTCTGATGTTTCTGGCAGTCGGTGACTATTTCATTGCTATGTAACCCATACAGTAGCCGTAGTACTAAACTGCTGGTAGGCATCACCGCGACTATACAGGACTACGAGCGGCACACAAGTAGCGGCTGCCGGCTATCTATCCAGGGGCAGGAGAGAGCCTCCCCGCATGGCAGCAGGATGTTTGTGTGTGCGGAGCTGCTTGTTCCGGCGCTACAATAACCCAAGGCAATCAATTAAAGACAAATTAGCATAACAATGTATTTATTCATTGGTGGCAATTAAAGAAATTGCCACAAATTAATTAATACAATTAGTGCAATTAAATGAATTTGGCAGCTACAGAGTCCTATTACTCTCGTGCGGAAGATGAGCAGCAATAGGTTAATTATTCTAACATCATGGCCATGATGCAAATCACAGACAAAATGTAGACGCACCATACGATGTCAGAGTCTCTACAGTAAAGACTCCGGGGAAAGCAATGGGATGTGGATTTTGAGCGGATTTTGGCACGGAATACGTGCCATGCGAACAAGGTCTAATATATACAACAGTATGCAATAACAGCTATATCCCCCCTAAGTGCTATATGGACAGAACCTGCTAATACTCATATGATCCCCAGTGTAATATGTTATGTAACCGGCCCAACTGCCAGCAGTTATTATAGGTCAGATTATGTAATGATAATGACACACCGCAAGCAAGAGCAGATAAACACCATATAATAAGACAGAATGACAGCAATAAAAGGTATAATATATACCCTCATAGTCAGCATCCCCCCTCCCCTAGAAGTCGTTGGATGGGTGAAACGTTCTCTGTGATTGTAACGTAACAGAGCAAAAGGGTCATTTATTGTGGAGAACCGACCCCTTGTAGGGAGGCTCTAGTACCCTGTTGTATCGTCTATAGCTTGGATATAAGATGTGATACTGGAGGGCATGGAGGCTCTAGTACCCTGTTGTACCGCCTCTAGCTTGGATATAAGATGTGATACTGGAGGGCATGGAGGCTCTAGTACCCTGTTGTACCGCCTCTAGCTTGGATACAAGATGTGATATAGGCGGGCATGGAGGCTCTAGTACCCTGTTGTACCGCCTCTAGTTTGGATACAAGATGTGATATGGGCAGGCATGGAGGCTCTAGCACCCTGTTGTACTGCCTCTAGTTTGTATACAAGATGTGATACGGGGGGCATGGAGGCTCTAGTACCCTGCTGTACCGCCTCTAGCTTGGATACAAGATGTGATACAGGGGGCATGGAGGCTCTAGTACCCTGTTGTACTGCCTCTAGGTTGGATACAAGATGTAATACGGGGGGCATGGAGGCTCTAGTACCCTGTTGTACCACCTCTAGTTTGGATACAAGATGTGATATAGGCGGGCATGGAGGCATACAGGTTCTGTCCTGTATGTGTGATGCCCACCCAGATCATCAACAAAGGCTGGATTGAGGCGCTCACCCTGGGGTCTCCAGACACGAACGTCAGCGCCCAAACTATACCTGGATTCATTGCTGAAGACAACCTGGTTCAACACCGTAGCAGCCAGTTTCATCGTTCAACGTGCCACTGCAAATAGAGGTGATGGTGGGTGTCAGAGGCCATATATCTAATGGGTGCTGTGAGCCTGGAAATGGTTCCGACAGACACAAGGGTTTAAGGATGCCCCCCCCCCCCCCCCCCCCCGTCTCTGGATGGCAGACAACGAAGCAGTTGGAGCTGCTGGTGCTTTTTCGGACGATTAGACGCTCCTCTCTACTGGTGGCCTGTAGGGGGCGTCCTGAGCTCAGTCACCTTGTGTGTCCTCACACATCCACTGGTCCCAACACCTCCTAACAGTCTGGGTAAACGCTCCTCTCTACTGGTGGTCTGTAGGGGGCGTCCTAAGCCCGGTCACTTTGTGTGTCCTCACACATCCACTGATCCCAACACCTCCTAACAGTCTGGTTAAACGCTCCCCTCTACTGGTGGTCTGTTGGGGGTCCTGAGCCCGGTCATCTTGTGTGCCCCCATCCACTGGTCCCAACACCTCCTAACAGTCTGGTCAGATGGTCCTCTCTACTGGTGGTCTGTAGGGGGCCTCCTGAGCCCGGTCACCTTGTGTGCCCTCACACATCCACTGGTCCCAACACCTCCTAACAGTCTGGTCAGATGGTCCTCTCTACTGGTGGTCTGTAAGGGGCTTCCTGAGCCCAGTCACCTTGTGTGCCCTCACACATCCACTGGTCCCAACACCTCCTAACAGTCTGGTCAGACACTCCTCTCTACTGGTGGTCTGTAGGGGGCGTTCTGAGCCCGGTCACCTTCTGTGTCCTCACACATCCACTGGTTCCAACACCTACTAACAGTCTGGTTAAACGCTTCCCTCTACTGGTGGTGTGTCAGGGGTCCTGAGCCTGGTCACCTTGTGTGTCCTCACACATCCACTGATCCCAACACTCCCTAACAGTCTGGTCAGACGCTCCTCTCTATTGGTGGTCTGTAGGGGGCGTCCTGAGCCCGGTCACCTTATGTGTCCTCACACATCCACTGGTCCCAACACCCCCTAACAGTCTGGTCAGATGTTCCTCTCTACTGGTGGTCTGTTGGGGGCGTCCTGAGCCCGGTCACCTTGTGTGTCCTCACACATCCACTGGTCCCAACACCTCCTAACAGTCTGGGTAAACGCTCCTCTCTACTGGTGGTCTGTAGGGGGCGTCCTAAGCCCGGTCACTTTGTGTGTCCTCACACATCCACTGATCCCAACACCTCCTAACAGTCTGGTTAAACGCTCCCCTCTACTGGTGGTCTGTTGGGGGTCCTGAGCCCGGTCATCTTGTGTGCCCCCATCCACTGGTCCCAACACCTCTTAACAGTCTGGTCAGATGGTCCTCTCTACTGGTGGTCTGTAGGGGGCCTCCTGAGCCCGGTCACCTTGTGTGCCCTCACACATCCACTGGTCCCAACACCTCCTAACAGTCTGGTCAGATGGTCCTCTCTACTGGTGGTCTGTAGGGGGCTTCCTGAGCCCAGTCACCTTGTGTGCCCTCACACATCCACTGGTCCCAACACCTCCTAACAGTCTGGTCAGACACTCCTCTCTACTGGTGGTCTGTAGGGGGCGTTCTGAGCCCGGTCACCTTCTGTGTCCTCACACATCCACTGGTTCCAACACCTACTAACAGTCTGGTTAAATGCTTCCCTCTACTGGTGGTGTGTCAGGGGTCCTGAGCCTGGTCACCTTGTGTGTCCTCACACATCCACTGATCCCAACACTCCCTAACAGTCTGGTCAGACGCTCCTCTCTATTAGTGGTCTGTAGGGGGCGTCCTGAGCCTGGTCACCTTATGTGTCCTCACACATCCACTGGTCCCAACACCCCCTAACAGTCTGGTCAGATGTTCCTCTCTACTGGTGGTCTGTCGGGGGCGTCCTGAGCCCGGTCACCTTGAGAGAGATCTTATGGACCGCCTAAAGCTTTAGGTCCTGGCAAGACTGCATCCTCTGCACCCACTGCAGTTATGCTCCTGTATAATAGTCTTAGCATGTAAAACCTACATATGTGTCACCCAGCTTTCACATGTACTGATAACAGCTGAGACATAACCGCTTGATGTGATATTTATGATTTTGCAGGAAGGCTCTGGATGAGGACGTTGCTTTCCTATGAAAATAACAGCTTTGTCCTACATAAGAAATGTGAGATATTATAAGTTAATATTTTTCTCCAGCAACGAAACACCAAATGATATTTACTGACGTGTAGCTGATAAGACATATTCCAACACCAAAATCTCATCCCAACTGTGAAGCTTTATGAAGGAGCATCATGGTTTGGGGCTATGTTGAAGGAACATCATGGTTTGGGGCTATGGTGGAGAGACATCATGGTTGGGGGCTATGGTTGAGGGGGCATCATGGTTTGGGGCTATGGCAGAGGGGCCTCATGGTTTGGGGCTATTGTGGGGAGACATCATGGTTGGGGCTATGGTGGAGGGGGCATCATGGTTTGGGGCTGTGGTGAAGGGACATCATAGTATGGGGCTATGGTAGAGGGGCATAATAGTTTGGGGTTATGTTGAAGGAGCATCATGGTATAAGGCTACAGTGGAGGGACATCATGGTATGGGGCTACGGCGAGGGACATCATGGTTTGGGGCTATGGCGGAGGGAAATCATGGTATGGGGTTATGTTGGAGGGGACATCGTGGTATGGGGCTATGGCAAAGGGGCATCATGGTTGGGGCTATGGTTGAGGGGGCATCATGGTTTGGGGCTGTAGTGGAGGGTCATCATGGTATGGGGCTATGGTGGGGAGACATCATAGTTGGGCTATGGTTGAGGGGGCATCATGGTTTGGGGCTGTGGTGAAAGGACATCATAGAATGGGGCTATTGCAGAGTGACATAATGGTTTGGGGCTATGGTGGAGGGATATCATGGTTCGGTTTTATGTTGAAGGGGACATCATGGTTTGGGGCTATGGCGGAGGGACATCATGGTTTGGGGCTATGTTTGCACCAGCTGAAACGTTGTTTCCTTATGTATGTGGAATACAATAAAGCAACATCCTGGATCTTGGAGGATGTTTAATCTTGCACCTATCTGCTGCTCCTGAACTTTTTTTGCATGATTTGATGATATTGATCCGTGGTCGAAATCTGCTGGTGAGCGTGCAGGAATTCAGGCTTCCCATTTCTAATGAACGTGGTATGTGGGTGTGCTGCTTTCTACATTCTTCTTTTTTACAAAATGGTTTGGGGCTATAGTGGAGGGGACATCATGGTTTGGGGCTATGGTGGAGAGGACATCAGGGTATGGGGCTATGGTGGAGGGGACATCAGGGTATGGGGCTATGGTGGAGGGGCATTATGGTTTGGGGTTATATTGGAAGCGACATCATGGTTTGGGGCTATAGTGGAGGGGACATCATGGTTTTGGGTTACGTTGGAGGGGGCATCATGGTTTGGGGTTATGTTGGAGGCGACATCATGGTTTGGGGCTATAGTGGAGGGGACATCATGGTTTGGGGTTATGTTGGAGGGGGCATCATGGTTTGGGGTTATGGTGGAGGCGACATCATGCTTTGGGGCTATGGTGGAGGGGACATCATGGTTTAGGGTTATGTTGGAGGGGGCATCATGGTTTGGGGCTATGGTGGAGGGGCATCATGGTTTGGGATTATGTTGGAGGCGACATCATGGTTTGGGGCTATGGTGGAGAGGCATAATAGTTTGGCGCTGCTTTACTCCTCAGGGCCGGTACACTTTTTGATCATTGAGAGAACAAAGAGCAACAAGGGGCAAAACTGGGGGTCGTAGCTGAAAGTCTAATAGAATGCTTTGCTCCCACTGAAATCAATGGCATCTCTACCTTCTACTGCACTTCCAGCTCCAACCCCATTGTAGTTTTTGCTGTGAACATCCAACCCGCAGCAGTGAGATCAGCTGATTGTCGGGGGCCTGAGCAGCAGAACCTGAGGATAGGTCATCAGTACTTCAAGGGGTTGACTGCCTGGAAAACCCCTTTAAGTCAGTAACCAAGCTAGTGATGCAGCAACGGGCTGACGTTAGGTAACAGACTTCATGTGGAAACTATTCTACAGTCTCATGACTAGAAAAACCAGCCTGACACGTCGCCTCTTAACACGGATGTGCACAGAATCACGTCGGCAATGCTGCACACCGGCTAAATCTGTGTGTGAATCTGCGGCAAAACATGCGGCAGAGATTTGCGGATCAGCCGCAGATGTCCGTTTTTTGAGGCGGGTTCCACTGTATGAACACAGCCTGCCAGTTATATAGCTGCGCCGTACACGAACGCGGAGAGTTCAGCGGAGCTGCAGGACACATGGCGTGCAGCAGCGTTGTAGTGTCCATCATCAGTAGTCGGCGACCAGCTGTATCTGCAGTACGAGGACCTTCTGCAAAAGGCCAGCAGATAAGCACAGAAAGAAAGGGAAGTGATAAAAGCCGAGTGCAGAAAAAATTCTCACAACCCAATGTTATCAGGAGATGGAAAACCCCACGATAGTAGAGATAAAACCGAAATGTGCGAAGAGAGAACTACATCTTATAATGACCTAACACAACGTATCTGACCTAAAAACAGCAGGATACACGGAATGACCCCTTTATTAGACCCCCAGCCCTCTCAGGATTGGAACTTTCCTTTATGGCACACATGTCAAACACAAGGCCCGTGGGCCCTATTACTACTGGGGCAACTATGGGGGTCACTATTATTACTGGGGCAACTATGGGGGTCCCTATTATTACTGGGGCAACTATGGGGGTCACTATTATTACTGGGGCAACTATGGGGGTCACTATTACTACTGGGGCAACTATGGGGGTCACTATTATTACTGGGGCAACTATGGGGGTGACGATTACTACTGGGGCAACTATTGGGGTCACTATTATTACTGGGGCAACTATGGGGGTTACTATTATTACTGGGGTCACTATGGGGGCCACTATTATTACTGGGGCAACTATGGGGGTCACTATTATTACTGGGGCAACTATGGGGGTCACTATTATTACTGGGGCAACTATGGGGGTCCCTATTATTACTGGGGCAACTATGGGGGTCACTATTATTACTGGGGCAACTATGGGGGTCACTATTACTACTGGGGCAACTATGGGGGTCCCTATTATTACTGGGGCAACTATGGGGGTCACTATTATTACTGGGGTCACTATGGTGGTCACTTACTACTAGAGCCACTATGGAGGACACTATGACTACTTTTGACACTATGGGGTTTACCGTTATTACTGGAGTCACTATTACTATACAGTCTATAAGGTTAATGCGGCCCCCGGTGAAAATGAGTCATTGTGTCTAAGAGAAACAGAAAGGCGAGACTCCAGCGGGCAAAAGAGCGCAAAACTTGTATCACTGAGCAGCGGAAAAACATCTCCTGGTCAGATGGACCCAGATGTCTGTAGCCCCATGCTGATGGGAGTCAGAATTTGGCACAAGCAGCATGAATCGCTGACCCCTTCCTGTCAGCTGGTCAGAACATGTCAGCACCGCCATCTAATCTGCAGCAACTACAAGAAGCTTCCTGTCCGCAGGGGCCGATATTCCTGCAGAACCATTTCATCACTGAGTGGAATCTATAGCGTGATGTATGGCTGGAGTTCTGAAGACCAAAGGAGTCCAACGCTACTAGATGGGGGGGGGGGGGGGGCTAAAAAAAAGTGTCCATGTGCTGTATCTGTATGATGTTCCTGTATCACTGCATAGGTAGACAGATGAGGGTTGGTGAAGCTGTAGGGTCGTCACCATTCACACGGCTGCGGATTATGTTTTACTAGTTTCTGTAGTAGAGCGACTTTATCCTACTAGTTGGAGGAAGGGAGATTGTCGGAGGTCACCATAGTGAGGAGATGGAGAGCGCTGCAGAAGAGGGTCAGACTGCAGCAAGAACTACAGAGGAAGAGCCATAGATATGGCCAAGTGTGCGCCCAAACACACAGACTTATTGTTCCAATTAGGTACTTTTAGGGGGCAATGTTAAAATTATATATTTTTATATGAAACACCGTATGGGCAGCTTTGAAGCATCGTATATGGCATGGAGCCATATATTTTATGGGGTATTTAGAAGAGAACTATTTATGGCATTACTTTATATGGAGCACATTGGGTGGGGGAACTATATATGGCCCCCAATGAAAAATATTATTTGCATTCACAAAAGTGTCAGGACATCTATTCAGTCATTTTGCTTCTGGTACTGTATCTATACAGTAAGCTTGGTCCTGGTACCGTATCTATGCAGTCAGCTTGATCTGGTACTGTTTCTATGTAGCAATATTGGATCTCTTATCATATCTATGTAGTTAGCTTTGGACTGGCACCGTACCTATGTAGTTAACTGAGTTCTGGTACCATATATGTGCAGGAAGCTTGCTTCTGGTACCTATCTATACAGTAAGCTTGCTTCTGGTACTATATATATGCAGTAAACTTGGTCTGCTACTATGTCTATGTAATAATCTTCAATCTCTTATCATATTGATGTACTAAGCTTTGGTCTGGCAACATATCTATGCAGTAATCCTAGTGCTCTTATTATATCTGTGTAGTAAGTTTTGGTCTGGTCCTATATCTATGTAGTAAGCTCAGTTCTGGTATCATATATAACCCGTTTCCCTGAAAATAAGACCTAGCATGATTTTTGAGCACACAAAATGATTTTTCAGGATTTTTGAGGATGGTTGAAATATAAGCCCTACTCCAAAATTAAGCCCTGCTTACAGCTAATTTAAAAAAGTAAATTTAAATAGTGCCCAGGCAGCTATACATGTAAAAAAGTTAAATCTTTTTGAGCAAAAATTAATATAAGACACTGTCTTATTTTCGGGGAACCACGGTATGCAAGAATCTCGGTTCTAATACAGTTTCTATGCAGGAATCTTTGTTCTGGCAATGTATCTAAGCAGTAATCTTGGATCTCTTATCATACCTATGTAGTAAGCTTGGTTTTGGTACCGTATCTACACAGTAAGCAGCAGATAATTTTAAACTTTTTAACTGGACTACAATATTCATACAGCCCAGGGCCCATGGTAGATGTAATACGCCCCTCTAGTGAGCGACTGACTCCCCAAGCTTAGGAGGGGTATCGTTTCTCGTTAAGGAGAGCACCTAGCAGGTAAGTGTGGAGACTTATAAGGTCATGCACGCCCCTCTGGGAAATATGCAAATAAGAAAGATGGAAGAATACCTCTGCAGCGCCACCTATTGGATGGCAATTCCCAATCATTGTTCTAAAGACCTGCATAAAGGGTCGGACATTGATTTGCAGGAATGTTGCCATCCAATAGGTGGCGCTGTAGAGGTATTCTTCCATCTTGCTTATTTGCATGACTCCCTAAGGGCATCTTGACACGGTGAAATGGGTCCACAGAGTCTGGTGAGGATTCTGTGCCAAAATCCATGTTGGAATCTGTGGTCACCCAGAGTTAGGGTACCTCTAGGTTGGTGTTTGTCTACCCCAGGAGGATTGTCTTTGTGCCTTGGTGTATTAGTCTATGTCTTGTGTTGGTGTTGGTGTCACCATTCTTGGTGGTGTCGGTGTGTCTGTCTCCCTAACCCGCTCTGTGTGGTGTGATTGGTCATTAGAGAGGTTGGGGGCGGAGTTAGTAGTGTCTAGAGAGACAGTTGAGATGTAGTCGATGAAGGAGGACGCTCCTGCCAGGCAGACCCCCGAGCTTCAATGGGATGTATCCCCTCCGGGGACTAGAGCTCAGAGGTCAGATCCTGTAGGGGGGGTGGATGTGGTCACACCCCCCCCTGCTTAACTACATGATCGAGGGATGGGACTGACTCCGCTAATGCAGGTCAGAGGACAAGTCTGGCATAAGCAACTACTCCGCACAATGCCGCTAGAAAAGCGAGATAAGGGACGTAGCAAGTGATGAAACAATGATATGTGTTTCCCTCTGTGTCAGGAGTTTTCTCCCAAGAGTTCTTCCATTAGATAACTGAGACTGATGGCGTCTGTACTCCGGGGGAAGAGTGATCCCTAATTGCAAGTGTGCCGGAGGTTCTGCAGAAGAAAAATGTGCCAAGAGTGTTGTATCTAAGACTGTTTGCAGTATTTTGTTCTTGGAAAATCAAGTTTTGAAGCTGTCTCTTAAATGTGGACTCTTTTATTTGGCTCGGGTGATTTATCACTTGGAAGAGGCACTGGCGTCACGTGAACAGATAAGTAACGAAAGTTCGTAGCA
This sequence comes from Eleutherodactylus coqui, assembly GCF_035609145.1. Classification (NCBI taxonomy): domain Eukaryota; kingdom Metazoa; phylum Chordata; class Amphibia; order Anura; family Eleutherodactylidae; genus Eleutherodactylus; species Eleutherodactylus coqui. The sequence goes on along the minus strand of NC_089847.1, from coordinate 128,526,174 downwards.
CAGTTGCTACCTTTACCCCCTGTGCGCAGCCGGTCGGGCAGCGTTTTGGATGCACCGGGTGGAGATGGTAGATCTCCACCATCTTGTACCCCGCTGTCTCCAAAGTTTGTAGTCCACAAGTCCTGCAGCACTCAGTCAGTATGCAGTTTCCAACAGAGGTATGCTTTAATATCATGCACAGCCACGTCCCAGGGACCATGGACCTCCAATCCCCTCCAATGTACATACAATAGCAAAAAGGTCAAAGGTCTGACCCTGGCCGCTGCAAATCCATGTTTTCCACATTCTGCAGGCAGAAAACTGCATATCAGTTCATTAGCAAGTATAGAATGGCGCCCCCTTGCTGACAGGTGTTGTAGGAGCCAGGAAAGCATTCCTGAACCGAATCGCACAGCAGCTCAAAGGGATGAAAACATAACAACCACTAACATAGTGAACTAATTAATTGTGCAACCTGTAATTACAGGATGGCACATAGAGGACACGACACAATCAGGAAGTTGCGTTTCTGTGAGTCACAGAGATAATCTGCATGACTCCGGCCGGGATGCTAATTAGTGACATTTCCACATCAGGTATCTGTTCTGCTCAATCTGAGTGCAGAGGTAAAAAATCCAAATATCAAGGTGATGCCTGTGGACGATGCGCACCCGATGCCCAATATGTCCATTTGTGACATCCTTGTCCTGTCTCATTAGAGGCTTAGCTTTGTCTGTTCGTCCCACATGCTTTATACTGCAGCACTGCCAGTTCAGATTAGCTGCTGTCCACCAACCTCTTGTGCTGAGCCGGACATCACTGCACAGAGAGCTGATCTGGATTACAGAAAGGACAAAATGATTCTAAACCATTGAGTCACGGCCAAACAAATGAACCAAATGGGTTCCAGTAGAAGAGGAACTGCAGCTTGTAGAATTAAAGGCTGTGTCTCCAACTTCTTAGCCAACTTAAAGGGCTACTATGACAAAAACACATTTTCCCATCTCTGTCACCCTCACCTGATTGCCTGTGACACTCTGGAGGTCTCCTCTGTGTATTTCAGTCATTTCCCTGCAGTTCAGCTCCCTGTCTCATGCTTATCAGACACCATCTGGATGGTGAGATATTTTATTTTCAGTTTCACATCTATCCCATGATGCAACATTAGGCTATACCATTTCTGCCTGCTGGAGGGACAGTTTAATTATCATGACTTTTTTCTTCACCTAAATAAACTACAGAGCATAAGTATACAGTCAGGAGGCTGAGCTGTGATCTCCTCTACTATACCTGTGCTACAGGAAGTGGCAGTGCTGTTTTCTGTACGGAACCCAGCGATCATGTGATCGCCTCTGACCCCAGCCCAGCTCTGCCAGTGACTACTGTCACAATAGGGGGATGTTTGCCCTTTTACTTGGGCTCCTATGGATGCCCCAGCTACAGTGGAAAAGTTTGAAATAAAACAATTAAACAATACAGTGTGAATGACCCCCAAAGATCTTATATAACGTCACGAAGGACAGAGATGTTAAAAAACTAAGGTACAAAAATGAGTAAAAAAAAAAAATATAGAATAAAATAAAAATATATAAAAAAAAAAGAAAACAACTCACTGCCGATGCCGACCAAAACCCTCTCTGCCCTGTCATCCCACACTATACAAATCATATGCCAAAACAAAACGGCGCCCCCGTTCCTGAACTTTATTTTAATATCGATATATTAATTTTAAAAATAAAAAACTATAAATAAAAAAATATATATTTTTTCTTTTTCTTTTTGTACAGATTACCCTCATTAAAATAAGGAAAACGGAAAAAATTTAAGTGGAAAAAAGGTAATAATAAATAACCCTATATATATATGGGACGAAAAAAAATGCAGCAAAAATAATTTTGACAGACGAGGAAAAAAAAAAAACTGGGCCCTAAAACCGCCACATGGGTAAAATCACTTAAATTTGTTTAGTCCCTAATGACCGAAACAGGCCGGTCTTTAAGGGGTTAATGAGGATATATCGTGAAGCTGCTTCACTTTTCTTTTTACACATAATAGGACTATGTAAAAAATGAGTTGCGAGGGAGGAAGGGGGACACAATGTCTCATCTGTCCTTCCTGTAAGAGATTATTGGAATTTGGCGTAATCCCGTTAGCGGGAACAATCGCACGGTAGCGCCTCCATTGTTACGGGAGACATTCTCATTAAGTGTTTCTATGCTGAATGCAAAGTACTGAAGGAAATGGTTTAAATACAATAGGACGACTTGTGGATCTTCTCACCTGGGTCCATCATGCTCCCAGGATGTCCTCCAGCCTCTGCAGCGGCTCAGGGTCATGCAGAATGACGCAGGTGATACAACTACACCATCGCAATGCTGGTGTGTGATACAGAAAGCACCGGATGGCAAAGCAGTGGCGTCTCATAGTCATTTGCAGGTTTAGTGGGACTCTGCACCGGCCCAACTTCACTGGGTGCTGAAGTCAGCCCAGCTGTACACCTTCAACAGCTGTCAGACGAATGCCTGCTCATCCAACAACCGTTTCCGCTGCTTCGACATATACATGAATGTTTGGATGTTTAGGGAGATAAACCAAAGTCAGACAGCTCTGGTGGCGGCTTATCTCTCTGGGAACAAAAGGATCGGGTGTTGAAATTCCACATCCCTGATCCTACTTTTCTCCAACATCATCTATTGGGGAAGTTGAGCAGACCACCATAATGATTAGAAAATTGTCTACTCAATTATAAAACATCTTCCTGATGATGTAGATGGGCTTGTGCTGATACATTCAATCTGGAGAAGCAGAGCTGCAGTGTAAAGCAAGGGACCTGAGCCTCAGGAAGAGGTGGAATTCAGACTACCTAAAAGGGGGTATTCCCATCTTGTAAAGTGATGACATATTGCTAGGGGATGTGCCACCGCCTTCTGATGGTAGGGGCAGACGTCTGAGACCCCCAACAATCCTAATATAGCGCTGCACCCCCTTCACTATTGTACCTGCACAACAAAACTGCCAGCCACCCAGCTGTGCAAATAACTGCAGCCGATTCTATCCACTTGCATGGGGCTGCGGTACCCTTGCCTGCAAAGTGGGTGTCGGGCGCCGCTGTGCAGGAAAAACATTGCAAAGCCACAGCACTGCACCAGCACTGCTGCCTCTTAAAGGGGTTTTCCTATTAAAGACCTTGACCCCTATACATAAGATAGCAGATCACTGGGGGTCCAACCAGTGATCCCAAGAATGGCGCACTCAAATGCCTCAACTGAATGCAGCGGTGGTGCTCATGCTTGACTACCTCTCCATTCACTTCTATGGGACGGAGGGAGATTGCCCTCATTATTCCTAAACATGGTCAACCCATCTTCAAAATCTCTATTCATTAATTAGGAGTTACTAGAGGGGGGCCTCCATTTAAGATCCTCACCTACTAGCCTAATAGAAGAAAAACTGCAAAGAGAGTCTTCCTTTCTGGAGGTCTCGGCATATCCTTACACTGATTTCAATGGACCCTATGTAATGCTTCATTTATCCTGTGGTGGCGCTCAGCTCATCGGGGAGCAGGATTGCCACTTTTGTCGCAGAAAAATACAGATCAAGATAAAAGGGGATTGATTATGGCAGGGCTTATCATGGGGTATAGTTTTACCTTGGTTACTAGTAGTAATAGTGCCCCACTTTAGTGGCGCCTGCAATAATAGTGCCCCATTTAGTGGCCCCAGTAGTAATAGTGCCCACTTTAGTGGCCCCTGCAATAACAGTGCCCCATTTAGTGGGGCAGTCACGCTGCTAAACTCCCTCCCACCTCCTTTCTCCGACAGCTCCCATAGGCTCCCATAGGAGTCTATGGGAGCCGCCGCCGTATTCCGGCCGAAAGATAGTTCCTAAACTATTTTTTCTGGCCGGCGTAAATGCGCACCGTCTGCGCCCAACCGGAATGCACACCGGATTTGCAATCTTTGCCGGACGGCCATTTTTACACCGCGGAAATACACCAATCTGAACTGATGCATTGTAAAGCAACGCATCAGATGGGCAGCGTATATCAGGCGGCCGTGGAAGCGTGGTCGATATACGCTCGTGTGAATGAAGCCTTAGTCCCAGAACTTGTATATTGGGTGTTGCTGATGGGCTTATTGGGCAAACTCTTCTGGGAATTCAGAGAGCGTTGTATCCGTCATGGAAGCTGATTACGGCCCGTTGGATGCAGCCTGACCCCGACGGTAGGAGACGTTATATCCTTGGAAAGGGGGATACACTGTAACAAAAAAAGGCTGCTTGACTAAGTTTGAGGAAATGTGGTGAATATGGTCTGATATATGTGATGGATATTCATATCGAGTGCTGGCTGCATTAGGGTATCGGAGAAGAGCTGATGGGATTTGGAGGGGAAACATGAGAAGGTGGAGAAGAGAGAAGAGTGCAGTTTTTTGCCTTTTTATGTGTTTATATATTTTTTTGTTGGGGGGGTTATGATTTCCCTAAATCTAGTCCTGACTGGTTGGATTGTTTGGGTGGGATAGCGCCAAGTTCTAAGTATTTTATAAATGTGTAGAAATGAAGAGGTAATTGTAATAAAAAAGCTAATATCAATAAAAGTGATCTGATACGAGGAGTAAATTCCCGATATGTCATGGATGGGACATTCTAGCTAAAAGGAGGCCCCCTCTACTGCCCGGACCCTTAACCACCCAGGTGATTGGAGAATTAATGAGCAGAAGCTCTGGCAATTTAATTTGCCGTACTTTACAACAGTCACATTTATGCAAATCCCAAAGTACATATTTGCTTGTTGAAGGAAGAAAAAAAAAGTGCTATAGTGAGCATCATTATGGAGGGGGAGATAGGATCTGCACGGAGCGCTGCTGTTTGTAGATGCTAAGTCCTTTCTCTTAACGTTCCTCATCTGCCAGGAAGCGGACGACATTCTGAGCATAATAAATCCTTGGCCAGAAAAAAAAGTAAATTGGAGGCCAAACCTGTGCTGCTCTGCCCCCTGCTGGTGCATAGTCGCAGGTTCACCAGTTTTGAAGACATTTTTGAGACTAGCAAATATTTTATCATACTACTATTAATAATGATCATAATTAAAGGGGTTCTCCAAGAAGGCTAAACATGGATTCTAGTGGAGGAACTGCCACTTCCAGACAGCAGGTCACATGGTATAACCCCTCCCTCTGTACCCGTCATCAAGGGTACCTGTTGGAGTAAGCCATCTACCTTGTGCCGTTTATACTACCAGTGTCTTCTAATGGGCCCTTTAGGACCTTGTTTCGGCGGTACGGCCTGGGGTACAGCCGCTGCCTCGGCACCCCCTATAGCCACCCCCTTAAAGGGGCTGTCCGAGTTCACCATCACAGTACAACCCCTTCCCCACTGAGTAAAATAACAAATTGTCATATACTTGCCACTCGCACTATGTCCTTCGCCAATGCTCGGTACCCCACTCTGGTTTACAGGCTGCAGGCCCTCCCGGTTTATGGGACATCACAGAGGCTGCAGCCAATAACAGACATATGGGGGCACTAATACAGTGCGGGATACATGTGGGGGCATAAGTACTGAGGGGAACACATGTGGGGCATTAGCACTAGGGAACACATGTGGGGGCATTAGTACTGAGGGGAACACATGTGGGGCATTAGCACTAGGGAACACATGTGGGGGCATTAGCACTAGGGAACACATGCGGGGGCATTAGTACTGAGGGGAACACATGTGGGGGCATTAGTACTGGGGGGAACACATGTGGGGGCATTAGTACTGGGGGGAACACATGTGGGGGCATTAGTACTGGGGGGAACACATGTGGGGGCATTAGTACTGAGGGAAACACGTGTGGGGGCATTACTACGGGGGGAACATATGTGGGGGCATTAGTACTGAGGGGAACACGTGTGGGGGCATTAGTACTGAGGGGAACACGTATGGGGGCATTAGTACTGAGGGAAACCTGTGTGGGGGCATTAGTACTGAGGGAAACACGTATGGGGGCATTAGTACTGAGGGGAACACGTGTGGGGGCATTAGTACTGAGGGAAACACGTGTGGGGGCATTAGTACTGAGGGGAACACGTGTGGGGGCATTAGTACTGAGGGGAACACGTGTGGGGGCATTAGTACTGAGGGGAACACGTGTGGGGGCATTAGTGCTGAGGGAAACACGTGTGGGGGCATTAGTGCTGAGGGAAACACGTGTGGGGGCATTAGTACTGAGGGAAACACGTGTGGGGGCATTAGTACTGAGGGGAACATGTGTGGGGGCATAAGTACTGAGGGGAACACGTGTGGGGGCATTAGCACTGAGGGGAACACGTGTGGGGGGCATTAGCACTGAGGGGAACACGTGTGGGGGCATTAGTGCTGAGGGGAACACGTGTGGGGGCATTAGAGCTGAGGGGAAGACGTGTGGGGGCATTAGTGCTGAGGGGAACACGTGTGGGGGCATTAGTACTAAGTAGGGGCATGCAAGGTATTATTATTAAGGAGGGATACTATTACTGTGAGTTGGCATTTGGTGGAAGAGCATTACCACACTATGCTACTCCCACTTACCCCATAGCACTGGCCCTTGTGGTAGGTACATGTGTACATACAGACAAGTCTGCACACGTATCAACTATTTCCCATATGCAGGGACCCAAGATCAACTTTGTGGAATCAGCTTTTATAGATGTTTAGGAATATATATCATTCATTTGCTCAGATCGTTTGGTAATATATAGAATGGTCTTTGTGGCAAACAGATTTTAAGCAACATATTCCTGCTGCCACCTAGTGGAGAAAAGTACATGAACGTTACGTCCTTTAGAACCGCAACAGTTTATCACGGTGAACATCCCACTGGTGATGAAATGGTTCTGCAGGAATATCGGCCCCTGCGGACAGGAAGCTTCTTGTAGTTGCTGCAGTTTAGATGGCAATGCTGACATTTTCTGACCGGCTGACAGGAAGGGGTCAGCGATTCATGCTGCTTGCACCAAATTCTGACCTCCCATCAGCACGGGGCGACAGAGATCTGGATCCATCTGACCAGGAGATGTTTTTCCGCTGCTCAGTGATACAAGTTTTGCGCTCTTTTGCCCGCTGGCGTCTCTCTTTTCTGTTTCTCTTAGACACAATGGCGCTGGAACTGGTCGTCTGCTGTTATAGCCCAGTGAGGAACTGCAAGTTGTGCAATGTTGTTCTTGACTGTGCAGCACCTGTTGGTCAGAATGATTCCTTACATCCTCCTTTGGCCCCTTTTGGTGATGAGTTGTTTCCGTCCACAGGATCCCCTTTCGCTGGATCCTCCTCGATCACTCCATTCTCGGTATACTCTTCCCCTTACATGAGAACACTCTGCATAGTTGGCAGTGAGACCCCAGCTAGTCACAATGACCGGCCTCATAGGAAGTCGCTCAGATCGCTGGATTTTCTCATCTAATGTGGATTCACACTGAAACGAATCCCTGGAAAACTTGTCACGTGATTTTATGCCGCGCTCCGGGGTCACGGGGAGAATTACCATACAGGGAAGCGCCAATCATCAAAGGGCCGAGGGTTTTAATAAAGGCCTGAGGGCTCTAATAAAGGGCTGGGGGCTCTAATAAAGGGCTGGGGCTTTGATAAAGGGCTGGGGCTTTGATAAAGGAACGGGGGCTTTCATATAGTGGTCATTCAGTGTACTATATATACGTGTCCTAATTCTGGAGCATACCACAGTGCTAACAACATGCGGTAGGAAAGGAAAGTTCTACAGGAGTCCAAACTTTTTTCTTCGGAGATTTTGCGGACAGTCTGCTTGTGTTACATGGAGATGTTGGTACAGAATTTGCACTGCAAATCCTGGGGTATAAGGACAGGTATACAGTACATTTTCAAGGCAAAGGCATACATAATATAGAAGCAAACTAAGTAACTGCTATTGGGCCCTTGGAGAAAGTGACCCCGTCCTGGTTGGTCCCATCACTATTAGGTGGTGAGATTCTGCGCAGGACTCCCCTCCAACTACAATGTTGGCCCAGAAGTCATAGAAAAGAGGAAACAATCAGCAGCCCACCGGTCCTTGGTGGCATTATGGAGGTCCGGTCTGATGTCTGCTATGGGGCCCCTCTCCTCTATATACACCGATGACTCTGCCATCCCCTAGTAGACGGTAAGTCACAACGCGTCCTATTCAGTTGGGTTTTGCTGTCCTCCAACACTTGGCATCGGTGCCCAGGCAACCATTTGCATTTTGCCCTCTGCAGCAGGATATGTTCGATGCCTCGAAGCGACGGAAGGATCAGGAAGTATTAGTTACTACAATAAACAAGTTTTTACGAAGACGAATTGTTGCCCGTTTCCTCTCCATCCGGGTGAGGCGCCATTAGCCTAGGTAAATGTTTGGCTGTTGTGCACATTTTGCAGCTCCCCGGGGTCGGAGGAGTTTCGTAATCAGGTCAGGGTGCCGGGCTTGGATGTGTGTAAGATGTCCTTGTAGACTGCGGCGGGCAGAGAGCGCCAGACGGTGCCGCTTCGCCACGGCAGTAGTGACACGTTCTGCAAGACGTAGTAATATTTGTATCACTGGTCAGAAGTGTCTTAGGCTACTTGTAAACGGGCGATTTAGAAGTAGCGTGCGAGATCCGCGAGCACAAATCGCATCGGACATCCTGTTCGTGGCGCTGAACACCGCACATTGACGTCAGCTATTCTCATCTGAAGATTGGATGTGCTGCATTGCCTTTACTCGGACTATCAGGGCAGCGTCACACGGACGTATGCCCGGTTGCGCACAGTTCAGCGTGACGTATTTATATAGCGATTTTACTGTATTTTTTTGCGCACGCGGCGCATTTCCACATAGGCGCCACAATTTCAGATGCTATTTCGCCTAATGAGGTCCAGATGTGTTATTTTTGTAACGGGATCGCACGACGTACTGCGCATTTGCCCACCTTTTAAGCAGTCTTTTGGTGCGCAAATACGCAGGAAAATAGAGCACGTTCTAATTTTTTGCACACACAAAACACATGCGCAAAATTTGGAAATGTGAACAAACCCACTGACATCAATGGATTCTATTATTTGTGTATTGCGTGCGTATATTTTACATGCGCAAATACGCTTGTCTGAAGCCGCTGCCAGTAAAAAAAATCAGCCCACATGCGTACGGCCATTCAAACTAAGGGGACTATTTACATCTGATTTTTCATCCAGAATTCGGATGGCGTGCAAGTTGCCGTTTTTGCGTATTTGGTGCGTTGCGTCTTTAACATTAGAAAGTCCCATTGACAATTGAAAAAAAAAAACGCTGGTGGGTTGGCACCCTTAGGCTGGTATCACATGGGCGATTGCGATTTTGCCGCTCAAAAACCGCGGAAAAATCGCATCTTTGTTCCAGCAATTTTTGAGCGTCAGCAAAGCTTTTTTGTAGAATAATATCGCATTGCCGCCGCCCGTGATACAATCACGTAATTTTTTATCGCAAAAGTCAATAGAACTTTCTAACGTTAACATTTCATTGCATCACGTTGGTTGTGATTGGTTCATTGAGCGCTGGCTCTGATTGGCTGAGCTGTGCTGTTCGAGAACCAATCAGGGTAGTAGCACTTCCTGGAGGTGGGGTTTTTCAAATCCCTGACCAGGAAGCATTGAGTGAAGGCAGAGCTGCAGAGAAGACGTGCGGCGGAGCGGATGGGGCTGTTAGGTGATCTATTTGTTTTTTTCTTTTTTTAATGCAGCCAGGGCTTATTTTCAGGGTCAGACTTATATTTCAATCCAATCAAAAAAACTGATTGGTGGGGGTCGCACCACTGAAAATGGGGGTCTAATGTCCCCCTCTCCTTCTCACTCCGGGCTCACTGCACCCCCTCCAGTGTGGAGGAGACTGAATGCAGTGGTGGTCACACATGGCTGACACCAGGTCACAACAGCCACAATCAGAACTCATGCGATCCCGGCTGTGACCCCTTTAAATACTGTGGAATTTATTTGGCCCCAGAGCTGCTATGTATTTCTGCCCGTTAGGATGTGCCTGTGGCACGTCTTAATGCAATGCCACAGAAATACCATTTCCCGCAATACTACAGTATGGAAGCATATGGTAGAAGCGATCAAAGATCAAAAGTTCATTATGGAGGCTAAAAACAAGTAAAAAAAAAAAAAGTTTTTACTTCAAAAACTAAAGGGTAAGGCCCGATGTCCACGGGCGGATTTGATTTGCGGTACCCGCGCGGGAGATCCACAAATCAAGCCGCCCATAGGGATACATTAGCGTCCGCAGGACAGTAAAAAAAACATGTAGATGTGATCTATTCCCAGCGTGTGGATCGCACGCGCAGTAAGAAATCGCAGCATGCTCCATTTTCCTGCGGATCCCATGCAGATGGCTTCCATTGAAGTCAATGGAAGGCATCTGATCCGCAGACCGCCGACAGCTGTCAATGTGAACGGGCCGCGGATCTGCAAGAAAGCAGGAGATTTGAGGGGGGGAAAAAGAGCACTGCGCATGTGCGGTGCTGAAGAAAGAAGATCTGTCCACAATAGAGGAGAGCCGAATTGGATCCGGAGAGCTAAGAAAATGTATTTTCTTCATGTCCGCAGGCACTCATGGATTCCACTGCGGGATTCAGCAGTGGGACATTGGGCCTAAAAGTTTTTTAAAAACAAAAACAAACCTCACCTGTATTTATAATAAAAAAATTAAAACAAAAAACCAACACATTTTACCCCAGTGTGTCCATAGACGTCCGATGTACAAAACTAATGCACTACTTACCCCACAACTTCTCCAGTCCCTCAGACAGCGACTTTGACGGAAAAATGAAAAATTTTTGAAAATGGGGAAGAGAAAACAAAAATAAATGAAAACAAAAAATGGCCGCATCCTTCAGAGTTTAAAGGGGATGTACCAAAAACAACTTTCATCACCAATCCACAGGAGAGATGCTAAATGTCTGACCGGTGAGAGTCTCACTGTTTAGACCCCTAGAACGGAGATCTGCTGTCCCGTCTCCTCCTCCGGCGGGCTCGCTGCACCCACCTACAGTGAGGAGGAGACTGAGTGCAGCTCTGGTTGCCCTCTGCGGCGTCGCTCCATTGACTTTCTATGGACTATAGGAGATAGCCAAGTACTTGACTATTTCCATCAGCCCCACTGAAATGAATGGCGACGCATATGTGTGACTGCCAATCCATTCAACCAGACATCACTGCAGGTTCAGTCGGGTCGTAGTGATGTGACGAGTGTGCCGCAGGGCCCCCGTTCTTGGGATCGGTGAGGGCCTCAACAGTGAGACCCCCACTGATCAGACTTTTAGCATCTATCCTGTGATGAAAGTTGTTTTTGGTACAACCCCTTTAAATTGATTTTGGTTTTGCAACTTCAACATGATGTCTACATGTTACCTTATGGATACAACCAACAGGACTTGAGCAAGGATGTAGCTATAGGGGTGCACAGTTAGCAGTTGCACCGAGGTCCCTGGTTTCTGAGGCTTTAAAAGCCCCTCATTATAAATAGCACATGGTATAGTACATTGGGGCCGGGAACTTCAAGATGCTCCTCTGGCTTTGACAGGTTTACTTTCAGAGTTTGGTGGAGTCATAAGTTCAGGTTGCCCATAAACATGCTACCCTCAATCAGTTTTGACATCCGTTGTGTCAGGATGTGCCAGCTATCTCTTTACCCACCTGTCTATGTTCTCTCTGCCTTGTTGACTTTGTGAGGCCAATTACAGCTCCAGTTTGTCTTGTTGGGTGGAGGCGACAGGTTGGGTATAATTTATAGATGAGCAGAGTCCCTGCCAAAACTTGTAAAACTTTGGGCCACCATAAACTTGACGGAGGGCCAAGCAGCCTCCGAAATAAACATTTCTTGTAGGAGTTTTCCAGCAGACTGTCACATTCAGATGTACTGTGACAAGTGGTGATCAAAAGCATCCCAATTTGCAGATTTACATGGTTGTGAGGGAAAACCAGGAAAGTAATGGAACGGACTGAGGTGCAGCTCAAGGAAGCTCCCCGTGATTTGGGGTGGTTTCAAAAGTTAGTGGGGTTGATGAGAGTGAGGTTTGAATATGGAGGTTGTGGGAGAAGTAAGGATAAGGGGGAGCTGTAGGTAGAGGGTAGGCCGGTGAGAAGACTAGGAGGGGTTGGTATATAGTAGAGTCCTTGGGTCACCAGTAGGTTAGGTGAAGAGATTTATCAAGGCAGAATGTCATGATTGTGCCTCTTCATGTCACTAGCTACAATAGGGTCTTTGAAGGAGGCAATTCGGTGTTTGAATGAGGGTCTTTTTTTGGCTCTCCTTGGATTGGTGTCCACAAATCACTAGCCGACCACAGCTAAAGAGGCCCAATGGTTGGCTGAGCACTACTGCCGCGTTGTTTTTGTGGTCGGTGGTGGTCCCAGCACTAAGACCATCATTGCTCAAGACTTCTGATGTTTAGTGAAAGTTTAACTACACTTTAAAATGTTATCCTTGATCATCAAATTGGTTTATTCCAATTATACACGCTGAACGACCAATTTATTGGAGCCCTCCATCTAGTAGCATTGGACTCCTTTGGCCTTCAGGACCGCAGCAGTTCATCGTGCTGTAGATTCCACTCGGTGATTAAATTGTTCTGCAGGAATATCGGCCCCTGTGGACAGGAAGCTTCTTGTAGTTGCCACAAATTAGATGGCGGTACTAACATGTTCTGACCAGCAGACAGGAAGGCGTCAGCGATTCATGCTGATTGTGCAAAATTCTGGCCTCCCATCAGCAGGGGGCAACAGAAATCTGGATCCAACTGACCAGGAAATCCTTGTTTCAGGAAACAGACAGCTCCTTACATTGCACAGTGGCCTAAGTTAGTATTGCAGGCTGTTAGTATTGAAGTGAACAGATCTTAGCTTGCAGTACCAACCTCAACCATTGCACAATGCACGGAGCTGTCTACTTCCTGCAGCAAAACAGCAAGAAGTAGAACAGCCCCTTTAACCACTTAATGACATAGAACATAAATTCACATTCTGTGTATTTGGGGTGTGTATGGAGGGGAATGGGGGCTGATCCCAGTCCATATAATGTGGGTGCTGGCTGTAGCACACACTCGCCAGCAATAGCTTGAATGATGACTGCGTCTGTTACCGTGACAGGGGGAACTCTCTACCTCCCCTACTAAACGCTCCCTTCCCAATAATTTGACCGCTTACACCATTTTGCTGGCTTTTATCGTGGGTAGGCCGCAGCTTTATTAAAACATTTAATAACAATTTGTAAAATATTTCAAAAGTATTTCAAAACCCCAACAGTCCTTTCCATGCTTCTTAAAAACTTGAGTCCAAAAATTGAAACAAGAAAACACAAGGCGAAAGAAATCCCCATAGAATGGTCTTGAAAAGCCACCTACCATCCCAGTGCTGGCATGGAAAGTCAAAAACTCCCCCCATGAAGGATGAGGCATAACCCCCTACGCCGCACTCCACCCCCCATCTGCCAGCAACAAGGCCGCCTCCAACCCATCCTGCAGCCTGGACAAAAAAGTGTCCAGGCCTATCTCATTCAAGTGTACTCCGTCTCCCCTTGGCATCCCCGCTCCCTCCTCTCTAACTCCCAATGGTGCATCGTGACTCCCCACAGAGTCTGAATGAACCCTGTCGATTGCCTCAATATCTCTAGCTCCTCTCCAAACCCTCCTAGCTACTATGTCTGACCAGATCATGATCACCCTATTAAAAAAATATTTGGAAATGTAGGATGTCCTCTTTCATTAAGGCCGTAAACTCTCCAACCTTTACCTTCCCGAGGTCCTTACCCCCATCATGGATAAGCATGGTCCAATACTTCATGCAGCAGCCTGAACCACTGCGGCCCTCTGATTCCATGCCACCTAACTCTCGCGTTCTTTAATCCAAAGTCCACTCCTACTGGCCGGGTCCCTGCTCTTTTCTCGGCCCATTAAATGTATGAATGGTTGACCAGCCAAATATTCCACTCTGTACCAGCTGTAAACGATGCGTGCAACAACAATAGGGCCTCCCCTTTGTGCCGCGTCAGGTAAGTGTGAAGCAAACCAACTGGGCACCACTCCAACTCCATGACCCGGACTCGCAGCCATTCTCCCCTGCCATAAACGCCCGTTTTCGACTTCTGCACGCAGACTTTTAATACGTCGTTCTTTACTATCATGGCCAAAAAGCGCAATCAACCTGGTTTTGACTTGCTGGCTGACACCAACTCACCGACCCTGAGGGCTGCAAAAAAACGCTAACGAAATGCCCATCTGAGCATCCACAACAGAAAGGAGCTGAAAAGCTGGAAATAGTAGCACGAGATAGAACACCCCATGGGCAAACACATATCCACGAAGTACCGGCCTTCTAACCGACAACCCAATAAGTGAAAGCAATCGGGGTGAACAGGTAAAAGACGGAACGCCGATTCAATGTCTGCTTTTCTATACACGGGCGCCCACCTGATGAACCAGAAAAACCGTGATCAAACGATGTATAGGAAACTGCCGCCTGCTCCTTAGATAGTCATCGTTCACAGAGTCTCCGCCGGAAAAGACAGGTGGTGTATTAGACGAAATTTACCCGCTTCCTTCTTTGGTACCAAGCCCAAAGGAGAAACTCGTAGGGGGGCTCCTGAAAAGGGCCTGCCGTGCGGCCCAGCTCAACTTCTTTTAACAACTTTTCTCTAACCATTGTAACATTCTCGCAAGCCGACTTAAAATTAGTGCTTAGCAATAGTGACGCCCTCTGAGAAACCACGCCTAAGTAGGCTTGACTCCTGCTTCTTGTGGTACCTGTCGAACCACGGTTCCAGTTACCTGATGCTCCGGACCCTTGTGTGGCTGCTGCTGCTGCTGCTGCTGACATACTACGTGCCCCAGGACCAGGGAGGCCTTCAGGCAATTACCGAAAGTTTTAGCTACCCGCATTTTTTTATCCGCTCCCCATTCTGAAAAACGCTCCTTTTCAACCGCAACGTGCTCAACCGAAAGTAGGGACCAGATATGAAAAAAACATTCTTGATTTCGTCCACGATATCCTCCGCTAGCCCCACGCCCAGAGGGCAACACCGCAACATATAGAGTCTGTGAATTTAAGACCGCCACCAACCAACTCCTCGCTCCTGGAGCTCCCCCCCTTAGGGGAGCTACCGGATGCGTGAGAAAACCCTCTACCGTCAGGCAGGCGCTCGCCCCCCGGATAATAATAGGACACTGGAAGCCCCCTTTTTACGATTTACCAGCGCTTTCAGCGCTAACATAAAATTCTCGCTGCCGTTATCAGCAGCTGACATAACACTTTCCCAAACTCCATGACATGATGACTCAGTATCCTTTCCAGGGAAGAAAAGGCCTGGATGATGAGTTTTGGCGGGCTTCCTGCCACTGCGCCGCGTGCCCTTCTGATACCTGGGCATGGGAGGCCCCATCGCTGCTGCTCCCTTGTGTGCAACCTCTCCTGGTGTCTTCCGCTGAGCTGAAAAGGGACTCACTCCCGAAGCCCCCACTGACGTCACGTCTGCGAGCCAGCCTGCTGCCAGAACTACCTCTTCCTCCTTCTCCATGCGGCCTCCCGTCCTTGGAGCCACATGGGTCGCGCGCCACCACTGTCATTATGCCAAGCTGGACAGCCTCGAGGGGCCCGCCTGTGCCGGACTCACCACCCGCCACCACTAATCCTCCTCTTGTGACTGTCGTGTGGCCGCCGGCTTGCTGCGCACCCACTGCCGATAGCTCTGCCTGCTGACCACAGCAACCGCCAGCTCACATCTCCTGCTGTCCACTCTGCCCACCGCAGCTTTGCCCTCCTCTCTTGGTTGCCGGGCTGGGGCTCAGCCATGCTGGGGGATTCCTACATCTCTGCGGGCTACCCTGGAGCTCGCCGCCGACCTCCGCCTGTGGATCCCTGATGACTTCTGTGGCTGGAACCGCTGGGCGCCGCATCTCTTCCACCATCTTCTCCACCTACTGAGGACCCTTGCTGGCAACCGCTTCCCGGACCTGTTTTAACAGGTTCTCCATTCTTCCTCTTCTTTCTTCCCTAGCTGTCGTCCACGTTTTCTTCCTTCTTCTCTTCGGCACGGATCATTGCTGCGGAATTCACGGCCAGACGCCCGTTACGAATTCCGCAGCAATGACCCTCCATATACATGCTGTGTTAAAAGATTCGCCCCTGCCCACGAGCGGAAATTTACCGCGATTTTCCGCTCAGTGGGGAGAATTGGAGCAAGTTGTAATTTGTGCGGAAAATCGCACGGCCGGCTTCCATTGCAGTAAATGGAATTCGTCTGTTCCGCGATACTCTGCGCTGTGGGCACTGTGGAGTATAGCGGGAATCCGCATCGCAGCCCAGCGCCGGCACGTTATGTGCTGCACTGTGCATTCGCGCCAACTTGCCAGGCGAAACACTCGCAGCAGATCTAGACAGGCGAGAATAAGGTCTCTGGGGGGCGCCGGATCTGATTCATCTGCGAGATTTCACTGTCGGAATCCGACCCGGCCGCGGGCATGAGGCCTAAAGGTTTGAAAAAGAACCCTTTTCACATATTTATAATAAATAAATTAAAACAATAAAAACCAAAACAGATTTGGTATCGCCGCGTCCGTAAAAGTCCGATCTATCAAAGTGACGCATGATTTATCCTGCGCGGTGAACGTTGTAAAAAAAAAACACAAAACACAACACTAGAATTGTGCTTTTGTGGTCACCCTGTCTCCAAGAAAAAATGTAATAAAAAGAGATCAAAAAGTTCTATATACTCCAGAATGGAAATAATAGAAACTGCAAGAGGTCCTGCAAATAACAAGCCCTCACACCACTATATGGACGGGAAAATAAAAGTGCGCAGAAGAGGGCGGCAGAAAATAAATGTATATTTTCCTGCAGATATTCTGTTTTTTAAAAGTAGTGCAGCAAAGAAAAAAAAGAAAATATATATATATACTGTATTTAGTATTGTAGTAGTGGAACCGGCCCATAGAATAAAGTCATCATTCCATTCTTGCTGCAGTATGCACTCCGTAGGAAGAAGACCCTCCCAAAGATGTTGAAATTTCACTCCACTTAGAAACTTTTAAAAGTTTTTCAGCAGATTACATAGCAGCCTTGAAAACTACATGATGTCAATGGATGAATAAAAAAGGGTTTATTTTCTGAAAGTGGGGAGTAAAAACTGAAAACGTAAAAAAAAAGGGTCGGTCCTTAATGGGTTAAGCGAGGCACGCGGTTTTCCTGGTCTCATAAAGGAGTAGTAAAACGGAATCTCCAATGCAGATGTGAATGGGCCTTAGAAAGTAACTGGGCCATATACCAGAGTCATCCTATAAGATAACACCATAACACAAAGTCACCAGAACACCGAAAAAGGCAAATCCAACCCAAAAATGTATCAGTTTTACCAATTTCAGACACAATAAAGCTACAAAATGTATCATCCAAGATGTAATATGCAAACTGCAGCTAATAGTATATTCACATATAAAGTGCTAAGCACACATTGAGAGCGCTAAGACAACACCGGTGTCCAAATAACAGAAGAGTCCGCGATTGCACAATAGGAGGCGCTGAGTAAATATGGGAGACAGGATATTAATGATAGGAGCTGCGCTTCCCGATGCGTCCTGGAGTATGTGGGGCGAACGTCCCAGATAGACAGTAATAGGTCTTCAGGGTGACGGGGCTAAAATGAAGGGGCTGCAGCGCTCACCTGAGCCCTATGTCTCTTCGGCTGTCTTCGTGGCTCCCGAGAGCTAAGGATGGACACATAGACTTCTGTAGACATCTAAGCGTCCGTCTTCAGCAGCAGGGAGGAGCCGACAGACAATGAAGACAGTTGAAGAGGCGCTCATGCAGGCACTTCTGACCCTTTATTTCAGCGATCAACAGGGGTTTCAGCACTTGGATCACGGCGGGGTAGAGATGGTAAGCTTGTCATGGTGGCTCTACTATCTCCCCCCCTGGGGGTAGCTCGGGACCCGACCTCGTTGCGGCTGCGGGAGATCGCAGGGATAGTACCTGGAGATTAGCTTAAGTCCAGTTGTCACTCGTGACGCCAATGTTCCTTCTCCTGGAACGGATCTTGTAGATGAATGAAATAGTCCCACACCAGAAGAGGATATTTTGGAACAAAACCGGCAACGGTCGATCTTGTCCATTTACTTAAACTTCTTACTAAAGTAATAGAACAGTCTCAGTACAACTAATGACATTTAACCTCCATATTTGGGACAGTGGATGTCCGATCACTGGGGGTCTAACCAGACGGCACCCCCAATAAATGGAATGGTGGTACACATGCTGCTCCATTCACTCCTAAGGGACAGGGGGCGACCGCTGATGTCAGCAATCTCCCATAGAAGTAAATGGCGCGGTGTCACGCACACACCGCCTCTCCGGAGCATAGGGGGGCATTTGGGAGGGCCACTCTCAGTGTTTAATGGGAAAACCCCACTAATAAGTCTTGGAGGCTGACACAGCACCGCCATGCGTTGTCACCCAGCTTTCCACAGACTCTCTGTGCCGTGTCATTGTGTGGAAAGCTGGGTGACAACGTTTCCAACATTTCCGCAGCGGTGGCCATTAGTCATTCTCCGTTGGAGGCATATGTCCGTGAGACCAGTCATGGGGTGGCATCGCCTCATCCATCTTCACAATGGCGGCTGCTGTAACACCTTTATCATTTCTTCACCTCCCAGTTTGTAACCTTTGTGTAAAGCAGAAGCCGGGGAACAAGGGGTTAAATATGGCATGAGAAAAAAAAACAACCAGCAAAACAAAAAGTATCCAAGTTGCGTTATGTGAGAGCGCCCCCTGCTGGCTGTTCACAGACACATCAGAGCGGCGCTGCCTCATCCATCACTATGGGAGCGAGTTCACAGAGTTGGTGAAGATCTGCGCCATTCATCTGAGCGGACGCGGTCTCATCTAGATAAACGTCTGCCACCGGTCTGCGGCCCACGACCCGGAGGTTACGGACATTTACATAGGACTGCAGGGAGACTATGGGGTTATAACACTAAAGGCGAGCTGCGTCTGAGTCACGGCACATGAACGCCAGTCCGTGTGCGGTCTGATATACACGGACACGGCACACGGATACGTACGGCAGCTCCTCTCATCCGTGAAGAGCGGGAATAGGACCCGCCCGGAGTTTCATCACGCCGACCATCGGGACATGTCAATAGGCCCACAAGATAGAAGGGTCCGTGCGCCATTGTGGAATTACTCGGACAACGCGCGTCTGAAAATACACTGTGCAACTAGTTTTATAGTGAAGCGTGAAAGACATCTTGGACCGATCTTAAGTACCTTATTCTCCACACGAGACGTCGGCAGAGATTTACCGCATCATCACCATATTTCTTTACGAAACAAAAAACACGGATGCTGACAGTGCCGATATACATTGGGGTCGCTGCTCTGATTTCTGCATAGTGGCCAGCCCTTGTAACTGCAGGCTGGGATCCCATTGATTTCAATGAGCTCTGCAACTGCAGTTACCAGCCCCGGCCACTACATAGGGGTCAGAACAGCAGCTTCTGCTCCGAGCCCAGCATATACGGGCACCATCAGCGAGCGCCTGACCCCAGCCGATCAACTACTGAGAAACTATCCTGAGGATCCATCATCAATAGATTTTCATGGAAAACCCCTTTAATAATCTGCCATATAGAATTCGTATACAAGGCCAGGAAGGACGCTCAGAGCGACATATCAAACATTTGGATCAGCGAGGGTCCTGGTGCTGAGAACCCTGCTGACCGCTACAATGCAGGGGCTGCAGCGCTCCCCGGAGCCCTGCGCCTCTTCGGTACTTGTCAGCTCCTCTCAGAGAAGCTGAAGATGGACACATAGACTTCTACAGTCCCCGGTGTGTCAGTCTTCAGCAGCACAGAGGAGCTGACAGACAATGAAGATATTCGAAGACACACAGCGCTCGCGGGAGCAGTTCAGCCCATTCATTTCAGCAATCAACAAGGGTTTTCAGCACTTGGATCCCAAGTGATAAAAACTTTTGACAAGTCTTTAAAAAGTGCAGTTACTCTAAAAAATAAAAAAAATAAATTTAAATGTACATATTAGTTTAGAATCTCGACTTTTAAAGGGAAATCCACATTAAGGAAAGTTATCCGGGCTTACTGACTTCAGCAGGACCGGACGATTAGGAGGGGGGGGGGGGGGGGGGGGGGGGGGTTCCGCTAAGCTGTGGGATTCAGTCTGAGGGTTTCATCACAAGTGCCAAAAACAGCATTGTGATGGAAACCCCAAAAGGGAACCGCTGCCATTAGTGAGAATGACCCCACTGCGGTGTCTGCTTGTCCAGGGTTTAGTTACATCTGGAGTAGAGACTCATGTAGTCAGCGAGGTCTCACTAATGACAGTGAATGGGTCCGTTTGCAGTTCCATCACAATGTTGTTTTCGGCACCTGCGATGTAACCTCAATGTCAGTCCACCACGTCGTAAAACTGGTGTTGGGGGCGCTCCCTAGGCCGACGCCAGCGCTGTCCCAAGGTGAACGCTTAGCTGAACTGAAGTCGGGAGAAATAGCTGTTAGCTGATCAAGCTTCTTGGCCAGCAGCTTTGGAAGCCATCCAGGCAGCTTTAGGCCCAATGGAAACCGTCCGAGCCGCGGCGATGCCAAAGTGTCAATTTTGAAGTCGCCACGTATCCGCGCCATGCCATGCCTGTCGGCCGAAACACTCACGGTAGATGCGGACAGGCGAGTATGGGTCTCTGGCTGGGCGCCGGATCCCACTAACGAATCCAACCGTGTGCAGGAGGCCTTACACTCCTGAGGGCGGCATAAGACGGGTGTAAGCGCAAGCCTTATTGCAACGTTTTTGCAGTATGACCGAGCCTTTTTTGCACCTGCACCATCGGAGTATTTTACTGTACTTTTTCTGCCGCCAGGACGTGTTAATTTGCGTGCGACAACTTAAAGCGCAGATTGAAATGGCCAATTAGTTCCAGATGTGTTATTTTTCAGCACAATTACCCAGCTCTTCACGCATCTCCCTGCACATTGTGCGCACCCCTCAATGACTTATATGGGGACCATTAGTGCGCAAATATGCAGAAAGATAGAACAGATTTTGTTTTTTTTTTCTTGCGTGCCTAAAATGGGCCCGCAACAAAAAGCGCATGTGAACGAACCCGTTCTGCTATATTCTAGCTCTCGCTGCTGGATAGAGCACCGCTAAATACCCAATAGAAGAACAGGCGGCAGCGTCTCCAGGCAGCCCGGACAGACACACAAACCTTTTCTACCTCTTTCAATGTTTATTAAAAATGTCTCAGGACACAACAATTGGCGGTTGGTACTAAGAAATGGATTGAGACAAACAAGGCCCCAGTTCTGGGCATTGAGAAATTACAAATAAAATCACAGTGATTGACCACGGTGAGACATGACGGGCGTCGGGGACGTCACAGGGCTACTGCAGGGGGGAGAGTTCTTGGGTTTCCTGTGCTGGGATTGATGTATGGAGTAGATCCTTCAAGGGGCTTACACAATCCCGTTTTCTTCTGCAGGAAGAGCGGCGGGGTCCAGGCCAAGTTGTTTCATCTGCACTGCGATGTCAAACAGGTAATCGTAACACTCGCACCTGGGAAAGACAGAGGAGACGTTAGAGGGATCAGCCTCACGGGAAACAGTCAGTATGACGCACAGAAATGCAACACTTCAATGTAACAAGACGGACAATTCTGCATCTGAAGAGAAAACGATACGGTGAAGCGTATAAGAATAAGCTGCTGGGTGTACATGAGGAATAATAGCATATCTGGCCATTCTATGACTCATATCCTGCATTTATCCCCTCTGCAGGCTGTAGCCCTCATTCTCAGTTCACTCCTAAATGGTCGGAGGAGTTGGCTGTTAGGTCTCCATACATTGCACAAAGAAAACTACGGATTCTGCTCCCTAACTGAGTAGCACACACCAAAATAAAGACTTCATGGAGGACATTATACAGCAGCATAGAACAGTGTAGCTGTGATTTTAGTAGCTACACGTCTGTTCGTTTCTCTCTTTGCAGTTGCTTCCTCCTCTCCATAGACTTCGATGGGCAGCATCAGTCACCCCCCTCCATTTCCTGTAGTCAGTCTTCCTGTCTATGTTACTACAGACTTCACACGACTTTCATGCGTGTGAATATGAGATTTGCAGCAATGCGATGCATTTTTCTTGCAAAACACATCGCAATTGCAGAAAAATTGCAGGTTTACGAGTGCGATATCCGTCTGAGTTTCTTGGATAGATATCACATTACCCATGTAAATACGGCCTTACTGGAAGATATCCTCATACTTGGCCCAGTCCAACCCTAAATGCACCAGGTCCACTAGATACTTTTTGCAGATGCTCTCACTAATACACGGTTGTCTAGAGTAAAAGGTACCGTTCACTTCAAAATACCCCATTAAAAAGTTACCCTCCAGTCCTTCACAAAGATGGCCACGCCGCTCCTCTGACTACCCAATGTATACATTGTTAGTCTAAGACACTACACACTGCTTTGATTGACCGTTGCTGCCCATGTGACCAGTACTAGCCAGTCAGAGCAAGGTGTAGTATCTTAGACTACCAATGCATACTAACTCACATCAGGTAGTCAGAGAAGCAGTTTGGGCATCTTTGTTTCTCCAGGACCGGAGGGTCACTTTAGGACAGTGTTCCCCAACTCCAGTCCTCAGGGACCGCCAACAGGTCAGGTTTTCAGGGTTTCCTCAGTATTGCACAGGTGATGTAATTATTGTCGGTGCCTCAGACATTGCCACAGGTGTTCTTACCATAGGATATCCTGAAAACATGACCTGTTGGTGGTCCCTGAGGACTGGAGTTGGGAAACAGTGCTTCAGGACTTA
This sequence comes from Eleutherodactylus coqui, assembly GCF_035609145.1. Classification (NCBI taxonomy): domain Eukaryota; kingdom Metazoa; phylum Chordata; class Amphibia; order Anura; family Eleutherodactylidae; genus Eleutherodactylus; species Eleutherodactylus coqui. Next base: position 128,503,361 of record NC_089847.1, on the reverse strand, counting down.
CTACAAGGTGAAGTCTGATTAAGAAAACCTTAACGTACATCGTCTTTGCTTTCTCCCAAGTGTCTCCCCAGACGTAGACTCCGTGGCGCCTGACCAGCACAGCGCAGGAATCTGGATACTCTTCCATGGCTCTCGCCATTCTTTCCTTTAGGTCTTTTTCTTCCGGAGTGTTCTCTACGATGGGAACCACCAGCAGGTCATCATATCTAGGAAACGATAAAAATACATTAAATAAAGAAGACAATCTGCAGCCCAACGGAGAGCAGGTATACGCAATGTGTTATTACCGGTAATATCCGCCGCTGCTGCACTTCTTGATTCCTTTGATCATTTCTTGGTGTGTGATCCGGAATTCCTTGCCTGGAAATAGCAGCGTGGCCAAGACGGCAGCCTTAGAGTGAGTGTGGATCACGGCTCCAGCACCTAGGAATACAAGCGTTAACGGGACAATAAAGCAGGAGTTTAGGAGCAGCCGTAGGATTTATGCCCCAATGTCACACATTATGTTTTAGGTAGAAATCTGAAGAAAACATATTCTATCCTACAATTCCTCTTTCCCATGTAAGTGTTCAGAAACCACCGCATTCCCAAATACTGGTAGAGTAATGCAGTAAATATAAGGCAGGGAGGAGGGGGATGCAGCTGCAGTTTCTCTTTCTGAGACTGCATGCTGTGAGAGGGGAGGTGGAGCTGAAGGGGAAGAAATCAGATTGTCTCAGAGTACTAGGCACAGTTCAAACCAACACAAGGAAGATCCTACCTACTCAACAGACACAGAGAGAGTAAATTACAGAAGACACGCAGAAGGATGGAACAGACCCAAAAAACAGATGTCAGATACAATCTCTGGGCAGCGATAGATATAAAACGGCCAATCTTGTAGGGTGTTCCCAGTATACAGTGATTAGTACCTACCAAACTGTCCAAAGAAGGACAGCCAGAGATTGGAGAATGGGTTGCAAGGGCTCATTGACATACTTGGGGAGTAAAGGCTGCCTGTCTAGTCTGATCCCAAAGAAAAGCAACAAGCGGATGAATTACTAATAAAGTCCCTGCAAGTGATGATAAAGGGTGTCAGATCACACAAGCATTGCAGCTCACAGGTCAATCAGAGTGTCCGTCTGACCAGTGCTAAGAGGGAGAGATGCACAGACGCTGCTGAAGTTAATAAGGGATTTACTGTAGCTACTGAAGTCACATCTACACTGTTCTATACGGCTGTATAATGTCCTCCATGATGCCCTTATGTGAGTATCAGAACTGGATCATGCAGCAATGGAAGAAAGTGGCCTTGTCTGGTGAATCACAGTTTACATCATGTAGACGGCCGGGTGTATCAGTTACCTGGAGAAGAGATAGTACCAGGATGCACTAAAGCAGGCGGGGGAAGTGTGATGCTCTGGGCAATGTTCTGCTGGGTACTTGGCTCTTGGCATCATGTGGATGTGACACATGCCACCTACCTAACATTGTACAGACAAGTCCCCTTCACTGCAGTGCGATTCCCTAATGGCATTGGTCTCTGTCAGCTGGATAATGCGGCCGCACTGCAGAAACTGTTCAGGAAGGGATGAGGAACATGACCAAGATCAAGGTGGTGACTTGTCCTCCAGATTTCCCAGATCTTAATCCAATTGAGAGAAACAAGTTGGATCCATGGAGGCTGAAACCTCACATCTTTCAGGATCTGCTGCCAATGTCTTGGTGCAGATACCACAGGACTCCTTCAGAGGTCTGGTGGAGTCCAGGCCTCGCCAAGTCAGAGCAGTCTTGGCAGCACAAGGGGAAGCAAGGTGTCGCTTAAGATGGGTCTGTGATGTTTTTGGCAACCTCTTCACATACACCTCTGTGTACAGGAGGATTCAGACAGAAGGGTGCAAAAGTAAAGCTGATAATTCCATACAAGCATTGATCTACTGTAGAACAGCCAGATTGGCATGAAGAGATAGAAGACCTCTTCAAATTCCAAATGCACCTTACAAGTGATGGATTTGGGCGCGGTTGGTGACATTAGACGACCTAAAACAATGCATCTCAGCTGAGTAGCATCTATAACAGAGGATATGCTGGGACCTGCCTGGGTACAACTGGGCTACAAGCGTGGCACCTGCTGTCGCCAATGGCGCTCACATCGAACATCTGAAGGGTGCATCAAAACCTTGAGGAGTTCTTCTATCTTTTCAGGTCATTCTGACTGCTGTACGTGAATTCACGTATAAAGAAATCCGCTCATGTTTTGCACCGCCCTGTATTTAGGCATCTATGAGAGAATGCTTTTCTAGTGGGTGCGGCTGCAACTATGAAACAGCCCAGAGAAGTCTGACCAAGGGGCGCACTAGGCCGATAAGTAACCTCTCATGTTCCCCCATCCAAACTGCAGGGTGCTTAGCATCGCACCCCTCTACTAAGGCATATTATACGCAGACGCGCAGACTGAATGTGAAAGCGGCTCCGTACCTCTCATGGTGTAAGCGTTCATGAACAGGGGGGTGCATTGACTTTTCTTCAGGTTCTTGTAAGGTGGGGGGCAGCTGATGTCACGCTCATCGATATCGCAGATAAACAGGTCATCTGGCTGCAGGAAGGGAAGGCAGAGGTTAGTATGAGGTCCTGTATCAGCAAGGTGATGGGTGTTATACAACTATCAGACCAAAACTACTTGAACCCCCCATCAGTAGAATGGATCGTGTCTTATTAGCATGTCACGTCCTAAACCTTGCCACATAAAGACGCAGACCCTTGGAGGGGTCACCATTGTTTGTGACGGGGACTGAACACTATAGGATATGTGGGTTATACCGCTACACACAGGCCGTCCATCACGAAGCGCAATGTATCAGCCCGTCTACAATGGTGCAAGGAGCGTCGTCATTGGACAGTGGAGCGATGGAAGAACGTTCTATGGAGTGATGAATCCCACTACTCCATCTTCACATTGGATGGAGGATCCTGGGGAACGCCGCCGGCCTTAGTGTGTTGTGCCAACAGTTATGTACAGCAGAAGTTCCGTTATGGTCTGGGGATGTTTCACATGGCATGGTCTCGGTCCGTTGGTTGTAGTGACAAGAACCATGAATATGTAGGAGTACCCTGACATTCTAGACAATAATGTGCTGCTGACAATGTGGTAATACTCTGGGAATGGTCGGCCATACTTCCAACAAGTCGACGCGCCTCATCACCAAACCAATGCTGTTTTATGTTGGTTTGAGGATGTAGATGTTCCATGATTGGACCGGCTGCACAGAGTCCCAACTTGAACCTACGGGACATCTGCGGGATGAACTGGAACATCCGGTTGTGAAATATGAAATGAGTCTATCTTCTTTGAAAAAACTAGGCTGCCGTTTGCAGGATGAATCGAGGGCAATACCAGCTTTATCAGACGTTAGTAGAAAATATGTCACAGGGAGTATCCGATGTCATTAGGGCCAAAGGAGCCGCACTAAGTATTAACATATGGAAATACTACTACTTTTGGTTCTTGCTCGGGGGTCCAATTACTTTTGGAAGGACCGTGTATAGGGTGCTGCAAAAGTACATATACAGAATTAAAGGGGTTGTATCGACTGGACCGCCCCTAGTTCAGAATTCAGCCTGTTATTCATTTCTGTGCAGGATAAAGTAAGATTACATGATCCCAATATAAATAAATGGGCAGCCATGTAATGTATGTCCTCCGTAGCAGGGTCTGCTCTGTCTAATGGGGGCAGACCGCACCGCCTGTATGACATCACTACGTTGGACTGGTTTGATTTTTACCCATAAATCCTTTATTTCCTTTGGCGATAAGCAGCGCCCAGGCAGCCGCTTGCTTCACTTCCCCTACTGAACCATAACCACTTGTCTGAACTGAAGAGGTGAGCATATAGGGGAAGAGAACGGTTGGCACCTTATGTGTACGGCCAATTTTAGTCATTGTGGAACTACTATTCCCAGCAGGCTCTGACAGACAAAGGCTTCCAGATGATACAGAACTACAAATCCCATCATTCCCGACTTGCACTTCCCTAGAAGACTGGATAACAGTTACATACGACGACGATATAATTCTTTATGGCCGATCCCAATATAAATGTGGATTTCCGGTCTCCAAGTGATACTATCTGCAGAACAGATGACTATTTGCATGTGGCAGTGTTAGGCTGCCCCTAGTGGCCGCTTTGTCAGCGTCAGATTTGGCAAACCACAGCTTAAAATATGAAATATTCAAAATGCAGCTGTGTATAGTTTAAACTGGGACATGATTTTGGGGAGGCGTTGGGACGTCACCCGCTGCCAGGGACCTCTCCATCATCTGCTGGTCAGACTGCGATGACGCCATTGTGACGCGCGTCACGTTAACTAAAGAAGAGTCTATGTTAATTTCATGGCTGGAAGCCGCGCCGTCAAACTAAAGCTGTCACCCCGTATTAACGTTGTCCTGCGCTTATATATTGTGCCGGGTATATTTATAACCGTCCTCTGCTGGAAGCGCCACCGGCATCCTATGCAAATGACAACAAAGTCGCAATCAGCAGGTGATTTAGAAGACGGGAAAGAAAAGCGAACAATGAGAAAAAAAGGAAAACGATGCCGCTACAAAGCGAACGGCCGGCGCTACGTTACATCTTTGGGCTGCATTCGCACGGGCGTTTAAAGGGGGTTATTAGACAAACATCCAGCACTACTGGCTCCGACACCGGAGACGGTCGCGGAATCGTAATAGCCGCTTCAGCTTCCATTGATTTCAATGGGAATGAAGCCAGCTAGACACTTCTGCACCCGTCTCGTATGACGCACATCCTGACCGCAGCGCTCACAGCGAGGCGATCAGGAGATGGTCGGGATCCTGTGGCCCCCTGATGATTTACTATCAATGGCATTTGCCCGGAAAACCCCTTTAAACTGTTAAAGCCATGGCAGATTTTTCCTACGTGGATCTGACGGCTTTCGACCCAGAGCCGGGTACGGAATGCTAGATCTGTTTCATCACTTTTTGGAGGAGGCGGGGTGCCCAAACTTCAGCACTATTTTATGGCGTCCGCCATGTGGGTTGAATAACGCTATATTTTAATAGTTTGGACATATTCGGTGTCACCACATCCGTTAATTACAATTTTGTGTAAATATGTATATATGAGAAGAGGATTTTTTTTGTAAACTCTAACATTTCTCATAATTTAAAGAGCCTTTTCCCACTTTTTTTTAATGTTTCTTTTGTCCCCCTACGTGGACGTGAACCTGCGATCATACTAGATTACCGCAGTATGCTGAATGTGGGCAAACATTCATGTCAGCCCTGGGGGTCTTCATAAGACCCCAGGCTGCCATGACACCCGAACCACCATCTGTGATCTCATTGCAGAAGAGCCGGTTGGGACATTTAATGCCGCTGTGAGAATTGACAGCGGCATTCAAATTGTTAACAGCAGCGATCAGAATTCTCCCTGATGGCGGCTGCTGCAGGCGGGCGTCAGCTGCCAAAGATCGTCACTCACCGTCTAGGAGCGGATTCGACAAAGGGGTTCGTCTTTGGTTTTGTCTTTATTCTTCAAGTCCCACAAGGGGGCTTTACCATGTGATTGTTTGTACTGCAATACTTCACGGGGGACCTGAAGGGGTGACACAGGCAGACCCTGCCCTAGAGGGGTTAAATAGGGTTAAATGGCTACAATGAGCTACCTCCAATAAGGATGCTGAGAAACCGCAGTGTTTGCTCCTTGAAGACACAAGCAGAGCTCCGCTGTTGAGGCCGGCGCCTGGATGGGACATATGGTTGGGAAGGATGCGTTCTCCATCTGCATTTTGTGGGGGGGTAAACGCTGTGTGTACTAGCCACCCAACTCGGAGGGTCAGTCATTGGGGGAAAGCGCAATATAGCACTGCCCACAACGCTATTTTACCCTGTAAATGCCAGAAGCCCAACCATAAACCAAACAGACCCCATTATAGTCAACGTGGTCCAGTGGGCTCGGTCATGATCTTTCCGTTCAGCCACTGGGTTCTGTTTTCCTGCTCCCAAAATCTACAGTGCTAATGTGCCCAAGTTCTAACATAGCCAACACCCGCTGTGGATACCATGCGCTCCGCTACTGGGCTCACTCCATACACTCCCCTACAACTTCCGCCAATGTTAGGCAGAAGTTAAGGTACGTTTACATGGGCCGATAGTTGCTGAAATAATTGCTCAAACAAGTGATTACGGGTGACTGTTGGCCCGTGTACACGCAGCCCCCGATTGGGCACAGAGCGAGAAGTCACTCAGCTGTCACTAGTCGTTCTGTTTTAACTCGACTACTAAGCGGCTTCTCGCTCAATATCTGAACGACCAGGGAAGAGATCTCTGGCCACTTCACCTGCATATTCTGGCAGACTATCTCTCAAGTCTAAAAGCACAGGAGCGATAGTCAATGGGATGCTGTAGTGCGGTAACGTGTAAAGGTACCTTTAGAAGGTGGTGTTGTAAAATAATCTAATTTCAGGAGGGCTGCTGCGGTTATTGCCAGGGAAAGCTGGTCGAACACTTCCAGACCGACCCCTTTTTTTAGTGGGTTTTCACTCTGGCGCATAGAGGAGGTATCCCCTCAGTGGCATCTGTAGGCACCACCAGGGCACCAGGAGGGTCTCCATGACACAAGCTCTTGTAAAGGATTGCCCTATCAATGCCTTATGGATGTCCTAGGGAAGGTCTTCCTGCTTGGGACCCTCCCTTATTAGCTAGGAGGACAACTGCACACTGTGCGCTCCCTCCATGGCGGAAAACCCTGGAACATGCGGTCTTCCGATCACTGCAGTATGGCTGTAGGGGACTTGGTCGGTCAGATCATAGCGATCAGTTGATCACTAGTGGGGTATGTTCACAGCAGAATCCAACGTAGATTCTGGCTCTAAAAACTGACATCCGTGGCTAGGTGTGAATTTGCCGCATATTTAGCCATCAGTGGGCACGTCTGTATGAGGAATTTCCCTCGGGATTCTATGGGAATCTGCGTTAGGTAGTAACATGTCACTTCATAACACGGATCCACGCAGAATCGCGTGGGAATATTCCACACATGGATTCTGCGCACCGACAGGGTTAACCGTGGGATTTTTGCCATGGTTTATAGAGAAGGTGTGGGATTCCCCCGAGTGAAGATACCCCGAGGTGTAGAGTACCTGTGACTGGGTCGGAGTTCTCATACCTGAATCCTTTCTTTTTGGACTCCGGAGGGGGCGATGTAAATTTCATCCCTGGTGAGATGAGAAGAAGTGGAGAAGATTAAACTACACAAAATAAACGTAAGCAGCGATTGAAACAGGGAGCTGCATACACAAAACGGCGGAAAGTCAGTCAGTGTCCTACAGAGCGGGTACAATCGTGAGGGATTTGGGGCAGTAATGGTAAAAGCGGCGGGGCTTCCTGTAGTAACGTCGATGGATCGAAGTCGATGACTTACTCGTATTTAATGCTGACGCCGCCTCCGGTCCCCGTGACCCAGCCCAGGTTATAGAACTGCCTGCACAGCTCTGGGATCAGGTTCCTTGGGTGTCCTTTCTCCTAGAAGGAAAAATCCAAGACAGAAAAACTTACTTTGTGGTTTTGTATCCCACATCATACAGAGACTCCGGTCCTGGAGTTCAAGCATCAACACAACTAATTACGCTATTCAGTCCTCCAAGCACAAGTAGGTCAAGCGGTGACCAACGTTGGTACTTTTGGACTACATTGGCCGCATTTACATAAACATTGTCCGATTTTAACCCTTTGCAATCCAATTCTGTATTCAGGGTTTCCTAGGGGGTTCTCTCTTTCTGCCATTATACAATGGCACCATCTGCTGGCTAAAGTCAGTACTGCGGTATGGGACATGCTGGAGAGGCCCCCCACAACAGAGCGGTCAGTAATATACAGTAAGAATACCCTGCCGGACGTCTTTTGACATCGGAGCTGTACAGCTTATAATCAGAATGTCTTCAGACGTCAGACAGTGGATTGGAAAGGGTTAAAGCCATTTTGGGGTATTCAAATGGAATCCGCTGCCAGAAAGTAACACTGCGCAAAACTTCCCCTACTTAACGAAGGTCCCTTTACATGAGCCGATTCTTGGTGCGACTTAGACGAACGGCGACTGACAAGCACGTTGATTGGCGCTAGTGTGTTTTGCTCTGCACGGATCGAGCTTCGGCTTAAAGGGATGATCTCTCACTCTTTGGCTGATCGGCAGCCCTTTAACAGAAACCGACTGTCAGGCGAACGAAGGTGCGGAGAAGCGTCTGCGCTCGATAATCGTCCCGTGTAAAAGAGCCTTTACTCTAGAAAAAAACATTATAAATGGCGCATTTTAAAATTCCTTAGCCACTCCCCTTTCTTTTCTAAATGTCAAAGCAGTAACAGACCCGTGACCCAATCCGACACACATCGTATCATCGGCGGCGTCTTCATGAAGTAGCTCACTAGATCCAAAGTCTTTACACAGCACAGAATTGTTCCTCAGCAGAAACGTAAAGCAGTCGGCCAGAATCAGAAAAACATGGCTGCTTTCCTCCAAAAGCAGCACCACAGATGTCCACAGGCTGCGTGCGGTATTGCAGCTCCGCTGACATGAATGAGGTTAAGCCGCAGTAAGACATCTCATGGACACGTGGGGCCCTGTAATTGGAAGAAGTCCATGTTCTTTTAGAAATCCGTACAATTCCTTTAAAGAGAAAATCGTGCGGCGTTTACTTAATACCGCGGCTGAAATCTGTAAGAAAGGTAGAAACGTCTTGCTGCAGATTTCAAGATTATCAACTTTTCCTACATTTTATTTGGCCTCCGTAGGGGGTTTGAACTTACGGTCATTGGTTCGCCTATACTATACATTTTTAATATTGCCTATTAAGCAGTATTCGTGGCAGCCTTCACTGGGCTGCTATCCTAGCCCTTCAGCAACCAGCAGTTATGTGGCACTGGGGGAACTATGGGGCACTACTGTGCGACAGTTCAGTTTTTCTGATCCAAAGCTAGAAGTGGAATCAGCAGAAATGAGAAGTAGAAGTCCTTCTGGCGTATACTCCAGTGACATCCCTCCCATAGAGGGAGTATATATGTATCCATAGTCACTGACACCCCCTCCCCTAGAAGTTGTCGGGGGATGAAGCTTTCTCTGTGATTGTAACACTGCTGTAAGGAAGTGATTACATATCGGAGCAAAAGGGTCATTTATTGTGGAGAACCGACCCCTTGTAGGGAGGCTCTAGGACCCTGTTGTGCAGCCTGTAGCTTAGATACAATATGTGATACGGGCGGGCATGGAGGCTCTAGTATCCTGTTGTGCAGCCTGTAGCTTAGATACAATATGTGATACGGGCGGGCATGGAGGCTCTAGTATCCTGTTGTGCAGCCTGTAGCTTAGATACAATATGTGATACGGGCGGGCATGGAGGCTCTAGTATCCTGTTGTGCAGCCTGTAGCTTAGATACAATATGTGATACGGGCGGGCATGGAGGCTCTAGTACCCTGTTGTGCAGCCTGTAGCTTAGATACAATATGTGATACGGGCGGGCATGGAGGCTCTAGTACCCTGTTGTACCGCCTCTAGCTTGGATACAAGATGTGATACGGGGGGGCATGGAGGCTCTAGTACCCTGTTGTGCAGCCTGTAGCTTAGATACAATATGTGATACGGGCGGGCATGGAGGCTCTAGTATCCTGTTGTGCAGCCTGTAGCTTAGATACAATATGTGATACGGGCGGGCATGGAGGCTCTAGTACCCTGTTGTGCAGCCTGTAGCTTAGATACAATATGTGATACGGGCGGGCATGGAGGCTCTAGTACCCTGTTGTGCAGCCTGTAGCTTAGATACAATATGTGATACGGGCGGGCATGGAGGCTCTAGTACCCTGTTGTGCAGCCTGTAGCTTAGATACAATATGTGATACGGGCGGGCATGGAGGCTCTAGTACCCTGTTATACTGCCTCTAGCTTGGATACAAGATGTGATACGGGCAGGCATGGAGGCTCTAGTACCCTGTTGTACCGCCTCTAGCTTGGATACAAGATGTGATACAGGCAGGCATGGAGGCTCTAGTACCCTGTTGCACCACCTCTAGCTTGGATACAAGATGTGATACGGGGGGGCATGGAGGCTCTAGTACCCTGTTGTACCACCTCTAGCTTGGATAAGATGTGATACGGGTAGGCATGGAGGCTCTAGTACCCTGCTGTACCACCTCTAGCTTGGATACAAGATGTGATACAGGCAGGCATGGAGGCTCTAGTACCCTGTTGTACCGCCTCTAGCTTGGATACAAGATGTGATACAGGCAGGCATGGAGGCTCTAGTACCCTGTTGCACCACCTCTAGCTTGGATACAAGATGTGATACGGGGGGGCATGGAGGCTCTAGTACCCTGTTGTACCACCTCTAGCTTGGATACAAGATGTGATACAGGTGGGCATGGAGGCTCTAGTACACTGTTGTACCACCTCTAGCTTGGATACAAGATGTGATACGGGGGGCATAGAGGCTCTAGTACCCTGTTGTACCACCTCTAGCTTGGATACAAGATGTGATACGGGCAGGCATGGAGGCTCTAGTACACTGTTGTACCACCTCTAGCTTGGATACAAGATGTGATATGGGGGGCATGGAGGCTCTAGTACCCTGTTGTACCGCCTCTAGCTTGGATACAGGATGTGATATGGCGGGCATGGAGGCTCTAGTACCCTGTTGTACCACCTCTAGCTTGGATACAAGATGTGATATGGGGGGCATGGAGGCTCTAGTACCCCGTTGTACCGCCTCTAGCTTAGATACAAGATGTGATACGGGCGGGCATGGGGGCTCTAGTACCCTGTTGTACTGCCTCTAGCTTGGATACAAGATGTGATACGGGCGGGCATGGAGGCTCTAGTACCCTGTTGTACCACTTCTAGCTTGGATACAAGATGTGATACGGGCAGGCATGGAGGCTCTAGTACCCTGTTGTACCACTTCTAGCTTGGATACAAGATGTGATACGGGCAGGCATGGAGGCTCTAGTACCCTGTTGTACCACCTCTAGCTTGGATACAAGATGTGATACGGGCAGGCATGGAGGCTCTAGTACCCTGTTGTACCACCTCTAGCTTGGATACAAGATGTGATACAGGCGGGCATGGAGGCTCTAGTACCCTGTTGTACCACCTCTAGCTTGGATACAAGATGTGATATGGGGCGCATGGAGGCTCTAGTACCCTGTTGTACCGCCTCTAGCTTGGATACAGGATGTGATATGGCGGGCATGGAGGCTCTAGTACCCTGTTGTACCGCCTCTAGCTTGGATACAAGATGTGATACAGGCAGGCATGGAGGCTCTAGTACCCCGTTGTACCACCTCTAGCTTGGATACAAGATGTGATACAGGCGGGCATGGAGGCTCTAGTACCCAGTTGTACCGCCTCTAGCTTAGATACAAGATGTGATACGGGGGGGGGGGGGGGCATGGAGGCTCTAGTACCCTGCTGTACCGCCTCTATCTTGGATACAAGATGTGATACGGGGGGCATGGGGGTATACAGGTTCTGTATGGTATCCTGCAGCATATCGCTCTACATTTGCTGTAACTGAACCTCTAGATCATGTAAACTCATCGGCTGATGAAGTTGGAGTCCCAGATGGTCCAATAGAAGTTCTATTGTGGGGGCTTCCTGGGACCCCCTTGTGTGTGCGGCCGAGCATTATCCTGCTGGAAGCCGCCATGAGGGGAACACATGTGGCTGCAGGATGTCCTGAACATATCGCTGAGCTGTCATTGTCCCTCGTACCACTACTAGGGGGGACGGACTGTCGTATGCGATGCCCCCCAGACCATCACACCAGCAGGGGGCAGTGTGCCGCTCCACAGCAAAGGCAGGATTGAGGCGCTCACCCCGAGGTCTCCAGACAGGAATACGGCCGTCGTCAGCGCCCAAACTAAACCTGGATTCATCACTGCAGACACCCGGTTCTTCCACAGTGTTCAGTTTCAGCGTTCACAACATCACTGGAAACAGAGGCGACGGCGGGTGTCAGGGGCCGTACATGTAACGGGGGCCACGGCGGGGGACAGAGGCCGTACATGTAACGGGGGCCACGGCGGGGGACAGAGGCCGTACATGTAACGGGGGCCACGGCGGGGGACAGAGGCCGTACATGTAACGGGGGGCCACGGCGGGGGTCAGAGGCCGTACATGTAACGGGGGGCCACGGCGGGGGTCAGAGGCCGTACATGTAACGGGGGGCCACGGCGGGGGACAGAGGCCGTACATGTAACGGGGGCCACGGCGGGGGACAGAGGCCGTACATGTAACGGGGGCCACGGCGGGGGACAGAGGCCGTACATGTAACGGGGGGCCACGGCGGGTGTCAGGGGCCGTACATGTAACGGGGGCCACGGCGGGTGTCAGGGGCCGTACATGTAACGGGGGCCACGGCGGGTGTCAGGGGCCGTACATGTAACGGGGGCCACGGCGGGGGACAGAGGCCGTACATGTAACGGGGGCCACGGCGGGGGACAGAGACCGTACATGTAACGGAGGCCACGGCGGGGGACAGAGGCCGTACATGTAACGGGGGCCACGGCGGGGGACAGAGGCCGTACATGTAACGGGGGCCACGGCGGGGGACAGAGGCCGTACATGTAACGGGGGCCACGGCGGGGGACAGAGGCCGTACATGTAACGGGGGCCACGGCGGGGGACAGAGGCCGTACATGTAACGGGGGCCACGGCGGGGGACAGAGGCCGTACATGTAACGGGGGCCACGGCAGGGGACAGAGGCCGTACATGTAACGGGGGCCACGGCGGGGGACAGAGGCCGTACATGTAATGGGGGCCATGGCGGGTGTCAGAGGCCGTACAAGTAATGGGGGCCACGGCGGGGGACAGAGGCCGTACATGTAACGGGGGCCACGGCGGGGGTAAAGGGCTCTGACAGCCTTTTTATAGGCCGTGGGTGGAAGTGAGTTTTGCAGCAAAGTGACACCTTCTTCCGGGTGGTTTTATTTCCCACTGAAAGTAAATCCCCTTCTGGTTTTGGCTTATAAAGACCGCACAAAAACCTACTGCCCCCCCCCCACCACTGTGTCTAACGCCACATTAAAATAAACGCGCCAAATGGATCTGCGCCAAAGTCTAAAGTGCGAAATATGCTGCGGATATCCACCATCTCCTCTGCACACTATCATATGTCGGGGCGCTGCGATGTCTGTGGAGGCCGTGATCCCCGATGGTACGTGTGAACAATAACGCGGCCGGCTTCACACCGGTGAACGCGATTTTGCCGCGAGAAAATCCTATCTTTGTTCCCGTGATTTTTGAGCAGCGTCAGCGCCGATTTTTCTTGCCCGAACATCGCTGTGATTGGTTCATCAAGCGCTGCAGTGATTGGTTCTTGAGCGCCGCTGCTCAGCCAATCAGAGCCAGCGCTTCCTGGAGGCGGGGATTTTGAACCTCTGACCAGGAAGCGCTGGCTGTAGACTACACAGAAGTGCGCCGGAGCTGCGGAGAAAGAAGTGCGGCGCAGCGGGCAGCGCCTGATAGGTGATGTATTGTTTTTTTAAAGGCAGCCATGGCTTATTTTAGGGCTCAAAACATCGCTGATGTGAAATCGGGAAGCCCGAGCCTCACATACCTGCAATTTGTAGCGGTCAAATCACGAGAAAATCATGCGATTGGGTCACCCGTGTGAAAGTGGCCAAAAACTGTAGTGCCTCGCGGAATCCAAGGCCGCGGTATGTCACTTGTATCGCTGTTTCCGCTGCGGCCCCTCTGAGCTCATTTCGTAAGGTGGCGGTATATTGGTAGGATACGCCATCACCTTACCATCAGCATCAGTCTGAGCGCCGCAACCCCCACAACACGGCGAAGGAAGGGGCCACGGCGCTGGTTTAGGGGTGTGCCCCTTCAGTGGGTGGGCGCGGTGCCGCAGTGGGGGGTGCAGGATTTTCTGTGCTAATCCTGCCTGTAAAACCGTAGCAGAAACCTACCGCTATCCCGCCGCGCTTCTTCCATGGAACCGGGAAAAATCTGCGCCTGCAAATCTAACGCGTTCCTGTGCAGATCGACGCCGAGAAGCGACTCGTCGTTCACGCGGAAACCTTCCAGAATCCCGCGTGCAGATTTTGCTCGCGGCGATATCCGTGCAAAAAATTACCGCAGAATAAGCGCCATTTTTCTGCCACGTGAGAACGCTTACAGTACGAACCGCGCCGCGCCAAATCTCAGCCGCCGGCTGCGGAACATATACTCACTAAATCCACAGCAGGATTCATTTGCGCTGCGTTTTTTCCGTGCGGATACGCGTATTTGTTACTTGTGGATTTTGACAAGGATTTTGGCGCAGGGTAGATCCGCACCCAAATCCGGATCGTATTTTCTGCGGTCGGACATACGCCACAGGTGCGGTCTGTTCACGCCGGCGGATTTGTAGCAGGACTTTCCGCAGCGCAAAATCCGTACCGTTCGTTAGAGATTTCGCTGTGAGTTTTGGTGGCGTTCCCCCCCCCGATTTGAAGGCTGGTTTTACGGACGCCGCGTGCGAGAGCGGCTGAGCGCGGGTTTACACACAAAGTCATCGGATTTCATGCGTTTTTTTTAGCGCATGTAAATAAATTATATATTTGTGCGCATAAAACAAGACCCAATAGGCAGGAAAAACGCAGTGCAACCGCGTAATTCTTCCCGTTTATGCACTGAATATTCACGGACCGAAATAAGTAGCCCTGAGGCCGCGGTCACGTGTCTTATTTGCGCAGTGCGTTGCACACTGAATTCATTCACGCGTACGTTTTGTTGGCGCATTTGGTTTCCGTGAAAACAATACGCGGCGGCTCCATTTTTCAGCGTATTACGCACATAAATACCCGCGTTATACATCGCGTTAACCGCAATTGCCCGTTGAGAAAGACGCTTGCATTTTTTTTTGGCGCGCAACTACACAACGAAAGGAAAATACACACACATGCAGCCGCACTGCGCAAATACGCACGTCAAGGCGTCTACGCCCGTGTAAAGGAGCCCTAAATATCCAGCTAGCGGCCTCAAACTACCGGAACGCCATAATTGCTCGCGAATTAATAATTCCAGCGGCGTTTGGCTCTTTTTTTACGTCGCCGCACGTAGCGCCGGCGGCAGCGGCGTACCTTGGCGTTGTCGGTCTGGTTGCAGTTGTCACCGTTGCAGTAATACATGTCTCCCAGGATTGTGCTGCGCCCGGTACTGCGGTGGGCCCTGCTGTCAGCTTGTGCTTCTGGCTCTGTGCTCTGCAGTGTATCTCACATGCCAGGGCTGTGTTGTGCTGTGCAGACGCTGCGGAGCCGCACCGGGGGGGATGTCACTCCTCAATGTCTGGAGGGTGGCAGTCAGCTGCACAATATGAAGCCCAGCAGCCTCTGAAAACTGCACATTGATGACCTAACACCGCTGGAGCGCCACAGTCACAGACAGCTATGTCTCCACAGCCTCCTTCGCGCTTCCATCGTGTATCTATAGACCTGGTCTTCAACAAAATGGCGTCCGACCATAGGCGACCATTGCCAGGACTGCAGACACATTTGACTATGTTATAGGACGTCTATTTTGCCTCTAGTGTTTGCTGTTGATTTCTGTCCCTAAAGTGACTCTCGCTATGATAATTCTAAGACAAGCCGCAGCAGGGTGTTATTAATGGCCGCGGCGGGGGTTGTGGGCAGAGGGAGCGGGTTTATGAGCCGTGTGGTATGACGTGATATTCTGTCAGGCGTGGCGGTGGGCAGCCCCTGTCAGGGACCTGCGGGAGGTGGTGCAGAAAGATGGCGGCCTCCTTGAGATTTGGCTGCCAAGGAATCGTTAGGTCATTCGTTGCTGGTCTCAGGGGCCGGGGGCGGCAAGGTGCTTTCAGGCTCCTTCATGCGACTGAGAGGCAATGGGGTAAGATGGCGCTGGGATGTCCTGAGCGGTCAGTCAGAGCGAGTTGCTGGGGCTTGTGGTACCACAGCAGGGGGGAGGGAAGGTGTGAAGTGGCTTCTATTACACGGCTGCACAGTGTTCACCCCCTCATAGCGGTGCCGGGGGATTCTCAAAGCTGTCCAATGGAAGTTACCCATAGCAACCAATCAGGGCGCTGCTTCTACACTCCAAGGGACCTCTGGAAAGTCAAAGCTGGAATCTGATTGGTTGCTATGGGGAGCTGCTGCATGGCCCTTAGCAACAGCTGTGTTTTGGGCGTCTTTTACGTCACGTGCGCCGTTGTCCGTACCGGCGCCATCTTTGACTAGATCTATTTGACGTTTGTGAGATACGGAGTGTATATATACAAGAGGCGCCATTATACATAAGTCATGTCTGCTTACTGCAGACAATTGGCCTCTGGGAGGCGATAATTGCAGAACGTTTTCACGTAATCGCGTAAAAATGTGGTTTTTGTGAACATTCCTTTAAATAAAGCCTGACCTACTAATAAACTGACCGCGCTTTGGCTTTACGGCGCCGTCTCTGCGGCCGCCTTCATACAGATGTATTCGTGCACGTGTAATGCGCAGAGACTACGCCCGTTGATTTCCAGGCGTTTGTGCGCGGTTTTCCTGCAAATTTTGGTTGCACGAAACAAATAAATTGCTATTTTTCTGCGCATTATCGCACCCCGAGTCCCTATAGAAGTGAAGGCACACAAAACACGCCAGGAGATGCGTGGAGCGCCGCGTAATTGCGTAGGAAAAAGAACACATGCGGAACTCATTAGACGGAGTAGCCATTTCAATCGGTGCGCCATTCTTTGCTGCGTAGAAATGGATGTTCCTTGCGGGCGCACAAGTACAGCAAAATATGTAGCTGCTTGCGCAAAAAATGCATTGTTCATTCCGCAGATATGCAGCGCACAAATACGCATATGCTTGTGTGAAGGGGGTCTATGTACGCGCGGGACGGATTTGCCGCGTGGAAAGTCTGCAGCGTTTCTATAGGCGAGGGAAAAAAAACAGCTTTCTGCGTATTTTTCCGCGGACTGTCAGCTGCTTCTGACACGGATTATGGCTTCTCCGTTGAAGTCTATGACAGAAATCCGCCCGTTTTCTGCAACAAGTTGGCTGCTGCAGTTGATATGCCACGGATTAAATTCTGCGCCGCAGATCGGTTTCCCCACTGATCTAGGGCTCATTCACACGACTGCGCAAATCACGCAGCATTTTGCTGGTCTGTGTGTCGTCAGAGACGGCGCGGTCGGGCGCAGTGTGACTTTTGTCTTAATTCCCCGTACGTATCACTGCCCACATGTAATGTATTGCGCAAGGACGGCGTTGCGAGCCTGTATAGGGCTCTCGCTGTGTGGGACGCGCTGATATAGCGCACGCTGCGATCCTTTTCACGTATCGACACGCAGTGTTTACACGCTAATTTGAGTGGATCAATGAAACTCCATGCGCTTCCGTAGACTTCAATCACCGCGTATCGTGCAGCAAGTGCGTAATACATGGTGAAATCGCGGTCGTACCAATGAGCTCTAGGGCCGCTGTCACATTCTCCGTTCTTGATCACGATTAGTGCAGCGTCCGGAGAAGTGCGATAACCGCGCTACAACGCCGACATTTACTACAATGGGAGACTAGCGCTCGAATGTAGCGTTTCTAACGCCGCAATTTTCTAGCGCCGTCTGTTCTATTTTTTTTTTTCATGCTCATCACCCGTCACAATGATGCGGCGCATCAAAAAACCTCAAACGCCGTGACACGCAATCAAAACCGCCTCTCGAAGTCGCAAGATCTGTTATGAAAGCATGTGACCGTGGGGGCCATTGTTTTATTTTTTTTCCGCAGCGAGGCGATGCAGCGTCGGTACGTTTCGGCATTTTTTTTACCGCATGGGAAAAACGGATGCAAAAGGTTCGTTAAAATAGCGAATCAGTGTCCCGTGTGATTAAAGCCTCAGGCTGGGGTCACACGGGGTGGAATTGTCGCAGAAACTCCGCATGCGTTTTTGAACCCGTTGACGAGATTTGCGACCCCCTCGCTCACACGCTGCGGACTGACATGCAGCGCCGTAGTCAAATCTGCGCCATGGCCGTTGTATCGCCGTCTCCGCTGCGGGCTCTTCTCTCTACGGGGGGGGGGGGTTTCCTCTTGAAATCTGCGCCAAGTTGCACGGGTTTTGAAGCAGCTCTTCTGCTGTAGAAATCTTGCTGAATTTCCATGCGGTTGCGCTGCAGACTTTTCGCGAGATTTACGTCCCGTGCAAATCCAGCCTTAGGCTGCGTGCGCCCGCACAGGTCAGACTCCACACGTGGGACCCCATGCCGGCCGCACAGGTCAGACTCCACACGTGGGACCCCATGCCGGCCGGCGTCCGCATCATACCTTCTTCTTTCCTGTACCGCAGATGGTCGGCACGGACATGCACAGCACAGATATATATTTTTGCGGAATCTATGGGTCGTTGCAGACAGGCCGCGGGTCAGACGGCTTCCATAGATACGGCAGCGTAGATCCGCCCGTGTGCGTGAAGCCTAAGGCCGGGTTCACATCTGTGTTGGAAGCTCCGGCTGGGGGTTCCATCGCAGAACCGCCTCAAAATGTCAGAAAAAGTGCTGCCCGCTGCGCTTTCTTCAGTCCCAAAGCCGGGCCGCTAAGCTGACAGCAGGCGGACCCCGTTAGTCAGTTGGATCCATCCAGCGCCATTCGGTTCCGTCCAGAAACGCAGGGATTCCCCTTTCCTGCTTCCCGGACAGAGCAGACCAGTGCCGCCCCCGACGCAGATGTGAGACCACTCCTGGCGGTGTTTTCTCGGCGGCGCTGCTGTGAACGCTGCCGGTTTTCCACTTTTAAAACCTTGCAGAAATCTTTGGCCAAGTTATTTGTTTTGCGCGAATTCGTAAGCCGTCTTAGTCCTGTTAACGGGCGTGATGTGCGGGCGGAGCGTCTGCTGGTGGTTCAGGGCATGTTCACACACAGCAGGAAATTCCGCAGCATTTCTGCATCAAAAACAGAGTCTTGGTGAGTCAGATCTGCTGCTCCTCTCATCGTGTGACCAACCGCCCCTCAGCACACGGGGCTCCTGAGCACCACGGCCGCCAGCGGGTTATGTGGAGGTGGGCGCATGACGGGATCGGCTGCCGCAGCACGTTGGCAGCAGTTCTTCTTTGTGCGCTGCAGTGAGGGACTAATGATTGCGAGGTGAGAGGAGCTGCAGCTGATTTTTAGTCTAAAGCTGGGGTCACACAGGGCGGATTTGCCGCGGATTGCCGTTGCAAAACCGCTGCGTTTGCAGTGCAATGCAGCACAAATGAGATTTGCCAAAAAGCTCTTCTCACAGGACGGACTTTTCCCGCACAGCCGCAGTGCGGAAATGCAACTGTGGCGCGGGTTTCAAAGACGCAGCATGTTCATTCTTCTGTCTTTTCCGCAGCGCTTTTTTTGTCCATAGACCTCTATGGACGCAGCAAAACCCGCTGCAAAAAGAAAAAACGCTGCGGAAAAAAACGCTTGCGGATTTTTCCGCACGAAAATCTGCAAGGCCAACCTTTGAAGCGGTTTTGCCGCAGAAGCATTTCTTCTGCGGCAGAACCGCAACGGAAAAACCGCGGCAAATCCGCCCTGTGTGAACCCAGCCTTAACCTGCACCAATTGGCGTGGATTTTGCCTGTTTTTGAGAGCTCCCACACACTGGCGAGATGTGATTGGCGCCCCCAGATCGCTCTCGCAATCCTTCTGAAGCCCTGGATGCGAGGCTTTCCGCAGGGCACTCCCCGTGGCGAAGATTTTCAGGAGGGGAGGGGGGCTTGAAATATAAACTCTAGCCCAAAAATAATCCCAGAAGCCGCCTCCCCTCCCCTCTCCGTGTGCATTGATTTTGTATACATAAGCGCCACGAATACGTGTATGTCACGCACATTTACACAAGCGTCAAGGAAGCCATTGATGCGCGCAGGATATTTTTTCGTGTATCCGCGCTCTTGTGCTGAACCCACTGAAACCATTGGGCTATATTCACTGCGTATTATGTGCCATGTAATATGCAGTATAAATATGGCGCTGTGGTCGGGCCCTCGGGCCTCATTCACACGTGTGATTTCAGTTAATGAAAAACTGATCATTTTCGCTGCAGGCGCGTCATGCATCCGTTTTTGTTGTGTGTTTGCATTTCCCACAGGTGATTGTCATCCGTGAGTCCCGCAGGGTCTCACCGCTGCAGAGCCAGACTATGGCAGCGATATTGTACCGCGCATGTTTTGTTTACATTTCCCGTCCTGTCATTTCGTGACGATGCGCGGATATACGCCGCTCATACTGTAATGTAGTTGCATATGGGCGGCATTGATTACCGCTGCGTGCAATACATGGCAAAATAGAACGTGCCACGTTCTCTTCTGTGCTCGCGTATTACGCAATTGTGCGTGAAACCGCGTAAGCCAATGTATTTGATTGCCTGTACATTTTCACGTGCCTGATCCGGGATTCCATGAATGACCTGTAATACCACTTTGTCGCCACTAGATGGCACCCTCTGCCCAGTTAGCAAGCTTCCCCTGTGCGCCTTACCTTGTGCCTGCAGGGAATGTGATTTAATGAGGTCAGCCCTCAGTAGGTTGCCAGATACAAGGGGACTATGGCGCACTGTCAGCTCGCCAGACCTCTCATCTGTGCAATCCCCAGCCGCACGCTGCGCCAGATTGTCACCTGTACAGAATCCGACTTCTATCAATACTGTCTAGTTTTTTTAGGATTTGCAGTCCTTTTTGTAGTTTTTGGGTTTCTTTCTTTTTTTTTCTCCGATCCCTATAAACGCTGGATAATTCATTCACGCAAATCTGTGGTTTTATGCTAATTCATCCGTCCGCTCTGTTATCCCTTCATTCATAGACGGTGGAACTCGCACTGACAGAATGTAGAACCGTAATCGGCAGCATCACCGGGTTCTTCTGTATCCACCTGACGTGTTCAGCCATTCATTCACCTGCCAGCAGCAAAGCCAGACGGCCGCGTCTCCTCTTAAAGGCACAGCGCTGATAAGTAGTTGTAAGTCCTGAGAATGTAGTAACGATCCCTGCGGGGATAGCGATCGGTCGCGGGATGATACTCCGGCTCTGGGAGTTACAGGAAACGTACAGTCAGAAGGAAATATAGGAAAATGTAATTTTGCAGTAATTTTAATGTCATCAGGTAAAGGAGAGGCGGGCCTGTAGGGTCCGGGTCAAGGAGTCTTTGTATACTTTCAATAGGACCGTCGCCACACCCCCGCACATTCATTCTGGGAGATACGCACTTAACAAAACATGTTTCCCCCATGTCTTAGGGTAACTTGAACTTACAATTGTTTGATCACTCATATAGTATAATGCAATACCATGGTATTGCATTATACCTCATTCTGACAACATGTGTCACAGGCATTCCTTGATTGGCATTCATTCATGGCAGCTCTGGGCAGCCATGACAATCGAAGGGCAGCTCACAATCTCACCCAGAGGCTGCTTTTTGGGACCCCTGTACGCTCATTGGGGCCTTGAACCCTTTCCGATCCCCTGTCTGATGTCTTCCAACATTCTGATTGAAGGCTGTACATCTCCGATGTCGGGAAACGTCCGACTGGGTATTGTTACTGTGTATTTCCGGCCGCTGCACTGTCAGAGCTTCTCTGGTGCATCACATACTGCAGTACTGGCTTAAGCCACCAGATGGTGCCATTGTATAACGTCAGAAAGAGAAAGCCCCCTAGGAAACCCTGAATCCAAAATTGGCTTGGTAAGGGTTAAATGCCTCTGTCAGAATTGATCAGTGTGAGCGCTGGTCGTTGTGGGCGGGCGTCAGTTGTCAGAGACAGCCTGCACCCACCTTGTATGGTGCAGGATACATACCCCGTACCCCCATGACATAAATGTATTTCCTGTGGAGTAAAGAGGTGGTGGTGGGGGGGGCAACAACATTTAACATACGCGGTACAAGACCTGCATGTCTGCTTACAGGGCTGCACCAGGATAGACTCATCTATTCATAGGATGGGTAATAAGTCAGATTGGAGACCCCCAACAATCTGAGAATGGGGGTCCCGTTTCACCTGTCCTCACTGCGCCCCCTGCAGTTCCGTCACATCATTGAATTGCATGCATCGGTGGCTATGTTTGTGCGGCCAGGACTCCATTTAATGTGACGTCGCTGCGGATGGGAGAAGCGATCTCGCAGTGATGAGAAAAGGGGGACATGAGAGTCTGAGCGCCCCTCTTGGCACGGCCCCTGTAGCACCCGGCCCGTTATCTCGCCATGTATGATAAGCCGTTAGTTAGACTTGTGGGTTTTGTGTTTGTTCACTGTAAAGCGTCTCCATTGAGTAAAGTTTTGTAGTTGAACACTTTTTTTTCTTTTTTCTTCTCTTGTTAAAGAACGAAAACTGCTGCTGTCATGGAGGCGGGGCGGCCGGGGAGCCCTCCCCCCAACCCCTCCCCCACGAACAATTCTCCGTCAGCCCTTGCATGCGTTTACACGGGATGATTATCGTTCAGATTCGCGCGGGGATCTGAAGGATCCTGAATGATGATTGGCTCACATATAAGGGCCGTTACTTTATTAGATGGGAATACCCCTTTAAGGAGTAAAGAGTTTGTGCCAAGTTATAATGTCCTCTCCTGTACACAGGATAGGGGATAGCTATGAACAGTGGGGGTCCGACCGCTAGGACCCCCACTGATCCAAGACCAAGAGTCCGGTCAGTTCCCAAGTCAATGGAGCAGAAGTGCCAGAGATTATCAAGGGCTTTGGCAATCTTTGGCGCGGTCATTAATGTGAATGGAGCAGCGGCGCCTGCGGGACATCTCCATTCACTCAGGGACCGATCAGACCCCATTCCAGGACCGGCGGTGAACTCGGCGGTCGGACCCCTGCCGGTCATAAAGTTCTCCCCTATCCTGTGAACTGGTGATACCTTTATAACTTACCACATCCGCTTTACATTAATGTCCCTTTTCCACAGATCGAAATTTGGTTACGCGACCTTATGAGCGCTGACGTCGCCGCTAAGGTCATCGACGGTGGTGCCGAGCGTTTAGACTAGCAGACATCGCTGGCTTCTCACTGAGCGGCGAGCGTTTTACACGCAACGAGAAGCCGGCGATAGTTTTTCAGTTTGAACGAATTTTGAGTGCTAATGATTGCGTGTAAACGGGCCATAAGGCTCATTATAAAGGTGTTTAAATGGCTTCTGCAGCATGGATGAGATCCGTCTGTCCTCCGTCGCCATCTGCGCTGGGACCTCCTGTGAAGCTCACCGACCACCGGTCTCCTTGTCACCGGCAGGGGTCAAAGGCAGCGGAGGAGGTCACGGGTCCGCGGCAATTAGCCGCAGAGGCGACTGATGTGACACAACGTGAGAGGTCACCCGGCATGTACCTCTGACCCGCTAAGACTGGTTACATGTAATCCTGCTAATCCCATTACATAGTTGTCTTTTATCTGAGCAGGTATAACACTTGGCACCATTTACCCAGTCCACATGGCTGCTTAACAATAGGGGGAGGGGCCGCGCCAGGGACCGTTCGCCAATTACACGCTCCGTCTTGGACGAAACAACCCAGCTATCTTGGTCTGACGGCGTACTTGAAGCAGAAACTCCTTGGGGTGGGGGGGGGCTTAAAGGGAAAGATTGTACTTAATCCCTGTTAAAGCCTGACTTGTTGCATTTGCTGGGCTGTGCATGCTATTTATCTCTGTTGTCTGCCATTTTAGGGTGAGCATGAAGGTTGATCATATTCTTCTATAACCTTACAGGAAGTCCGGAAAAGTCCGTGCGCACCACGATTATCGATCTATTACAGCTAGTATAGGAAGGGGAATAACTTGCTAATTTGTGGCATCCCGGCGCGATCCAGGAAGTTGCGCACATGCAGCCGCCATTGCCGGGTCTACGCTCCATTCACTTCAGTGGGATGGACAGAGATGGCGCAGTTCAAGCACTCGGCCGTTTACGGCAGTGCCATTGAAGTGAATGGAGTGGAGACGTGGATTTGTGCTGCCCGTTTTTCGGCAATCGGGATGCACTGGCTGCAGTCTTGGGATTGGTGGATGTCCCAGCGGTTAATCCCCAACCAATCAGCAAGTCATCGGCTAACCGCTTGTGGATTGGAGGGAATGGATTGGTGGTGACGCGTGGTCAGCCGCTGCCATTCACTTTAGAATCCTGGTTTTACGGGCACCAGCCGCTACACCGGGGTCGGAGCAGCTCTTCCACTCCGCCTCTGGTGTATCCCGGTGGGCGCTGCCTTGATGACCCATTTAAGTAGTCCCGCTGTCATGGAGGGGGGTACTGGTCTGCACCATGTTATGTAGGTGGCACATGTCACATCCACATGATGCCAAGAGCTAAGTACCCAGCAGAACATTGCCCATCGCACTGCCCACCAGCTTGTCGTCTTCTCATCCTGGTCCCATCTCTTCCCAAGTAAGTGGCGTCCACATGATGTAAGACGTGATCCATCAGACCCGGCACCGCCTTCCATCGCTCCATAGTCCGGTTCTGAAGCTCATGTGCATTAGGTGGTCAGCACTGGTGGTCTTACTCACCCGCAGCTCCGTGGCCCCCGTACACAGCGAGCTCCGATGACCCCTCTGATCTGACACCTTTGTATTATCACCAGCAGTAACTTGTTGCATCGGACCCGACGGGTGGTCTTCACCCTCGACACACCAATGAGCCTTGAGCGCTCACCATCCTGTCACCAATTGTACTTCCTTGGACCATTTTGGTGTCTACCAACCAGGGATCCCCCACAAGACCGGCCGCTCTGGGGACCCTCCGACAGTTGCCTACACATCACCATGTTCGTCAGTCGTTCGGATCCTTTGCCCCGCTGCCTGATATCTCGCCCCCTCCCCGCCGTCCTCCGACAGGTGCCATCGTCACCAGATAATCCGTGGTGCTCCCGTCACCTGTCAGTGATGTTAGTGTTATGGCTGATCTGTGTATATAGATATATGTATATATAGGTCTACTGATGACATCCGTTTGTCTTCCAGGGACGCCATCCGTGCAGGTCTGTATGCCGGCGCTGTCGCCCACCATGGAGGAAGGGAACATCGTGAAGTGGCTGAAGCGGGAAGGTGAGAGGAGATGTCTGTCCGTCGGCCCGATACGTCTCCCATATGTCTGTAGGGGGGATTCACACCTGTGTCAGGGTGTAAATAGGGGTTTCTGGTCTCTTCTCCATTTTTGGAGCCGAGGAATAGGTAGAAAATGAGAGGAAAAAAAACGGATCAGAATTTTTTTTTTCCTTTTCATTGATTTATTGGATGTTCACAAAACTTGAAAACCAAAAAACGTAAAGGTTCCCATTTGCTTTTATTCAGTGAAGTTTCCTTTTTTTTTTTTTACCTGGAAAAAGGCGGTGATGTCCCCAAAAATCGCTGTGCGTGGATGATATTAAACTAGCAAATGTTACTAAATGTCACTAATGTATCAAACCCTCCTCCAAAATGTCCAGGATCCCAAACTATTTGTGTGTAGACAGACAGACCTATATCTCGATTCTGCACCGATCTGCGCAGGGATTTTCGCTGTAACACTCCATGGGGCGTTCACGGTGGTCATGTGATCGAGCGACAGCGATAACAGCGTTGTTGGGCCTCCAATTTCGGATGGAGTTAGAGGGCTTTAAAACCGGACACCCGTTTGGATGAGCTGGCTGTTCCCAGTCCGCCGCCGTCCACCATCGGGGCTGCTTATTTTTGGATCTGTTATTATATTTTTTTATTTTTAGGCTCCTCCCACACTGGCAGTTTTTCACAGCATTAAACCAGTGATTTCATGTAAATGGAGCCTCCCACAGCAGCGTTTTAGCGCAGCTTTTATAATGCGTGCTAAATCAAACGCTGTATGTTCTGTTGTGGAGCGTCAGAAACACCCTGAAGCGCTGTAAATCGCCCATTGGAATGACTGGGGTGCGTTAAACGCTGTAAAGCGCAGTCTAACTGTGCTTTTAATGCTGCTTACTGCGCCACCTTTATTATTGGTCGCTCCATCCACAGTTCCACCCCGGGAGGTTACATTGTATATGTACCTGCTGGAAACATTGAAGGTCCCATAGATCTACCTGGCGGTGAGAGGTAAAGATCTACCGGTTACCCTCCCACCGGTGGGATAGGGGTGAGGGGTCAGGTATATCGGGTTGGACGAGGAACGAAGAGATGGTTACAGCAGGAGGGTTGATCGATCCTCTGGGTGAGGGATACAGCTGCGTGTAATTATGTCACACTGGAACCAATTCTATGAAGTCCCTGCCGTATTCGTAGGCCTCGCGCCCCTCATCTGTCCGGGAACCATGGGTATGGGGATTCTGGGACATTTTGGGAGGGTTTGATGCTTTAGTCATATTTTCTAGTTTGCTATCAGCTCGTTTTTTAAACTTCTTATTAAAGGTTCAGTCTTGCGCCGCGTTCATGCCAGCGTAATTTAAAAGCGTATTACATGCGGCGAATGGAGGCTATAGAAGGACATTGCTTTTCATTGACCCCTTCACACTTGCGTGTATACATTGTGTGGAAGACTGTCATAAAAAAAGAACACAGCGTGTTGTAGTTCTCCGCGTCCTGCACGCAGTAGAGCGCAGAAGTCTGCGCAGGACGCACTGTGACTCGGAGCTCCATTTCAAGTCAGACTTCAAAGTTTTCTTATTGGGAAGAGCCGCTGTGGTTCACATTACCGTGGGGGCAGCAGGCCTACGGGCCCCGGGGTCTCGCTGCCTTGTGAACATGGTGAGAGGTTTCCTTTAAAATAAAACGCACATCGCTGTTGTGCCGACGGGGGCTCTTTAGGTGAGGTTGTTGACGTTCACTTACAGTAAGCAGAGTTCTTAACCGACTCATTTTGTGCTTCAGGATTATGTGACGGGGAACTTGTCACCTACCTGCAGCGGCATAAACTACCTTGTGGAGCTGTTGGGAGAGGCGGCAGCTGGGTGCTGCATGGTGTCATACTCGCCCAGCTCCTGGCTCCCGAGGTGCCCGCCTTCCGTGGTGCCCGCCTTCCGTGGTGCCCGCCTGACAGTCGCAAATCTGACTCTGGAGTAATGTCTACATCCCACAAAATAACAAAAACCGCTCAGACGCGTATGCCTCGCTAAACATCATCAAACGTATGCAGCCGACGGGTCCGTTAAACGCTACTTTCACCCGGTTTTGGCAGTAAAACGCGTATATCTGATGATGACCGGATGGCCGTGCGGATGTCATCCTAATCGCACTAATTAGATACATTACTTTAAAGCTTACAGTTATTGCGCATTGTAAGGCGAGCGCTCCCAGAGTCGCCTGCGGCGTGCAGTAACATCGCTCCACCGCCGCGGCTCGGAAGCTTCCATTTGTTCCCACTCTTCACGGATGAGAGGAGCTGCCGTACGTATCCGTGTGCCGCGTCCGTGTATATCAGACCGCACACGGACTGGCGTTCATGTGCCGTGACTCAGACGCAGCTCGCCTTTAGTGTTATAACCCCATAGTCTCCCTGCAGTCCTATGTAAATGTCCGTAACCTCCGGGTCTATTCGCGGGCCGCAGACCGGTGGCAGACGTTTATCTAGGTGAGACCGCGTCCGCTCAGATGAATGGCGCAGATCTTCACCAACTCTGTGAACTCGCTCCCATAGTGATGGATGAGGCAGCGCCGCTCTGATGTGTCTGTGAACAGCCAGCAGGGGGCGCTCTCACATAACGCAACTTGGATACTTTTTGTTTTGCTGTGTTTTTTTTCTCATGCCATTTTTAACCCCTTGTTCCCCGGCTTCTGCTTTACACAAAGGTTACAAACTGGGAGGTGAAGAAATGATAAAGGTGTTACAGCAGCCGCCATTGTGAAGATGGATGAGGGGATGCCGCCCCATGACTTGTCTCACAGACATATGCCTCCGACGGAGAATGACTAATGGCCGCCGCTGCGGAAATGTTGGAAACGTTGTCACCCAGCTTTCCACATGATGACACAGCACAGAGAGTCTGTGGAAAGCTGGGTGACAACGGCTGGCGGTGCTGTGTCCAAGACTTTTTTGTTAAAGGGGTTTTCTAATTAAAGACCAGGAGCGG
The DNA here is from genome assembly GCF_035609145.1 of Eleutherodactylus coqui. Taxonomy (NCBI): domain Eukaryota; kingdom Metazoa; phylum Chordata; class Amphibia; order Anura; family Eleutherodactylidae; genus Eleutherodactylus; species Eleutherodactylus coqui. The sequence continues at coordinate 128,475,366 of NC_089847.1, read as the reverse complement.
CGCTCCCATATGTCCCCTATGTGACGGAGAGGCGGTGTGTGCGTGACGCCGCGCCATTCACTTGTATAGGAGATTGCCGACATCAGCGATCGCCGCCTGTCCCTTAGGAGTGGACGGAGTGTCGGCCGAGTGTGTGTAGTCCCAGCCAGTATCTGGTAGGGGTCTGTCCACTGGGACGCCCAGATATCACAAAGACCGGGTTCCCATGCACCCCTTATGAATGAAGCGGTGGTCAAGCATTCGGTCTGCTGCCCCGTTCTTCTCCGCCGGTGATCCCCAAGCGCTGTACACGGCAGTCCCATGAACGGAGTGGCAGCTCATGTGCTCGACTGCCACTCCCTTCCTACGGTGGGACCCCCATTCTTGTGATTGGAGGTCTCAGCAGCCAGCCCCCCTACTGATCAGACACTTATCCTGTAGATAGGGGCATCTAACTTTAATCTTGGGACCACCCCTGTAAGGAAATATAGTCATATTCATATTCATATGTACCTATTTGTTCTGCGACAGGTGAGGCGGTGAACGCAGGAGACGCCCTGTGCGAGATCGAGACCGATAAGGCCGTGGTCACCATGGAATCTAGTGACGATGGAATCCTCGCTAAAATTATGGTAAGAGACCCCTATACATCGGCTACCCAATGGCGGTAGATACTCCAGCGTATTTTGCTTGCTGCTCAGGACCCCGGGTGATCGGGCACACGAAAACAGCGCCGCGCTACACTGGGGTCGGAGTGTAAGCCGTTGCTCCGATCCATGTGTAGTGGCCGGTGTTTGTAACTGCAGCTGCAGCTCTCATTGGGATGAATGGGAGCTGCCCGGAAATTACAAGGAGGTCGAGGAGCTACTCAGTGGGGGTCTCTAATAAAGCGCCCATTCGGTGTATTTCAGCAGTAACTCGCGTTTTGCTCGGACGGTCCTGCCGATTATTATTCATGAGGACTTCTCCCTCTTGCATTGCTTTGTTAGTAAACCCTCCGGTGTCGTGCAGGTCATGTGACCTCTCTGATCCTGCCCCGCGATTGGCACTGGGAATCCTGACATCCTCTGTCCCCGGGATGGGAGGACTCCTCCTGACGTCCTGTTGTTGGACGCGATGAGATATTTAAAGGTTTAATGTCTGTCGTCCAGGGTGTAAACTGAGCTGCAAATGGGATCCAGGAAAAAGTCTGTCCGATCCTAGAGGACTAGCGGGACATAAGAGGTCGAACCCTCCCGTTATTACCGCATCGTTAATCTAACTTCACATCCAATCGTTTAGAAATGTATCTGATGATCCAGCACTATATTTTTTAGTAGCGCTGTCCGTTCTTCGCTTTCATGCTCTCCTTTATTCTGAACATCTCTGGGACCAACTGGAACATCGGGTCAGGAAATATGAACAGCGTCCATCTACTTTGAGAACTCACCATATGTTTGCAGGATGGATGGAGGGAAATACCAGCTGAAGTGTATCAGACATAAGTAGAAAGTATGTCACAGAGAGTATCCAACATCATTAGGGCCAAATGAGCCCCACTAAGTATTAACATAGGAAATAAACACTACTTGTGATTCCTGCTCAGGGGTCAAGTTACTTTAGGTAGGACGGTGTATGACCGCCGGTACACGGACCACATCTCGCCCCGGCGCTGACTCCATCTTCTATAATTCACATCCCTGTAATGAAAGCTACAGATCTTATCCGGCTCCCTCGGCCTCATACTGACATTTATTGATATCGGGCTGCAGACCCTCCGATCGTCTTCTGTAGGAGCCGATTAAAAATGCATGCGCTTTATTACATTATTAAACCGCCTGTCGCCGCTCGTCGCGCTAAATGGACCGATCGCTCCGCATGATTTGCTGCTGTGAAATGCAACCATGGAAAGGTAAGGAGTAAAACCTTGAAGCGCATCTCCATCTGGACTGTAAAACTGTTGGACCTCCTCAGCGCCGTTTGAGCAGCAGTTTGTTCTCCAGAGCTGCTCTTCCGAGAAGTTGTAACTCTTGGCAGACAGTTTTGATACACGGGAACGGAGACTTCTGCTCAGTCGCCTGCAGGCAGGTCTACACCGACCTTTCCCCCGTCAGTCTTGTGTATGGGTTTTCCATAATTGTGCCCGTGTGACATATTGGCCAGCTGACCTCGACATGTAGCGGTGGCCCTGATGGGTGCCAGAAGTGATGTCCGTCATCCTAATGTCCCATTGTTGAAAGTATCCTACTTTTCGGACCATAAGATGCACCTCAGTTTCAGGAAAGTTGTGGGACTGATTGTAGGTTTACATTCCAAACCCCTGGAGCTGCGGGGCGCTGGAAATAGCGGAGGTGGGATTAAAAGATGAGGTAGGTTGCTGGAAGTGGCGGCTATTCAGCTCTGAGACCCTCCTAACCCTCCCTGCTCGGCCATGGAAGGGACAGCAAAACTCTGTGTAAATAGGCTAAATCCATCTCTGCACCAGGGATTCCATTATGGGGCACGAAAACGGAATCCCCTGGATGAACCGGTCCGTCCAACAATGGAACCAAGCTGTTCTGTATGGGACGATGTTAGTGCCCCCATCAGAGACTGAACCCCATGACACTTGTGACTGGGGACAGGAGAAGACAGTATGATGCCACTATAGGTGGAGCTATATGGTCTCAGCTCTCCATATGGAGCCCCTATAGTTCCTGACCCGCAGCAGCTGCCGCCGTGTTTTTGGGGGATGATAGCCGTTTTTAGATACCTCTGCAATATTGTTGGCAGCCATCGCTCTCATCATGGCCGCCGTATAAGGAGAAAACCAGACAGACAAACACCGCCATGAGGTTGTAGAATTCTTTATTAGAAGAGCAATAAGCAACATTGTAACGAAATATTACTGGCCCTTTAATAAATTACCCAATGATCACAGTGACCCTCAGGTCGGCCCGGTGGAGACCACAGAACTCGCTGCTGTCATTCTGACCGGTCCACCTGTCCACTGAGATGAGAGACGCCGGACCCCAAGATCCAGAGGAAGGCGAACCACCCCCTTACCCCCCTCCCTTCCCAACCTCCCCCCAGAAAGTTCTACCACAGGGGGGCAAAAAATTCCTTCCTGACCCCAGATGTGGCGATCGGCTGTCACCCTGGATACCATCTGTCCTGCTGCATATTGCTGTATAGATGTATGTAGTTCTAGGCTCAGGAGAGCTGATGATGTGAAGAGACATGTCCAGCCTGAGCCTAAGAGCTTACAATCTAATGTGGGTGTTGTTTTTTTCATATAGAAGCCAATTAGAAGTTATTTCTAGGTTTTTCCATAGATATAAATGTATGTTATGGTTTTCTTACCGCTCCAAGCAAACTTACTGAGATATGCCACCATCTGTTCATGTCACCTGCAGAATAGCGAGTTCAGCTCCGGAGTATAATACAGGATGTAACTCAGGATCAGTACAGGATAAGTAATGTATGTACACAGTGACTCCACCAGCAGAATAGTGAGTGCAGCTCTGGAGTATAATACAGGATGTAACTCAGGATCAGTACAGGATAAGTAATGTATGTACACAGTGACTCCACCAGCAGAATAGTGAGTGCAGCTCTGGGGTATAATACAGGATGTAACTCAGGGTCAGTACGGGATAAGTAATGTATGTACACAGTGACTCCACCAGCAGAATGAGTGCAGCTCTGGGGTATAATACAGGATAAGTATTGTATGTACACAGTGACTCCACTAGCAGAATAGTGAGTGCAGCTCTGGAGTATAATACAGGATGTAACTCAGGATCAGTACAGGATAAGTAATGTATGTACACAGTGACTCCACCAGCAGAATTGTGAGTGCAGCTCTGGAGTAGAATACAGGATGTAACCCTGGATCAGTACAGGATAAGTAATGTATATACACAGTGACTCCACCAGCAGAATAGTGAGTGTAGCTCTGGAGTATAATACAGGATGTAACTCAGGATGAGTACAGGATAAGTAATGTATGTACACAGTGACTGCACCAGCAGAATAGTGAGTGCAGCTCTGGGGTATAATACAGGATGTAACTCAGGGTCAGTACAGGATAAGTAATGTATATACACAGTGACTCCACCAGCAGAATAGGGAGTGCAGCTCTGGGGTATAATACAGGATGTAACTCAGGAGCAGTACAGGATAAGTAATGTATGTACACAGTGACTCCACCAGCAGAATAGTGAGTGCAGCTCTGGAGTATAATACAGGATGTAACTCAGGATCAGTACAGGATAAGTAATGTATGTACACAGTGACTCCACCAGCAGAATAGTGAGCGCAGCTCTGGAGTATAATACAGGATGTAACTCAGGATCAGTACAGGATAAGTAATATATGTACGCAGTGACTCCACCAGCAGAATAGTGAGTGCAGCTCTGGAGTATAATACAGGATGTAACGGCCTCTGTAGGCCCTTTTACTTGCAAAGATAATCTTTAAAACAACTGAAAGATTGAAAGATTTAGTTCTCTATTTGCATAAAGTGTTAATGGCTGTTAATACTTTTTATCCTCCTTTATTTACATGTAAAAGGCTCTCTGGGATGTTTGCAGAGCCCAGCATGTGCAAACAGCTGCAGGCACTATCCATTGTTCTCCTCCTGGCTGCCTGTAGATGGCAGCACATTTCTTTGTTTTCCTCCTGGCTTGTGTAAACATGCCGGGGGGAGAACATCCTGCAATTTTTTGAAAGACGAGCGAAATGCATTCAAATGGAACGTATCTGCTCAGTCTTTCAGCGTCTGAACCATGGATTTTAAGTGAACGAAAACGGCACGATGCCCCCATTTACATGTAACGATTATCGCTGATTTTAGGCCTTTTGGACGTGTTAAAGGGCCTTAGGCCTAACGGCCACGGGGAAGTTATAGTTAGCAAATCCGCGTGTGAAAACGCAAATCCGCATCTTATAGGAAAGCATTGACCACCTGCAGGTAATTAAATAGCCGCCGATGGTATTTTAAGTGATTTGCGGATTTCACGCGTGTAAAAAAAAAAAAAAGGCAACATGCTCCATTTAAGTGCGGATCACGCGTGTGGAGCTCATATCTCGACTGATCTCCATGAAAAAAGACAATTCTAGTGCATCCGCAGCAAAAATCCGCCCGATTTTTCTTGAATATGAGGCCTTACTCTAACATAGTATCAGTGATGCTTTGGATTCAGAAGTACGGTGACTATAAAGTAACAGGGACTGTATAAGGAACCCCCCCACTCACGGACAATGTGGCCCACATCATGGTGTCTGCAAGAATCGGGGTTCAGCTCCTCCACGGACCGCTCTACGAGCGCCGCAGCTTGTAGTATACAAACCTGGGCACCAATGAGTTACAGACGCCTTGATGAACAGCGGAGCGCGGCGCGTTCTCTCCCACACCTCCGCGCGGCCGTTTACTTTGTCTTTTCTCTCTCTGCGCAGTTCGTGTCGCTTTCTTATTCTTGTAGTATTATTTCTTATCATCCGGTGTGGAAGCATCATTGTGTGAATAGATTTGGCGTACAATTTTTGTTGACTTGTCTAGCACTTGCATAGTATATACTTGTGTAACCACGTGTGATATATGAGGTCCATGTACAGGGCAGCGGGCACACAGTGTGCCAGTGTATGGCCAGAACTGCCCACATAGAGTATCCGGCCCATTTGAATATGGATTCAAATGGAAAGGAGTCATTGTTAAAGGGCTTCTTAAAACTTGCAGGAAAGTTACCTTCCAATAGGTGGCGCTGTAGAGGCATTGTATCATCTCCCCTTTTGCATATTTCCCCGAGGAGCATGCATGGCCTTATAAGTCTCCTCATACCTCCTTGGTGCTCTCCCTAAGGAGAAATGATATGTCTTCCTGTTCCCAATGAGGGTGCCAAAGTTATCCAAGTTGAAGCGCTCAGCAATCTCCGGCGGTGGCTGAGCACGTGTGCCGCCACACGATTTACTTTCTAGTCTCGCGAGGGGCGTGCGACCCCAGTTATGACCAGTGGGGATCTCAGCCTTTAGACCCCCACCTATCAGCAAATGTCCTTTAAGAGGTATTTTATCTGTCCTGTGCATCGGTGATGAGTTATGATGGGATAATCCCTTTAAATGTAAGAAGATCAGCTCTGGAGAACAAACTGCTGCTCTGACAAGTGGAATGGTGTGAAGAGGAGGAAGGTTCGCTGTTCTCAGACAAGAACGGAGAGATACAGAATCGGCCAAGTCCAGTAGACTTTGATAGAGAGGGGCCACTAATGTACGATGGCCTGGGAACAGTGTGGGGTCACGGACCTGGCCACCCCGGCTATGACGGACCTGGCCACCCCGGCTATGACGGACCTGGCCGTCTTATGTATCACACATCTATAGGAAGAGCGCTGTGTGAGGGTTGTATAAAACATGTATGAAGGCCGTGTGTTAGAATGGAAATGGATCGGTAAATTATTGATGAGGGAAGAAGGTCCTCATGATTGGTGTCCTAGATGGCTTTATCAGACTGCTCTGTAGTAACCTCTGTGCCGGAGCCGCCCGGTGCGCCGCACGATGACCGCGCTTCCAAGCGGATCCTTGTATGTTGTCATCACAACACCGTTCTGAAGCCACGGCTGAATGTCCCACATGTCCCACATGATGGAGAATACATACAACGGTATAGGGCCGCGGTCCGATGTGGTGGGCTGTTAGGGGTTAACCACACGGCCGCATGTTGCCGCTGTTTAACATACAGAATTCCATACATGAAATGGAGGCCAAACATGTCCATCGGCCGCCCCTCATAGAGGCTGAAAATCACTGTGGAACACGAGACCTGCGGTGAGCTCTTGGATCCGGTGTTGTTGGCGTCCGGTCTCACCGAGGTTTTTGCGCTCCCTACGTTCGCGCTAGGACACTTTCCGGCTGACGGCCGCCTTGGACTCTGCATCCTAAGCCTCAGCTGACTTGGCCGTGTCTGTTGTGGATTTGCCCCTCTGTGCCGCAGAGTCCTGCTGGGCGGATTTAGACCTTTTCCGATGGACAAATCCAAACGTGACGTTCCTGATGCGGACTCTTACATCAAACTCTTTTTTTGGTGTAAATCTGTCACAAACGGTCAATCATAGAGAACCGAAACCTTCCACAGTGAGTGATTTACCTAGGAAAATGTGGGGCAGTTTGGTTTACTTGTGAGGCTCTGTTACCGCAAATGTGGAGCAATTGGCCACAGGATACCATACAGAACCTTGTATGCCTCCATGCCCACCGGTATCACATCTTGTATCCAAGCTAGAGGCGGTACAACAGGGTACTAGAGCCTCCATGCCCACCGGTATCACATCTTGTATCCAAGCTAGAGGTGGTTCAACAGGGTACTAGAGCCACCATGCCCACCGGTATCACATCCTGTATCCAAGCTAGAGGCTGTACAACAGGGTACTAGAGCCACCATGCCCACCGGTATCACATCTTGTATCCAAGCTAGAGGTGGTTCAACAGGGTACTAGAGCCACCATGCCCACCGGTATCACATCCTGTATCCAAGCTAGAGGCGGTACAACAGGGTACTAGAGCCTCCATGCCCACCGGTATCACATCTTGTATCCAAGCTAGAGGCGGTACAACAGGGTACTAGAGCCACCATGCCCACCGGTATCACATCTTGTATCCAAGCTAGAGGTGGTTCAACAGGGTACTAGAGCCTCCATGCCCACCGGTATCACATCTTGTATCCAAGCTAGAGGCGGTACAACAGGGTACTAGAGCCTTCATGCCCACCGGTATCACATCTTGTATCCAAGCTAGAGGCGGTACAACAGGATACTAGAGCCTCCATGCCCACCGGTATCACATCTTGTATCCAAGCTAGAGGCGGTTCAACAGGGTACTAGAGCCTCCATGCCCACCGGTATCACATCTTGTATCCAAGCTAGAGGTGGTACAACAGGGTACTAGAGCCTCCATACTCGCCCGTATCACATCTTGTATCCAAGCTAGAGGCGGTACAACAGGGTACTAGAGCCTCCATGTTCCCCCTGTATCACATCTTGTATCCAAGCTAGGGGCGGTACAACAGGGCACTAGAGCCTCCATGTCCACCGGTATCACATCTTGTATCCAAGCTAGAGGTGGTACAACAGGGTACTAGATCCTCCATGCCCCCTGTATCACATCCTGTATCCAAGCTAGAGGCGGTACAACAGGGTACTAGAGCCTCAATGCCCGCCCGTATCACATCTTGTATCCAAGCTAGAGGCGGTACAACAGGGTACTAGAGCCTCAATGCCCGCCCGTATCACATCCTGTTTCCAAGCTAGAGGCGGTACAACAGAGTACTAGAGCCTCCATGCCCTCCGTATCTCATCTTGTATCCAAGCTAGAGGTGGTACAACAGGGTACTAGAGCCACCATGTCCACCCGTATCACATCTTGTATCCAAGCTAGAGGTGGTACAACAGGGTACTAGAGCCTCAATGCCCGCCCGTATCACATCCTGTTTCCAAGCTAGAGGCGGTACAACAGGGTACTAGAGCCTCCATGCCCTCCGTATCTCATCTTGTATCCAAGCTAGAGGTGGTACAACAGGGTACTAGAGCCTCCATGCCCACCTGTATCACATCTTGTATCCAAGCTAGGGGCGGTACAACAGGGTACTAGAGTCTCCATGATCACCTGTATCACATCTTGTATCCAAGCTAGGGGCGGTACATCAGGGTACTAGAGTCTCCATGTTCCCCCTGTATCACATCTTGTATCCAAGCTAGAGGTGGTACAACAGGGTACTAGAGCCTCAATGCCCGCCCGTATCACATCCTGTTTCCAAGCTAGAGGCGGTACAACAGGGTACTAGAGCCTCCATGCCCTCCGTATCTCATCTTGTATCCAAGCTAGAGGTGGTACAACAGGGTACTAGAGCCTCCATGCCCACCCGTATCTCATCTTGTATCCAAGCTAGAGGCAGTACAACAGGGTACTAGAGCCTCCATGCCCACCCGTATCACATCTTGTATCCAAGCTATAGACGGTACAACAGGGTACTAGAGCCTCCATGCCTGCCTGTATCACATCTTGTATCCAAGCTAGAGGCGGTACAACAGGGTACTAGAGCCTCCATGTCCTCTGTATCACATCTTGTATCCAAGCTATAGACGATACAACAGTGTACTAGAACCTCCATGCCCACCTGTATCACATCCTGTATCCAAGCTAGAGGTGGTACAACAGTGTACTAGAACCTCCATGCCCCCCGTATCACATCCTGTATCCAAGCTAGAGGCTGTACAACAGTGTACTAGAACCTCCATGCCCCCTGTATCACATCCTGTATCCAAGCTAGAGGCTGTACAACAGGGTACTAGAACCTCCATGCTCGCCTGTATCACATCTTGTATCCAAGCTAGTTCTCCACAATAAATGGTCCTTTCGCTCTGATGTTGTAATTGCTGATATTAACATTACAATCACAGAGATAAACTTTCATCCCCTCCGATAACTATTAAGGGAGGGGAGTCACTGGCTTATATATATATATCTCACTCCTAGGGGAGGGATGTTAATTGGTATCTCCTATAAAGATGTATGAACTTCTCTACAAAGTCGTCACTAGATACTCGTATACTTGTTTTCTCTGCAGCGCTGCTATTGGTGGAATGACGTACTGCAGCAGCAGCTTATAATAAGGAGTGACCATGTAATACAAGGACGGATGGGGTCTGGGGGTTGTAGGGACACTGCTTGTAGCGGCTCGTTGGAGGGGACTCTGGGGGGAGCCGTTCTATAACCCCTCTCTGCTGTAAGGGAGTATATAGGAAGTGGTTCTCCCGATGGGACCGACCCCGAGTTGTCACCATTATGTATTAGAGCCGTGTGAGCTGACTAACCACAGTACCGTGTCCTCCCATCGGGCGTCACCCCTTATATGGGTTCTGGGCGTGCCGTGTCTCCACTCTGGATGGCCATTAATGGCGGCTGACTGCGGAGCGCTTTGTCATGTAAATCTCGCGGTTCCGCATCCGGCTGGCAGATCAGTGATTCCCCGGAGGGGATTGTGTCACCCAGAGGCTTTACTACAAACGCTATCATTCCGTTTGGACAAGCTTTGTGTTTAAGGCATTAAAGGGACCCGGGAATCAGTCCTCCGGCTTTCATGCGGCGCCGCGCTTCTCCTTTTATCATCCGTTTCACAATATTTGGATAAATCGTTTCCATTTAAATTCATATTTCGACTGGAAGGGAAAAAAAAACTCTTTTTGTATCTCGAGTTAGAAGATTGCACAAAGCCTCGTCCCTCCAGCTGGAGCCGCGCAGATTGTTTTGTTCGGTGATGAATGCGAGTCTTCTAATGCATCAGATAAAGGAGTCGCAGAATCGGCGCATTGATTCACGGGCCGCTAAAAAGAAACTGCTGGCAATGAAAAAATCATTTTTTGGGGGGCTGCAAACCAATGAAGATGGAATATATTACAGCTCTGGAGTGTAATAGCTTTACCGTGCACTTAGTTACGTAGAGCCGTGTAGTACATGGGGGGGGGGGGTATATGATACTAGGGCCGTGCAGTGCATGGGGGGGGGTATATGATACTAGGGCCGTGTAGTACATGGGGGGGGTATATGATACTAGGGCCGTGCAGTGCATGGGGATACTGGGGGTGGGGTGAGGTATATGATACTAGGGCTGTGCAGTATATGGGGGTGGTGGGGGTGGGGTAAACGCATGATCGCTGGGGCTCTGACCCCCCCCCCCCCCCCCCCGTGATCCTAAGACTGGTGCATCCGAATGCCCCATGTGAATGGAGCGGCTCTGCGCATGCTCAACCAACACTCCATTCAGTTCTCTGGGATAGGCCGAGATCCAGTTGCTCTGCAATCTCCCTCCGTCCCAAAGAAGTGAATGGAGTGATGGTGCACATGCACTGATACTCCATTCATTTGGGTGCACCAGTCTTGGGATCACTGGAGGTCTCAGTGATCAAACATTTCTCTTATCCTGGGGACATGAATGGGAAAACCTCTTTAAGCCTGCAGGAGCTGCTGTCGTAGAGCAGCTCTTAGTTCTTGTTCATAGAGTGGGGTCCCTAGTGTGAGGAAAATGATGTGCCTATGGACAGGGGTTGTCTTCATGAGCCGACGCCAATAAGCCCAGTAGATTCATTGAGAACAAGAAGTGCCTCAAACAATTGTGATGGTGCTGAATGGTTGGCTCTTCTGATTGGTCTTGTCTTTCGAAGAGAACCACCACCCAACATTTACATTAGTGCTCCAAATTATTGCTTTTTTGTACTGTGGGGGAAAATTGTCATTCACTGCCTACTTGGATCCCTTGAAACTTGTTGAGGTTTTCCCTAGAAGACCACAACACCAAGATTTGCCACTTTTGCTGTAGGGATGGGGTAGTTGGGGTAGTTCTTCAAGAGATCCTCATGTCAATGTTCTTTTCTGACAGGTTCAGGAAGGCAGCAGGAACGTACGACTTGGATCTTTGATCGCTCTAATGGTGGATGAAGGACAGGACTGGACTCAGGTAGAGATTCCAAGTGTTCAGAGTTCTCCTCCAAGTACCACCACCACCATGTCCACTGCTGATGTGAGCACACCACCACAGAAGGGCCCGGCCCAGCCTGGTAAACTTGGGTAGGTCTCCTTGTTCATCCTTGCTTATTCTATTTTTTTTTATGGGTATGTTGGTGAAATATTTTACTGTATAACTTAATGCGGTTTGAACCCAACTATGTCCTCCACATAAAGATGAGGAACTGAACAGTCCAGCTTAACTTGGCTCTTACTAGGAATCTCCAGGGTGTCCTACTCACTGGCGGCCCGGAAAAACCGTTAATGGCTCCAAGACTAATGAACACTTTTTAATGAAATTTGGTGGAAACCTTCCTTACTCAATGAGATTCAGGAAACCCTCATAACATGTTCTTCAGGCACTGCTTATCCTGACTGCCACCGTCCACATGGCAAGAGTCCACTGGTGAGGGAGGAAGAACAGCTAGTCTGGGCACAGTTGGACTGACCGTCTTGCTCGGCACACCATGCCACCTCAACAGCCACATTTTGCTTCAGTTGTGTAGTCAGTAGGAGCCGGTGCTGCCGCAAGAAATGGTGCAGAACATTACAGATTGTTGGCTTCTCAAAGGAAGTCTTTACACAAACTTGCTCTGCGAATAGGGACATCAAGAGCCCATGGCTAAGGGCTCCAAGGAGAGCTCGTCTTCATGCCTACCGAGTGACAGCGGTCCATGAATTGAAAGGTCCTGATAAAAATGAACGCCTTGTGCGCTGCGTTGGCTTGAAGCATTTGTTGCCGATTAATCAATTCTTCTTGATGTCCTTTGGTTTACATACGAGGCATGGGTTCACTTAACTAGAATAAGCCTTGAACTATCCAGGAACTGAAAAGGAACATCGCTCAAGAAACTGATACAGCCACCCCACATATGCTTACCGGAACCAAGACGGGTGGACCAAACCCAGTGGTCCATCCTCCACTTCTCCTGGTTTCCCCGGCCCGGGTTCTTCCACCTCTGGTATCACCAGCACTTTTGGGATCCATATTTATTCAGTCCCAAGAGTGATGTTCTACCCAGCTTGACTGATGAAGGGGTTCACCCTGAGAAGCGTATCTTATGCTGGTTTTTAATCTATTTAATAAACAAGAAATTGGATATTACACTCTACCGCCCGATCAACTTTTTTGGAGAGTCGCGCCTATCTACCAGTTTCTTTCCTTTTGTTCCTTGGCTTACCAGAACGTTCAGCAATATGGAGCCTTGGGCTCAGCCATGCTTGACCGCAAACTGAGGACATTTCAGAACGTGTTATGAGGGGTCCCTGATTCTCATTAAGTAAGATATATATATTTTGACCAAATATCATTAAAATGCGTTAGTCTTGGAGTCGATTTTTCTTGGTCTCCAGTAAGTGGGACACTCTGTACATGTAGTGAGACTTGCCGGAGAAAAGAAAGGGGTTCTAGATTAGTGATGTACAGCCGTTGACTGGTTTATTATGGCCCACCTCACCTACTAAAACAAAGGTAGACCTAATACGAAAAAAGGCCATTATAAAGTATATTTCCAGAAAGGCCACACCAACGATAATTTTATGATGGCTGTACGGGCAGAAGACTGGCATTGATCATGCTACAGCCAAGTGTAGGTAAGCATTTGCTTCAGAGAAGATACTTGTTGTGAGTGTAATGTGTGTATGAAATGATATAATTAGGGGTTAAAAAGATGTAATAAGTGCGTTCAGTATTGCAAAACTAGAATTGCACAAACACAACGTAAAACTGCAGGAACATCTCTGAGACGACGTTTAGTCATGGGGGTTTGTGTGGTTACCCAGGAGCGGAAGCCAACCAGAAAAGTCAGTTCTTTGTCTTGTTTTTAATGCTTCCACTTGTTTAATTCCTTCTGTTTCTCCACCCTGATCTCTATCAGGGCGTCAGCGCTTGGAGATGACAAGTCCCAGAGGCTGATGTACTGTGACTGTGCTGACTGCACACCGGGGGAGATAAGCTGTGACTACTAGCATTTGACTACTGTTTGCAGTTAATGGAGACGAGCGGCCAGAAGGGATCTCCAGCGCCATCCACTGAATGACTACCGCTCCTGCGTGAATGCTCAGGAAGGAGCGATAGTCGTTGGGACAATTATTGGGCACTTGTTCGCCCCCTAGTTGTCCTGCGTGAAGGTACCTTAGGTCAGTGGACGGCTTTCGAGCCCCCGTACACACTCAGCAGGGAGAGGGGAATAAGCTGGGCAACTTGACTACCTTGAGAACAAACGGATTGAGCATGTTGGCATCACAGGTGCCCGACCCTTTTGTACCCCAACATCTGTGGTCTTGGTAGAGTCAGGACAACCGTGTACAGATTATATAGTTGGCCATTCCGACCAAAATCCTTATTCAGCCGGCATTCGGCCACCTTCCTATAGCGCACGGCCATTGCCTTAGGCCCCATTGAAATGAATAGAGTGGCACTTGAACACGCTTGTCCGCTGCTCCACCTCACTGCGGAGTGTGCAGTGAGCCCACATTGAGGAGGAGAGATGGACATGGGTCTCCCGTTGTCAGGATTGTGGGGGTCTCAGTGGTGAGACCCCCACTGATCAGACTTTTATCACCTATTCTGTGGACAGGTGATAAATATGGTATCTTTATGCAACCACTTTAAAGTTAAAGGGGTTGTCCAACTACTAGTTATTTTGTTGCAGGAAGCAGACAGCCCTGTACATTGCACTATGGCCAATGTTGGTACTGCAGGCTGAGTCCCATTCACTTTAATACAGTGTTTTTAAGGATTTTCGGGGAGGTTTGAAATATAAGCCCTACCCTAAAAATAAGCACTAGCTGCATTATATAAAAAATGCATTACCTAGCAGGCTCTGTCCAGGTCTCTCTCGCTGCTCTCCACAGCTCTGGCACGGTTCTTGCAGTCCTCGGCCGCCCCTACAGAATCACTTCATGGTTACGGGATTCATAAATCCTGCTTCCAGGAAGCAATGGCTGTGATTGGCTGAGCAGCGCTCAAAGTACCAATCACAGCCATCGCTTCATAGAGGCGAGATTTTATGAATCCATAACCAGGAAGTGATTCTGTGAGGGAGGCCAAGAACTGCAAGAACTGTGCCAGAGCTCTGGAGAGAAGCAGGAGGGATCTGGACCGTGCCTGCTAGGTAAGTAAAATAAGACCTTGTGCCTTTTGGGGGGGGGGCAAATAATAGACAGTCTCCTATTTTGGGAGAAACCCAGTAGGAATTAGCCTGCAGTACCAATCTCAGCCAGTACACAATGTATGGAGCTGTTTGCTTCCTGCAGCAAAACAGCCAGTAGTGGGTCACTCCCTTTAACTTTAAAGAGGCTGCATCAAGATACACTTATATCAAATATCTTGATGCAGCACCTTTAAAGTTAAAGGGGGTGTCCCACTACTAGCTGTCTTGTTGCAGGAAGCAGACAGCTCCATACATTGCATAGTGGCTGAGGTTGGTACTACAGGCTAATTCCTGTAAAAGTGAATAGGATACAGCCTGCAGTACCAACCCGGGCCACTGTGCAATGTATGGAGCTGTCTGCCTCCTGCAGCAAAACAGCTAGTAGTGGGACACCCCCTTTACGTCTAGCTACTAGACAAAATCTTTAAGACATTTGCAGTATTTTCATTCTATTCCTGGAACTCTGTTGACATCATGGTCCGTAGAGCTGCTTCCCGGCCGCACATGTCCGCTTCATGACATTCTGCTCAGACGTGTGAGAATCACAAGTGTTCATTTTAATTGCGGCCCGCAGCCAACTGCTTGAGCCGGAGCGTGCGCCTCTAATGACGTGCGCCCAGCTGCCTTGTAGTTCATTATGTTGCATGCGAGTGCAGAGAATCGTGCTGGCCCCGGGCGACCGGCAAGACTCTAAAAGCCGCGCCAACACGAAAATCACGCTGCAAAGGTCATGCCGTCGCTGCCGCCCATTCATCATTGGTGACTCTCCCCGTATCCGATAAGACCGCTGTCTATATCCGAGCAGACCGCCGCCACCTACGAGACCTCTCGCAGGAAGTATCGACTACACTGCAGTCTAATCCGTCTTCATGTGTCTTAAGACATCCGTGTGCTGACTTGGGTGCGTCTTGCATGTAATAGTTGCTGTTTGTCACAGACCATTGAGGACACCTTTTAAGAGACTAAGGGTCGGGGGTTCCGTGTCGACTCTCCGCACCAAAAATCTACGGCATTTACAGGAACGGCAAGGTTAACCCTTTCCAATCCACTATCTGACGTCTCAAGACATTCAGACTGAAGGCTGTACAGCTCGGAAGACGTCCGGCAGGGTATTCTTACAATATATTACTGGCCGCTCTGTTGTCGGGGGCCTCTCCAGCATGCCCCATACAGCAGTACTGTGTGTAGCCAGCAGATGGTGCCATTGTATAATGGCAAAAAGAGAAACCCCCCTAGGAAACCCTGAATCCAAAATTGGACTGCAAAGGGTTAATGTGTGTGGTTTTTTTTTTTTTGCTTATTTTTTTAAAAGCTTGTTCGCACGTTGCAAAAAAAAAATCTGCTTAAAGGGGTTGTCCCGCGGCAGCAAGTGGGTCTATACACTTCTGTATGGCCATAATAATGCACTTTGTAATGTACATTGTGCATTAATTATGAGCCATACAGAAGTTATAAAAAGTTTTATACTTACCTGCTCCGTTGCTGGCGTCCTCGTCTCCATGGTGCCGACTAATTTTCGGCCTCCGATGGCCAAATTAGCCGCGCTTGCGCAGTCCGGGTCTTCTGCTTTCTTCTATGGAGCCTTTCGTGCAGGATGCCGGCTCCGTGTAGCTCCGCCCCGTCACGTGCCGATTCCAGCCAATCAGGAGGCTGGAATCGGCAATGGACCGCACAGAAGAGCTGCGGTCCACGGAGGAAGAGGATCCCGGCGGCCATCTTCACCGGTAAGTATAGAAGTCACCGGAGCGTGGGGATTAAGGTAAGCGCTCCGGTAAGCTTTCTTTACGTCCCTGCATCGGGGTTGTCTCGCGCCGAACGGGGGGGGGGTTGAAAAAAAAACAAAACCCCGTTTCGGCGCGGGACAACCCCTTTAAATGGACACGGGGGCGGGATTTAAATCTGCAGTTTGTCAATTATAGCACCGGATCTTTTGGTGTGGATTCGGAGGAAGGAATCTATGGGACCTCGCGGTTTTGTTTTTTGCGCATGCGACAAACGCAATTAATACGAGTGCAAAAAAAAAACGCAAGACGGTCCAAATATGCAGTAAAATGCTGGGGACCGAAACTGCGCACACCCGTGTGAATGAACCCTTGCCATGCTCGGCAATACTACCTAAAGCTGGGCACCGCCCACTTTTTTTTTTTTTTTCTTCAAAGGATGGTGGGGCTCAGCGTACATGTCCCAAAAGTCTGATATTTGTGCGTACCCCTAAACTACAACTCTTGGGCGCCTGAATTCTGGCATCCAAGGGTTCTGAAAGATAGGCCCCAGCGTTCCTAGAGAAGAAGCTCCAGAATTATTGAGGCCCGTCCTCACTGGCACCTTCACGTACGTTTTAACGCATGCAAGAAACGTACGTGAAAAGCGGGAAAGCGCTTGCTTTCGTTTTGCCATTGTTCGCATGCTGTGACGAAGCTGAACAACCGAAGACGACGTGGTAGTGTGAGCCCGGCCGTAGATGCATGGGAGCGCTAATAAGATTGCTTGCAAATGTGCCTTTTAAAAACTTTTTTTTTTCCGTACTTTGAGCTATAATACTCGCTGAGATCTCTGCTTGCTGTCAGCAAATGAAATCCTCTTTACAAATCGACATGAGGACATGGATGTTCTGTTTACTTCTGTTGCCCGGGGAAGTTGTGTCGATCCTCTTGTAATTAATACAACAGACCCTGCCGTAAGGCCAGTGAACATACACTAATCTGCTTAGGAGATCAGCTTGAATGAAAGTGTAATTCCCCTTTAACTCATCAAATCTGAACAGAGGAGACATTGCATAAACACGGCCACGTGTACAAGCCGCCGCTCAGCCAAGATGGCTTTTATATCGGTTGTATATCTGATTTCAGGGTCCGTATAAGTCCGGCTGCTCGACACATCCTGGACACGCATGGTATCGACCCAAAAATTGTGGTGCCGTCCGGACCCCGTGGAATAATCACGAAAGAGTAAGTGGCAATCGTAGCAACTGCAGATGTCATAACTTAATATTATCTCTCAAACTTGTCGGTACTTTAGTGTTTTCTTTCCGGGAACAGGTGGGTGGTAAGTCCATATGGAACGTATCATTTATGGCCAGATTGGTCATCATCTACATTTTCTTGCAACTGCTGTAAGTTTCTTGTTACTCCTCCCCCCCACCCCACAGACTTCTGTGCTGTCCTCTCTATTTGTACACTGACCCAGTACAACCTGTATGATCTGCTCTCCCTGATAACTAGGATGCTTTCCTCCCTATCTGTACACTGACCCAGTAGAACCTGTACAGTACAACCTGATAACTAGGATGTTTTCCTTCCTATCTGTACACTGACCCAGTACAACCTGTATGATCTGCTCTCCCTGATAACTAGAATGCTTTCCTCCCTATGTGTACACTGACCCAGTACAACCTGTATGATCTGCTCTCCCTGATAACTAGGATGCTTTCCTCCCTATCTGCTCACTGACACAATACATCCTGTGTGATCTTCTCTCCCTGATAACTAGGATGCTTTCCTCCCTATCAGTACACTGACCCGGTAGAACCTGTACAGTACAACCTGATAACTAGGATTCTTTCCTCCCTATCTGCTCACTCACACAATACATCCTGTATGATCTGCTCTCCCTGATAACTAGGATGCTTTCCTCCCTATCTGTACACTGACCCAGTACAACCTGTATGATCTTCTCTCCCTGATAACTAGGATGCTTTCCTCTCTCCATACTCTGATCTGCTGTAAATAACTCAATTTCCAACCTCTGATATTCCTACAGGCCCTTTTAGGCCGGCTGAATTTTTGGCCCAATGTAACAAGTACCGCTCGACACACACAGGTCAATAGGCACTCATTTAATTTTCTTTTGCATGGCTTGAGAATCGGCTAGTACAATTGTTCATTCCCCCCCAGGCTGGCTGTACCTCTTCCTGTTCACATGGAAAATGTACAGCCAATCTGCAAGCCCTTCCATGCTCACTGATCATCGGTCTTTTTAATGTTCATGCTCCATAATCAGACCATGTAAAAGGACCTTAAGGCCTCGTGCCCAAAGGCGGGTCGGATTCCGTGCAAAACAAATCTGCATGCTTTAATTAAGCTGCGGACGCCTATGTCTCCCTATTGGTGGCTTGAATTGCAGATCGTCCGCGCATGGACATTGGGCCTTACGCTGATAGAAGGAATGGGGAAGAACAAAGAGCCAACACAGTGAGGGCTCCTGCCCACTTGCGTTTTTTAATGTCAATGAGACTTTCTAATGTTAAAAACGCATCGCACAAAAATTGCGGAGCGCCAACTTGTGATGCGTTTTTAACATTAGAAAGTCCCATTGACATTTGTGTAAAAATAAAACGCAGCTATATCGGAGCATTAAAAAACGCAAGTGGGCCGGAGCTCTCAGGAGCAAAGTGCTTGAATTCAGCAGGATAGTCAGCTATATGGAGGTGTTGCACAGGCTATGCAGCAGCAAAATGGTAAGACCGTTTCAACCCCTTCCCCATGTGTGCTGTACATGTACGGCACGTGTCAGTCGTGATTGTATGGGGCAGATTCATGAGCCAAGCCTGCAGCCTAGGTGGCGGGTGCCAGCTGTGTTTGATCATAGCAGTAACAATCAGAGAGAGTAGTTATTTAAATGCCGCTGGCCGTTCTCAGAGGGGCATATTAATGGCATTAAAATGCCCTGAACGTCTCGCCTGCCATTTTTGGAGGGGTTTTGTTTTTAAATTGTTACCTTTTTTAAAAAAAACACCTTTTTTTTTTACTTTTAAGGCCGGGCTCGCATGGCCGTTAGCATAAAATGCTGCATGAGTCACGCAGCATTTTACTGCTGTGGAGCCGACGGTGAGCCGACCCATCACCGCATATGGAAGCGAAATTATACTGTACATAACAGCGTATCTCCTTTTTTGCGCTCACGTATTACCTAATTCCTACACGCAAATGTGAGCAAAACTGCGTAATGCCCACGAAGATCTGCATAATAATTAAGTCTTTATTTTGCTTTGTTTTTCTTTGTTTTTGTGTGTTCTTTTTAAGTCCCCACAGGGGACTTAAATTCACAATTGTTTTTCCCTTATGCAATATACTGTAATACCTGTATTGCAGTGTACTGTATTTTGACAGCATTCTGTTAAGCCCGATCTGTCCCAAGTGGAGCACATTGCCTACAGGTGTATACAAGTCTCATTAATCTAGCTCTATACAGCTATATGTAAGGAACTGGCAACTATTTAACTATGGAGGTGTAGCTGAATCTCCTAATGGCATTAAGTGGGTGGTTCTGGGTACTAGAAAACCCCCACTAGTGCCCCTACCGCTCTCCCTTTTTGGGGAACCTGACTGATCCCACATCACATGCATCGAGTTGAGTGGGTGCTGCATAATGCTTTATTTCTTTAGCGCTGTCTGAGAAGTTAGTGAGCCACTACTGAACAAGGGGGCTCCGTGCATCATGGATATAGCTCATATACCTGTGGAACACACGGGGGTCCACAGTCCTCGGCCTTAAACATTGGCCAGCCCGAGCTGCAGTCACAACGGCTCTTGGAAATAAGTTCATCAGTCTTTCCAAGACACACTGGGTGTAGAGTGCAGAATACTCGAAAGGTTAAAGGGAGGCTGCGAAGGATCCAAACAGGAGGAATGCTCCGGAATAAATCTTTCATACGACAAGCGTGCCGATAAACCATTCTGTGCGTCCTCCTTTTCCTGCGTCCCAGTCTGGGAGGACACTTCGCCGACCGCTGACGGATTTGTCTGTATTTTTAGCCTTGCCTTTTTGTAGCTGCATCTCGTCGTGGTGCTAATGACTCGCCTGCAGGAAAGTAATGATGGAAGCGATACATTATGAAACACTGCCTAAAATATCTTGTAATTAGAACGCCGGGAATCTACATGACACGTTCCCATGTTTTGCTAGAAGCTCAGTACCAAATGAGGGGTGAGCCCGCCTGCGCTCACTACATGTCCTGCGTTTGCCAGATCTACTCTCCCACCCCCCCCCCCTCCCTGATTAACAGAAAAAAAACTTATTAAGACTTTTCAGATTTTAGAGTAGAGTTAGTGTCAGCAGATTCTGTGGTTTATGGTAGGGAAGGGGTTAATATTGGATTCCCGAGTAGTTTAGAGTAATGCCACTTGGTGGTGTAGGGTAGAAAAGAGGTTCATATATGGGTGTAGAGTAATTCCCACCCATCTGGATGGTCTAGGTCAGCGGTTTCCAAACTGTGCTCCGCGGAGCCCTTAGAGCTCTGCGAGCGACAGTCAGGGCTCCGACCAAGGGTCCGTAGTGGTGAACCTATGGCATATGTGCCGGGGAGGGCACAGTGAGCCCTCTTTGCTGGCACACGTGCCGACGGCTGCTTACCACTGTAGTGATTACCGGCTGGGGTGTCGCAGCTCCTCCGCCAGTAATCACACAACAACACTGTTCCTAGTGCACACTCTGACGTCATTGTGCTCCCAGGATCCTCCTCCCCTAGTTCCCTCCAACTTGGTTCCACAAGAGAGGAAGCATTTCGGGATCGCACACTGATGTCAGTGTGTACCCGGGATCAGCGCCAAGAAGAGGAGGAGCGGTGCTGACTACTAGGAGGAGGTAAGTATATGGGTTGGGGTCGGTTGATATTACTGGGATTAGCTACTGTGGGGTTAATAATATCGGGGCTACCGACTGTGGGGTTAATGTTAATGGGGCTACCTACTGTGGGGTTAATATTACTGAGGGGGTTAATATTACTGGGACTACTGTGGGTGTCACTATTACTTTCAATTAAGTAGATGTAGCTAGCTCAACGTGCAAAAATTCTTGTTCCTTTATTTGAAGTTTTCATATAAAAGCTCGAGACAGAAAATAAACTTAGGTGAAAAAGTTTGGGAACTACTGCTCTAGGCTATAAGAGGGGTTTGTTATATTTTCGAGTAATCTTTGGTAATACCCCTTTCCTTGATGGTCTAGATTAAATGAAGAGTTCATATTTTATACTTGGGTGTTCTAGGCTGGAAGAGGGCTTTGTAGTATGTTTTCTGGTGGCCTAGACTAGAAGAGGGCTCTATATTTTCCCTGGTGTTTGTAGGGTAATGCCCCTTTCCTTGGTGGTCAAGTTCAATGAAGAGAATTCAGATTTTTGGTGGTCTAGACTCGATAAAGAGAGATCATATTTTATTCTCTGGTGGTTTAGACTAGAAGAAGGCTTCATATTGTATTTTCTGGTGGTCTAGGCTAGAAAGAGGGCTTTATTATAAATGCTTTGGTGGTTTGGGCTAAAAGAGGGCTTAATATTATATTCTCTGGTGGTCTAGGCTAGAAGAGGGCATTGTATTATCTATAGGCTTCCTTAAGGGCTGCATATGCTCAGAAGCTTTCCCAGGTCATTTCTTTACCTGGTCTGTTCATTATTTTAGTCAGTATTCCAGAGGAGCCGAATCCGGCTGAATGGAGAACAAGTCCTCTCATGAATATTGGAGAGCTTCACAATATTTCTACTTCATTGCACTAAAGAGACACTATTCCAAAGACTGTCTATTAGCCAATCATTAGAGGGGACCTGACACGTTTATTTCTCAGAGTCTACAAGAGCAATTTTAATTTTATAATGATTAGGAACGTAATGGCATATGAAGAGCAGTGCAGGCGAAAGAAAGGTTAAAAAATGAGGCCATGATCTGATTGGGTACTGTGGGCTTCACCCCTGCATAAAATCTACACAAGCTATGATCTGATTGGCTACTAAGGGCACCACCTCTGCCTAGTGTCTGAACGATATATTATAAGAGAAGATCCGATTAACTACTATGGGCACCACCACTGCTTAATGTCTACACTATGTATTATAAGTAATGATCTAATTGGCTACTATGGGCACCACCCCTGCTTAATGTCTACACTATGTATTATAAGTAATGATCTGATTGGCTACTATGGACACCACCCCTGCTTAATGTCTGCACTATGTATGATAAGTAATCTAATTGGCTACTATGGGCACCACCCCTGCTTAATGTCTACACGATGTATTAAAAGGACCGATCTGATTGGCTACTATGGGCACCACTGCTTAATGTCTACACGATGTATTATAAGCCATAATCTGATTGGCTACTATGGGCACCACCCCTGCTTAATGTCTACACGATGTATTATAAGTAATGATCTGATTGGCTACTACAGGCACTATCCCTGCTTAATGTCTACACTATTATAAGCAACAATCTGATTGGCTACTACGGCTACCACCCCTGCTTAATGTCTACACTATGTATAAGTAATGAAGTAATAATCTGATTGACTACTGTGGGCACTACCCTTGCTTAATGTCTGCACTATGTATTATAAGTAATGATCTGATTGGCTACTACGGCAACCACCCCTGCTTAATGTCTACACTATGTATAAGTAATGACGTAATAATCTGATTGACTACTGTGGGCACTACCCTTGCTTAAAGGCTATGCACACCTTTTAGGGGCAAATACCTAAGCCAACCCCACTTCTCTGTTGCGGACGATGCAGTGAAAGGGGCCGGATTAGTTATTAAGATGAGCTGAACAGTCATCCACCCGCGATGATTGGACGGGCATAGAGAGAGGGGCCGTACAATGTTGACCCAACACCGCAGGTCTGTGTAAGTGTTTCACCTCTCTGGACCTCGCAATTAAACATGCAAGTATTCGCTGCGGATGAGGCGCAGTAACCGCGGGCGGGTCACCGCTAATGACTTCTGCACCTGAACTTCCCAATTGAAACACTAACAATACAAATAGCACCGAGCTACATTGGTGCGAATCCTCCGCAGCGCGCACGGGTACCCGAATCCAAACCGACTAATGTGTTCCTGTTGCCATAGCAACCTGCCAACACTTTAATTGGAAAAGCGGAGCCTTGTGACCACAGCAAGCTCTTTTTATTATTTCCCCTTTTCATGTTTTCTCGCCTTGTTAGAAATGAGCTGGTTTGATCCCTCGAAACAGAAAATCGCTTTTTTTTTGGTATTTTTTTTTTTGCGTCGCGCGGTTATTTTTAGCGTCTGCAGCAGAACTCGCATTAGTCATCACCTCCACATTCTTGTAGCTGTCACGTTTCATTCTACACAACCAGACACTATTAACCCCTTCCTTCTCGGAGCTCTTCAAGCAAACCACTTGCCGGGGATGCGCGTTCTCCCGTCTCCGCCCGTGAAATGGTTAACGAAGCACACGAACAGATCGTCCATAAATCTTGCAGCATTTGCTCTGCAGATGGGTGCGAGGTTCTCACAGAGTAAAAAGCTTTCTAAATTAAGAGCCTCGGGGGTCTGATGTTACTTCCAGATGAATCGCTAATGAGCCTGGAAATGTATTTTTAGAATCTGGTAAATTTCTCCTATTTCTGTGATTTCTGGGGGTCTTGTCGTTGTTTACTTTTATGTTACGCAGCGAAGCGGCGCGCCAGGAAAATCAACAACTTTGGGTTTTGCCTCTGGACAGTAGACGGAATATAAAATGAGAAGAATGAAAAGAGTCTCATGATGGTCATACCTATGAGCGAGCGGATCTGAGGGGATAAGCTGCTTCCAGACACACATGAGGCTGCTTATCTCTGTGGGGAATGAAACCTCAGGCATGTTGACAAGTACATTTATAGGAATGTTCATTCATACGATCATCGGCCTTTGTGAACGGGCAAACGCTTCGTCGGGTGGTCGTGTCTTTCATGCGGCAACAAAATTCTTTGTTGTGAGCAGCACATCCCCCCATGTAAATGGGGGCTGTGCTGCTGACGGCGATGACATGGTTTTGGAAACGGACACTCGTACGAATGATTATCTGCCCCGCATACAGCCTGAATCGGCTGGTGTGAAACCAGACAAACGCGCGCCAATCTTGTTGATCGGTGCCATGGCTCAGATTGAGAGCGCATTCACACCAGCGTTTTGCTTTCCGCCTGACAGGTGAGCCGGACCGGCTCTCTTTTCTGCAAGCGTTGCCCATAAGCCCACCACTCTCTTCTCAGGCTGCGCTGCAAATTCTTGCAACACAGTGACGTTCACGGGTCATGTGACCCGTCTGTGAGCAGAACCGCATCCGTGACGCCAGGGCCTCATGACAATTTGCAGCACTTTCTGGGAAGAAAGGGGCGGGCTTATGGGCAAAGCTTGCTGAAAAGAAAGGCGGTCCGGCCCGCCCCCTGGACTGCGTTTACTAATTTACATGCAGCGCAGGAACATTTTGATTAGCAATTACACAGGTATGGCTTTGTAAATGACCATGAGACAATTAGTCTTCTGAATGGTGGCAAGTGATGATTCTAGATCCAATCTGCGTTAGGGATTCCGTCACATGACCAGTGATGGCATTGCAAAAAATGACAGCCCACCAGACAGAGAGCTCAGAGACCAGAAGAAAAGGAAAAGATATCGGAAACTCTAAAACATGTTCTACTATTTATTCGACAGTGATCGGACAACAAACATGGCCGCACTTAGAGATAATATACACTTTGTTCAAAGGAAGAAAAAAAAAGCGCCCCCGGAAGAAATTGTTGTTTTACTGTAGAATTCGTCCCGCGGTTCCATCTCAGATATACAAATGATTGGCTGAATGGTCTTGTCACCTGAGACCCCTTGGCCTATAAGAGGCTCTCGGAGGCCCCTTGTGTGTAATGACCTCTTCTTCCGCTTGTGTAGAGCTTCTTGACTACTAGACGCCTCTACGACGCAGAGAAGAGATGTCACCCCGTTACCAGAGGGGGCGCATTATTGGGATGTGAGAAGCTGGATGGTCGTATTGATGAATTGTCCCCCACCGGGGCCGTTCTGACCAGACTGTTCTAGATGGGGGCACACAAGGTGACCAAGCTCAGGACCCCCCTTTCACAGACCACCAGTAGAGGAGCATCTGACCAGACTGTTAGGAGGTGTTGGAGCCAGTGGATGGGGGCACACAAGGTGACCGGGGCCCCGGACCTCCAACAGACCACTAGTAGAGAGGAGCGTCTGATTGTCCGACAAGAACCAGCAGCTACAACTGTTTCATCGTAGGCCATCCAGAGACAGGGGGCGCCATCGTTATACCCCTTTGTCTGTCAGAACCTTTTCCAGGTGCTTGGGAGAAGGTCATCTGGTCTCCTGGTGCCCATTACCTTTGACACCCACCGTCGCATCCGTTTGCAGGGATATCCTGAACGATGAAACTGGTCGCTAAGTAGAGGAACTGGGTTGTCTGGTGTGATGTCTTGGCGGTCATCGCATACAACAGTCGGTGCCCCCTAGTAGTGGTACGAGGGACAATGACAGCTCAGCGATATGTTCAGGACATCCTGCAGCCACATGTGTTCCTCTCATGGCGACTTCCAGCAGGATAATGCTCGGCCGCACACACAAGGGGGTCCCAGGAAGCCCCCACAATGTTGTCACACTTCTGTGGCTGCCGGGTCGCCAGATTCATTGCCAATAGAACACGTATGGGACCATCTGGGACTCCAACTTCCACAACCTACGAGTTTGCAGGATCTAGAGGCTCAGTTACAGCAAATGTGGAGCGATAACAGAAACTGTATGTCTCTATGCCCAATAGTATCACACCTTGTATCCGAGCTAGAGGCGGTACAACAGGGTACTAGAGCTTCCATGCCCACCTGTATCACATCTTGTATCCAAGCTAGAGGCGGTACAACAGGGTACTAGAGCCTCCATGCCCACCTGTATCACATCTTGTATCCAAGCTAGAGGCGGTACAACAGGGTACTAGAGCCTCCATGCCCACCTGTATCACATCTTGTATCCAAGCTAGAGGCGGTACAACAGGGTACTAGAGCCTCCATGCCCACCTGTATCACATCTTGTATCCAAGCTAGAGGCGGTACAACAGGGTACTAGAGCCTCCATGCCCACCTGTATCACATCTTGTATCCAAGCTAGAGGCGGTACAACAGGGTACTAGAGCCTCCATGCCCACCTGTATCACATCTTGTATCCAAGCTAGAGGCGGTACAACAGGGTACTAGAGCCTCCCTACAAGGGGTCGGTTCTCCACAATGAGTTTTCCTTTTGCTCTGATATTGTAATCTCTCTTACTTCTATCCGTGTTACAATCACACAAAAAAAGTTTTCTTCCACCCGACAACTTCTGGGGAGGGATTGGTGCTGACAATGAGTGTATATCATTTCTGGCTGTGTTGGTGACCCCATCTGGTATAAATACCCTTTTCCGCCTGGTATCTAGGACTCGGATACATTGTGCAGATCTGACAGGGTCTGACCTCTGCATCTTGGCTCTCGTTAAGTTAATATGTCCTGGAGGCTGCGGAGGGGATGGGATACATGCCCGCTCCCAAGCACCTGCCCAGGGGAGTCATCCCGCACGTGACATCATTAAAGTGACACGGGGGCCAGTGCTGATGAGCTAGAATCTCTGTAATTAAAGGACCACTCAGCACGGACTGCGGGGCGACTAATGACATTCATGGGGGTATACATTAGTGGAGGCGCCTACAGGAAAGCTGTGATCAGGGGGCAGATGTTATAGTCTATCAGTAATCCTGCTGAAGAGCCCAACATTATGGCTGCTTCTATATGGCTGCGGCTTCAGATTGCTGCAGGTGTATTTGGATGGCTCTGCTAGTCGGCACTCTGCAGCATTACTAGTGGGTAGTGCTAGATAGGAGCTGTTAGTTTGCTCGCTCTCTCTTTCTATCCTCTTTCACTTCTCTTTCTTTCTCTTGTTTCTTTATTTTTCTTTTCTTCTCCCGCGCCCCCCCTTTTGCACGCGCTCTCTCCCGCGCCCCCCTTTTGCACGCGCTCTCTCCCGCGCCCCCCTTTTGCACGCGCTCTCTCCCGCGCCCCCCTTTTGCACGCGCTCTCTCCCGCGCCCCCCTTTTGCACGCGCTCTCTCCCGCGCCCCCCTTTTGCACGCGCTCTCTCCCGCGCCCCCCTTTTGCACGCGCTCTCTCCCGCGCCCCCCTTTTGCACGCGCTCTCTCCCGCGCCCCCCTTTTGCACGCGCTCTCTCCCGCGCCCCCCTTTTGCACGCGCTCTCTCCCGCGCCCCCCTTTTGCACGCGCTCTCTCCCGCGCCCCCCTTTTGCACGCGCTCTCTCCCGCGCCCCCCTTTTGCACGCGCTCTCTCCCGCGCCCCCCTTTTGCACGCGCTCTCTCCCGCGCCCCCCTTTTGCACGCGCTCTCTCCCGCGCCCCCCTTTTGCACGCGCTCTCTCCCGCGCCCCCCTTTTGCACGCGCTCTCTCCCGCGCCCCCCTTTTGCACGCGCTCTCTCCCGCGCCCCCCTTTTGCACGCGCTCTCTCCCGCGCCCCCCTTTTGCACGCGCTCTCTCCCGCGCCCCCCTTTTGCACGCGCTCTCTCCCGCGCCCCCCCTTTTGCACGCGCTCTCTCCCGCGCCCCCCCTTTTGCACGCGCTCTCTCCCGCGCCCCCCCTTTTGCACGCGCTCTCTCCCGCGCCCCCCCTTTTGCACGCGCTCTCTCCCGCGCCCCCCCCCCCCCCCCCCCCCGTCTTGCACGCGCTCTCTCCCGCGCCCCCCCTCAGACTACAACTGATCACTGAAGATCCCACTAGCGGGTCACTGATTGTGAAGGGAGCCTTCTAGTAAGTTGGGAATTGTCCAAAGCAGAGAACCCCTTTAATGTGCTGGTAAACAGAATGGCCAGTGGATTGGTCTAATTAGGGCCGGGCTGTAGTACTTGCCACTGATGACCATGCCATGGCTGTCCTATGGGGATTGCAGGTTTAGTTCTACTTATAAAGACGAGACTGACATTGCAGCAGACAGCAGTAAGTGACATCTGGGTTGTGGTGGTTTTTCTGGTGGCCGCCATATCCCTATGATGTGGGGAGTGCAGACTCCTTCCATCAGGGTAATCTCATGCAGGTCATTTAAAGGCTTTTGGTTCTGTATTGCAAGAAAGAAAATCAATGAAGACGTGCTTCACCGGGGTTGTCTGAGATCAGACCGCGCACACGACGGAGTGCTGCGATTAACAGGCTATGTAATCAATAGACACATTGGGAATTAACTCCTTATTGTATGGTTAGTCTACCTGTAAATGTAAGGAACTAGACTCTGCACTTCTCCCCATCACCTGCAGGTGGCAGTCTGATTTTTCCAAAGACTGCACAGATTCTTACAAGTTAATGGTCGTTTTACTGTTTTACATCGGAGAGGCGAAGTGCAAGACAAAGGAATCTGTAAATAATGCAGATTCACATACACAGATGGTAGAACTGAGCAGGTACCAACGGTGATCATCCCAGATAACGGCAGGGTGGTGTCAGTCGAGGTGTGCCACATGTAAACTGCACTGTAGAGGTTCCGCACATTGTATACTCTCCAGTTATACAATTTTCCGAAATACTTTCTGTATAAATTCTTCACCGTTTTCAAGATCTCTGCTTGCTGTCAGTAGATGGGCACATTCACTGGGGATAAAAACTGAACCGTTTTCAGAATTGCCTTGTGACGAGCCATGCACCCGTGTGATCATTGCATCCCTAAAAGTAAACAACGGAGGGTCCTATTTTCTGACAGCAAGCAGAGATTTTCCAGGAGTCTAAGAGATCTATACAGAGTATATTGTGTAACTTTGCATATAATTTAGGTGGAGTTTTTGGATGTAAAACCTGGTATATATAGCTGAACTGCATAATCCAACACTGAGGGATCACCAGTATAAACATTTCATAGGTATGTAGTAAATTGCTTTAACAGCTGGATTATCAGATATTCTGATATATCAGACATTTATGCAAAATGCCTTCGCCTTTCCTCCCTTTTTGCCTCCGCCTTTCCTCCCTTTTTGCCTCCGCCTTTCCTCCCTTTTTGCCTCCGCCTTTCCTCCCTTTTTGCCTCCGCCTTTCCTCCCTTTTTGTCTCCGCCTTTCCTCCCTTTTTGCCTCCGCCTTTCCTCCCTTTGTGCCTCCGCCTTTCCTCCCTTTGTGCCTCCGCCTTTCCTCCCTTTGTGCCTCCGCCTTTCCTCCCTTTGTGCCTCCGCCTTTCCTCCCTTTGTGCCTCCGCCTTTCCTCCCTGTGTGCCTCCGCCTTTCCTCCCCCCCATTCCCGTTTTGCCATCCCCCTATAGTCCAGTGCTGCCCATTTAACACAGTAATGAGCAAAGCTTCTGTTCACCATCTATATAATCTCTAAAAGCCTTGTGCGGCGCAGAGTGCTAAGGCGGCAGAAATGCAGTCCTAAGCAGAGACCTGAACCAAGCGGGGATTGAACTCGCTCACTAAATACCAATACGGATGCCATTATCGGTCTGAATGTCTAACCTATCATTTGAGTGACTGAATGTGTCGCCGCCTGTTTGGTGAGACTTACTATTCTGGACTTTGGGTAGCAGCCGCTGTAGGATCGCTAATAGGAGGCTAACGGGCAGCGGCATCTGATGGACCCGTCAGTCGTTCATGTCAACCACCATCTGTAGTGCTACATTGCTCCTCTGTCACTTGCTGCATCCAATAGCAACTCCTGATCTCGGGGACCGGACCTCGTTCTAAGGGGGTCACCTGTGGTGGAACGACCTTTTGTTATTCCACGTGTCTACTGGAATGGGGAAGCTGTTGGTTGCTGTAAACCTCTGCTACGTCGCTGAGCGTTGTGTCGTCTCCTCTACAGGGACGCTCTACGGGTTGTGTCACAGCAGGGCGACACGGGGCCAAGAGTGGTGCAGCCGACGCCTGCCATACAACCGGAGAAAGTAGCACCAGTAACCCCACAGCGGCCTGCGCCTCCGGCAGTGGGACTCCAGCGCCCATCAGACCCTCCAATCTCCATCCCTGGGAAGCCCTTAGCGCCGGTAAGGATCCATAAGTTATATCCACATTTCCGTTCTCTATATGGTGCTTGTTCTTCCAAAAATGATGTTCCTTATAGTGCCTCAGAAGACACACATTGGTGGAGGGTCACCCTAATGCTGGTAGATGGTGGCCACCTGGGGAGAAAAGTACAAATCATCTACAAGTTGCATGATGGCGCATTTTCATACAACCAAAGTCTGTGCTTTCCTATCTGCTAGTCATGGCAGACTGATGATCGCAGCCTTCTCCCTTCGTACCACCAGCTTTAACTCTCCCTTTAAATGTAGTTTTGCCAGAAGCGTCGGCCGTCTAAAGCGCGTGACGTCTACAACAGCCAAGTTGTTGCTACTTGTGAATATACTGTTTTTAATCCCCCCGTTCTTGTTTCCAGGGGACGTTTACTGAAATACCAACCAGTAACATTCGAAAGGTTATTGCCAAGAGGTTAACAGAATCCAAGTCCACCATTCCTCACGCCTACGCCACCACGGACTGCGACCTCGGAGCGGTTCTCAAACTGAGGAAGGAGCTGGCCAAAGGTCAGTGAGCAGGTTCTACAGTAATTGCCTTAAAGGGAGGGCCGATGCCGCCAAAACCATTGGTATAACCTTGGCGACCTGTACATGGCCACCGCAGTACTACTGTGCATTATATATGCAAAGTTCCCAAACGTGAGAGAGTCATTATGTGGGGTCTGCTTTTATAGGTACGTCAGTATACTTAAAGGGCAATTTCACACACAGCTTAAAGGTCCATTTACACGCAAAGATGATTGCTCAAAATTCGTTCAAAAGATAGGATGATCCTCTAGGAGCTGTATGCAAAGAACAGCAGGTGGTCTGTTATCTGCATGCAGCCACTTTGTTCGCCCGTGGGACTGCTGCTGGATACAATGTTATCAGCGCTCCCATGGAGAATCAGTGTGATGTTCCTGCTATCAGCTCTCCGGCCGAACAATGGATTTTAAGCTTGACTAAAAATCGTCATTCGGCCGAAAAGTAAACAATGGTAGCATTTTCACGCAACGGTTATCACTCAAAAGACATTGTTTGAGCAAATTTTGAGCGATAATCGTTGCGTGTAAATGAGGCTTTACCCAGCTTTCCCTCCCTCCTGTAAGAGTGTCCTCTTAGTGGCAATCTGTTTCCAATTTGACTCGCTTGGCAACATCAGAATCCTTTCAGAGCTTCTTCTTTTGCCTGGTGGCTGGGAGGGCTCACTGAGCGGAAAATGCCATGTGTTCCTTTCCACGCTCCTCCCCTCTATTCCTATCCTCTGGTATTGCAAATAGAGTTTTTCCGAGGCTAGGATATTGATGACCTATAGGGTATGTTGTCAGTATTCAATCAGTGGGGGTCTGCCACCCAGGACCCCTGCCAGTCAGCTGTTTGAAGAGGCTGTGGGCTGCGGCCTCCTTTAAACAGCTAATCTTCAGAGCTGCAGCTTATATTGATGACCTATCCTGAGGATAGATCATCAATATCTTGGTCTTTGAAAACTTCTTTAAAGAGGTTGTGCAGGTTCTTAATATTGACATATTCTCAGGATACAGTAGGTCATCAAAAGTTGATCCGTTGGGGTCTGGCACTTGGGACTCCCGACAATCAGTTGTCCACTGTTTGAGCTGGAAGCACACCACTCCATACACTTTGCAGCTTTCTGACACTAAGTAAGTGGGGACAGTGACTGCAATACCTAGCTAAGCCACTGCTAAGTGTATGGCACTGTCTGCTTCTGGCTCTGTACACCAGTGCACCTGTCAGGAGAATAGCTAATTAGCAGGAGTCTCGTGTTGTGGACCCCTGTCAATCAACTATAGATTACCTATTCTAAGAATAGGTCATCAATATTCCCCCCACCAGACCCCGTTGTCGGCTCTACACCTGGTGACATCCCACCACCAGACCCCATTGTCGGCTCTACACCTGGTGACATCCCACCACCAGACCCCGTTGTCAGCTCTACACCTGGTGATATCCCCCCACCAGACCCCGTTGTCAGCTCTACACCTGGTGACATCCCACCACTAGACCCCGTTGTCAGCTCTACACCTGATGACATCCCACCACCAGACCCCGTTGTCAGCTCTACACCTGATGACATCCCACCACCAGACCCCGTTGTCAGCTCTACACCTGGTGACATCCCACCACCAGACCCCGTTGTCAGCTCTACACCTGGTGACATCCCACCACCAGACCCCGTTGTCAACTCTACACCTGATGACATCCCACCACCAGACCCCGTTGTCAGCTCTACACCTGGTGACATCCCACCACCAGACCCCGTTGTCAACTCTACACCTGATGACATCCCACCACCAGACCCCGTTGTCAGCTCTACACCTGATGACATCCCCCCACCAGACCCCGTTGTCAGCTCTACACCTGGTGACATCCCCCCACCAGACCCCGTTGTCAGCTCTACACCTGGTGACATCCCCCCACCAGACCCCGTTGTCAGCTCTACACCTGGTGATATCCCCCCACCAGACCCCATTGTCAACTCTACACCTGGTGACATCCCCCCACCAGACCCTGGTGTCAGCTCTACACCTGGGGACATCCCCCCACCAGACCCAGTTGTGAACTCTACACCTGGTGACATCCCCCCTCCAGACCCTTGTTATCAGCTCCACACCTGGTAACATCCCCCCGCCAGACCCTGTTGTCAGGTCTACACCTGGGGGCAGCCTTTCAATAGACCCAGTTGTGAACTCTACACCTGGTGACATCCCCCCACCAGACCCCATTGTCGGCTGTACACCTGGTGACATCCCCCCACCAGACCCCATTGTCGGCTCTACACCCGGTGACATCCCACCACCAGACCCCATTGTCAGCTCTATACCCGGTTACATCCCCCCACCAGACCCCATTGTCGGCTCTACACCTGGTGACATCCCACCACCAGACCCCATTGTCAGCTCTACACCTGGTGACATCCCCCCACCAGACCCCGTTGGCAGCTCTACACCTGGTGACATCCCCCCACCAGACCCCGTTGTCAGCTCTACACCTGGTGACATCCCACCGCCAGACCCCGTTGGCAGCTCTACACCTGGTGACCTCCCCCCACCAGACCCCGTTGTCGGCTCTACACCTGGTGACATCCCCCACCAGACCCCGTTGTCGGCTCTTCACCTGGTGACATCCCCCCACCAGACCCCATTGTCAACTCTACACCTGGTGGGATCTGATGGTTTCTGTATTGGGGTCTCCTGTGTGATCCTCTCCTTTATACCTAATGCTCACACATCACCTGACCGCACAGGACTGTTGGGGGGCACATACTTCTGTCAACATAGTGTATAAAGGTAATTTTTTTGCTGCACTTCCCCTTTTAGGATAGGAGGAGAGAGTGTTATTAACTTACATCTACGAATTGGAATGATGTCCCCAAACTAAAGCCCCCTGTAATGCGGCGCCTGCGGGAGGGTTGGTGTGACTGCAGATCTCTCCATACGTTGTGGATTACACTGGTTAAAAAAAAATCCATCAGATTAGGGAAAAAAAGGGTCTGTTAATCGGCGTGCGGCTCGGGGCCCGACCTCGCTGCTAATGTAAGGTTCATCTGCCCGGCTCCAGCTATTTTCCTAGATACGCAACGTATTTGGTCACCGAGCATGGGACGCAGCCAACGCTCCCAGACTGCATGGAGCTGGGAGGTGTAATTAGAGATGAAATAGCGGAAACTCCAGGAAAATCCGTGCCCCCCCCCCCCCCCCTCCGCTCTACATTCCTCAACGTTTTTAGGCAAAACACATTCTCTGGCGGTGAGGCATCAAATTAGAGCGAGTGACGTTTATCTGAGCATGGATAGCGGGCCGCGCGGCACAACCGTACGCTCATTGTTGCGGTTTTTGCAATGCAGTTTCCCCTTGAATGGTCCTTTTTAACCTTGCGTTAACCTTTTCCTTTCCAGTGCGAACAGTTTAGCGGTGTCACTGGTTGTCTCTCCCCTTTTACACGGACGTTCTAGTGATGGGGCTACGTGAAGACTTTGGTCGCATGGCGAGATTTTATGTAATCTATAGCTGATCGTGGGGGTTTGCTGCTCGGGATCCCTGCCGATCAACTCTTAGAAGGGGACGTGCCGCTCGCTTGAGCACTGCGGCCACTTCGTTCATCCATGGCTTGGTCTGAGGGCAGCTTAGTCCCACTCAAGTGAATGAGATTGAGCTGCTATATGTTTGGCGCTGTGCAGGTACTGTGGCGTTCGCACTGTTGTCACTTCCATTAGTTGACCAGCAGGGATGTCGGGCGCTGGCGCCCCACCAATTAACTATCGATGATAGTTCATTAATAGTGAAGTCCCGGAAGACCCCTTTAAATTGTATGAAGCTCACACTGCGATTTAGTTGGTTGCAACGGTAAATTGTACACAGACTGCAGCCATTTTTTCGTCATGTGACTTGAAGTTGTGCAGCCATAGTTCTACGCTAAGGCCCCTAGCGCACTCACGTATTTGGGGCCATGGGCTGTCCGTATTACTCCACAGACGGCACCCAGCCCGCTATACTTAGCGGAAGCACTTTGGCAGTGATTCCAGCCTCCAGTCGTCTTGGGTCTGATGCCACAAGGTTTGCACACCAGGTTTTGGGGATTTTCTGCCACTCTTCTCTCAGGCTCTGTCAGGTTGGATGGGGGCCATCTGTGGACGGACATTTTTAGGTCTCTCCAGAGATGTTCATGTCAGGGCTCTAGCTGGGCCACTGAAGGACATTCACAGAGTTGTCCCTAAGCCCCTCATGTTGTCTTGGCTGTGGTCTTAGGGTCATTGTCTTGTTGGAAGGTGGACCTTCTGCCCAGTCTGAGGTTCCTTACGCTCTGGATCAGGTTTTCATTCAGAATATCTCTGTACTTTGCTCCATTCAGCTTTCCATCAACCCTGACCGGTCTCCATGTTCCCCAGCATGATGCTGCCACCACCAGGCTTCACTGTAGGCATGGTATTGGGCAGGTGATGAGCGGGCCTGGCTTCATCTGAACATAACACTTGGAACTGAGGCCAAAAAGTTCCATCTTGGTTTCCTCAGACCAGAGCATCTTGTTTCTCGCAGTCTGAAAGTTCTTTAGATGCTTTTTGGTAACTCCAGGCGGCTTCCATGTGTTACGAAGGAGGCTTCTTTCTGGCCGCTCTGCCATGAAGCCCAGATTGTTGGAGGCTGCAGTGATGGTTGACCTGGAAGTTTCTCCCATCAGCACACAGGATCTTTGGAGCTCAGCCAGAGTGACCACCTTGGTCACCTTCCCTCCTGATTACTTAATTTGGTGGGTCGGCGGCTCTAGGAAGAGTCCTGGTTGTTCTTCCATGTAAGTATTATGGGGGTCGCTGGGTTCTTGGGAACTTTCAGTGCAGCAGAAATGTTTTTGCAGCTTCTCCAGCTCTGTGCCTCCACACAATCCATGCTCTATAGGCAGTTCTTTCCTCCTCAGGGCTCAGTTTTGTCTCTGATATGCATTGTGAGCGGTGAGATATTATATAGACATGGGGTGTCTTTAAAAATGCTGTCCAATCAGCTGAATTTCCTGCAGGTGACTCCAAACAAGGTGCAAAACATCTCAACAGAAATTGGAGGCCCCCGCAGCTGCATTTCAGGGTTCATACCAAAAGGAGTGAATACTTATGTCAATGCAAAATGCTAGTTTCAAAAGTTTTTTTTAAAGATGTCTCCCATTCTGTGGTCCCTTTGCCATTACGGGCCATTATGTGCGGAATGATGGGGGGAAACTTGGAAAATGTTTAAAGTTTGCATGAGGCCACAACATAACTAAAGGGTGTGAAGACTTTCCGCATGCAGTGTAGATTTCATTACTGGTGGGTGAATAGACCCCCTGACAGCTCGGGCCGCCGGCTCTGGGCTCCGCAGGCTCCTCCAGCCATTCATCAATGTTCCTGAACAGGTCACTGGCTCCGGCTGACAGCTACTAAATAAAGGCTGGTTCCCACACGCTGGGGACTGGCAGCCGCGTTTCCTGGGTAGGAGGCGATGGCGAGGGCAGGATGTGCAGAGCGGGCCTGGTAGCGGGAGGACGGGGATTATTAAATCAGCATTGTGTAACCGGAGCAGCAAACCAATGTTCTTTTCTACTGAGATTAGAGATTACAGGATTAACCCCTCGGCCGCCGCCGCTGCAGAGAGCTTAGATCCAGTTCTTGCATCACCAACTGTAACGTTACCAAGGATTTTTCATCATCCAAAAGCTGCCGTGTTTCTTTAATCCCAGACAACCCCTTTAATCCCGGACAACCCCTTTAAGACCAGACTGTGAAAATTAATTCCGTGTTCAAAATGGCCGCCTGCAGCGCATGTAGATGAGAGCGGTAATAAAAACTGATAGACTAATACCTATAAATGGCAAAACCCGACTCATTGCCTTGATTGATAACGGTTTATGTAATGGCCTGCCCGCTGAGCCATGACTGCCGCCAGCTGGGATGTAACGGGTTGGGGAGCGGCTGATGATGTCATTAACGCACTTTCTCCTTTTTTTTTCCCCCACCCTGATTCAGATAATATTAAGGTCTCCGTGAACGACTTCATCATTAAAGCCACGGCCGTCACTCTCAAGGTAAGTCCGGACCAGTGCCACATATCCTACATCTGTGGTTGGCATCCGGAGATCACCAAGTCATGCTGGGAGTTGTAGTCTCATAACAGCAGGTTGGACAATAGGCTGCAGGGATATAGCTCATCTGTGATGCTTACAGATGTAGCAAATCTAAACTTGACCATCAACGTGCTATGATAACTTGGGATAGGTCATCAGTAGTTGATTGCCGGGGACCAACTGCTCGAGATTCCCGACAATCAGATAATTGGCTCGCTGTGAGTACAGCAGGATCAGATGTCGTCATCGTGGTCGGAGGCAGAAGCATCGTATAGGGCAGACACTCATTATTGCACCGCTCTCTACCATGCTTCACTGCTGCCTGCAGACACTCATTATTGTACTGCTCTCCGCCATGCTTCACTGCTGCCTGCAGACACTCGTTATTGTACCGCTTTCCACCATGCTTCACTGCTGCCTGCAGACACTCGTTATTGTACCACTCTCCACCATGCTTCATTGCTGCCTGCAGACGCTCCTTATTGTACCGCTCTCCACCATGCTTCACTGCTGCCTGCAGACACTCATTATTGTCCCGCTCTCCACAATGCTTCACTACTGCCTGCAGACACTCATTATTGTCCCGATCTCCACCATGCTTCACTGCTGCCTGCAGACACTCATTATTGTCCCGCTCTCCACCATGCTTCACTGCTGCCTGCAGACACTCATTATTGTCCCGCTCTCCACCATGCTTCACTGCTGCCTGCAGACATTTATTATTGTACTGCTCTCCCCCATGCTTCACTGTTACCTGCAGACACTCATTATTGTACTGCTCTCCACCATGCTTCACTGCTGCCTGCAGACACTCATTATTGTACCGCTCTCCCCATGCTTCACTGCTGCCTGCAGACACTCATTATTGTACCGCTCTCCACCATGCTTCACTGCTGTCTGCAGACACTCATTATTGTACCGCTCTCCCCATGCTTCACTGATCCCTGCAGACACTCATTATTGTACTGCTCTCCCCCATGCTTCACTGCTGCCTGCAGACACATTATTGTACCGCTCTCCACCGTGCTTCACTGCTGCCTGCAGACACATTATTGTACCGCTCTCCATCATGCTTCACTGCTGCCTGCTGACACTCATTATTGTACCGCTCTCCACCATGCTTCACTGCTGCCTGCTGACACTCATTATTGTACCGCTCTCCATCATGCTTCACTGCTGCCTGCAGACACTCGTTATTGTACCGCTTTCCACCATGCTTCACTGCTGCCTGCAGACACTCGTTATTGTACCACTCTCCACCATGCTTCATTGCTGCCTGCAGACGCTCCTTATTGTACCGCTCTCCACCATGCTTCACTGCTGCCTGCAGACACTCATTATTGTCCCGCTCTCCACAATGCTTCACTACTGCCTGCAGACACTCATTATTGTCCCGATCTCCACCATGCTTCACTGCTGCCTGCAGACACTCATTATTGTCCCGCTCTCCACCATGCTTCACTGCTGCCTGCAGACATTTATTATTGTACTGCTCTCCCCCATGCTTCACTGTTACCTGCAGACACTCATTATTGTACTGCTCTCCACCATGCTTCACTGCTGCCTGCAGACACTCATTATTGTACCGCTCTCCCCCATGCTTCACTGCTGCCTGCAGACACTCATTATTGTACCGCTCTCCACCATGCTTCACACTGTCTGCAGACACTCATTATTGTACCGCTCTCCCCATGCTTCACTGATCCCTGCAGACACTCATTATTGTACTGCTCTCCCCCATGCTTCACTGCTGCCTGCAGACACATTATTGTACCGCTCTCCACCATGCTTCACTGCTGCCTGCAGACACATTATTGTACCGCTCTCCATCATGCTTCACTGCTGCCTGCTGACACTCATTATTGTACCGCTCTCCACCATGCTTCACTGCTGCCTGCTGACACTCATTATTGTACCGCTCTCCATCATGCTTCACTGCTGCCTGCAGACACTCATTATTGTACCGATCTCCACCATGCTTCACTGCTGCCTGCTGACACTCATTATTGTACCGCTCTCCATCATGCTTCACTGCTGCCTGCAGACACTCATTATTGTACCGCTCTCCATCATGCTTCACTGCTGCCTGCTGACACTCATTATTGTACCGCTCTCCACCATGCTTCACTGCTGCCTGCTGACACTCATTATTGTACCGCTCTCCACCATGCTTCACTGCTGCCTGCTGACACTCATTATTGTACCGCTCTCCACCATGCTTCACTGCTGCCTGCTGACACTCATTATTGTACCGCTCTCCACCATGCTTCACTGCTGCCTGCTGACACTCATTATTGTACCGCTCTCCCTATGCGACCTGGCTGTGATTGTTTAACAATCCAAATTGCAGCCCTGAAACAGTCGCACAACAGCAAGTTGAATACTTTTTTTGATTGCGCAATTTTTTTGAGTCTTTGTTGTGTGACCCGTTACCCTAGCCTAAAGTAGGACTGCGACAACAACCCGCGCCACGAAGATAATCTTAGTGTTTAGTTCCACTGAGGAAACAGAGCATGACATTGCTGCCCATTGGGCTGTCTATGCAGTGCCTACATGTGCTTCGTCCTCCAGAGAGAGGGAGGCGCTCTTTCTATCTGCTCCAGGTTAGGGATGACGATCCTGAATGTAGGACCCCCTGCTACAGTCCACCACTATAAAGTGGGGTCAAACTGACTCATCTCCCATGGCATCAGTCGGGAAGCCATGATTCATGCGCAGCGCGTTGCACGTATAACTGGGAGGTGTGCCGCACGTTGGAGAGGGTAGGAAAGATTGCAGCATCGGTGGTGCATGGGCAGGGTGGGCGGCGCGGGCACGGGGTAGAGTGTGAGGTCTTGGATGGAGCTGTAATAACGTGTTGTGTTACATCAGATACCTTACAGGCGCCCTAATTATCACGTGGACATCTGCTCGACTGAAGGTGCACCTGTCACCCTTAATTAATATTCCCTGATGCAACGCAGATTATATTCCTACACAGAGATGCGGCCCGTGACCGCTGCCGACGACTGTGGAAAAACACTGCAGACTAGAATGCCTTCATCCCTGCGGTCTGATGACCCTATAATCCGGCAATTGTTTCCACATACAGAATGCAGTTCCTCTTGTCTGGCCACTACTGTACACTGACCGTTATCACCCCCCATCTAGTAGCGTCGGACTCCTGTGGTCTTCCGAACCGCAGCAATTCCTCATGGTGTAGATTCCACTGGGTGAATTAATGGTTCTGCAGGAATATCGGCCCCTGCGGACAGGAAGCTTCTTGTAGTCACTGCAGATTAGATGGAGGTGCTGACATGCTCTGACCAGCTGACAGGAAGGGGTCAGCGGTTCATGCTGCTTGTACCAAATTCTGACTTCCCATCAGCAACAGAAATCTGGATCCATCTGACCAGGAGATGTTTTTCCGCTGCTCAGTGATACAAGTTTTGCGCTCTTTTGCCCGCTGGAGTCTCGTCTTTCTGTTCCTCTTAGACACAATGGCGCTGGAACTGGTCGTCTGCTGTTATAGCCATCTGTGAGAAGGAATGGCGAGCTGTACTTTTGCACACATTAGTTGGAGCACCAGTGTTGTATTCGGCTGCTCCTGACTACGTAGTGCTTGTTGGTCAGAACGATTCCTGACATCCTCCTCCGACCCCTATCGAAGATGAGTTATTTCCATCCACAGGATCCCCTTTCTCTGAGTGTTTTTCCTCCATCCCGCCATTCTCAGTATACTCTCCACACCATTCCATGAGCCAACCCCACACGTTTGACAGCGACATCCCAGCCCCGGCTAGTCCAGCACCGATGACCGGCCTCGTTGGAAGTCGCTCCGATCGCTGGATTTTCCCATCTAATGTGGATTCACACTGAAACTGATCCACGGAAAACTTGTCACGTGATTTTATGTCACACTCAGGGGTCACGGGGGGAACATTTCCATACAGGGAAGCGCCAATTGTGAAAGGGTCAGGGTCTCTAATAAAGTGGCAGTCAGCATATTATAACTAGAGTCATTATTATGGCGCACACAGTGATCATTCCCATTCTGAAGGGACAACTAAACACCCTGCAAACAGCAGCTCAGATCTCACCGTCCTTTTGTGACTGTGATTTGGGTAGAAAGAGGTATTTTCCAGCAATGTATAGTTTTGATAGTGGTGGCATGAGAACAGATCAGACGGGGGTGTGAGATGATATACAGGCGTACACAATTTCTGTGTGTGTATATATAATTACTATCACACATACATATATATATAATCTCCTGTACGCATCCCGCCTGCACACAGGCCTCCAGCAGCCCCACCTGTTTGCCTCTTTCCTGACCCACGGAGCGGAGCGCGGATAGTGGGGGTTGTAGTCGCGGCACAGGTGGCAGCTCCCTCTGGGCAGTGTCGGATACTGAGCACATGCCGCGTGTTTCCTCCTAGCAGCTCCCAGGGCAGCAGCGCCCCCTCCTCCCCGCTGGCAGCCGGCTAATGAGTGCCAGTACTGCACGGCTCCTCCGCTCGTGTGTACTGGGTAGGAAAATTCATTTCCCCGGCACGGGGCGATCCGCAGTCTAGAGGAAACAAACGGATTCCTTCTGCCATTATTTTAATTCCTAAAAACGTAATCTTTGGGGAGTTCCAGTTGACTTGCTCTTTTGTTCGCGCCGCGTCCCTCTGCTGTTCTGTATCACAGACGCTGCAGACGGGGATTTGCCCGTATGCTGCGGTT
The DNA here is from genome assembly GCF_035609145.1 of Eleutherodactylus coqui. NCBI lineage: Eukaryota > Metazoa > Chordata > Amphibia > Anura > Eleutherodactylidae > Eleutherodactylus > Eleutherodactylus coqui. The sequence goes on along the minus strand of NC_089847.1, from coordinate 128,433,632 downwards.
TGTAGCAGAGAGGAAGCAGCGCTCACAATGTGGACTACAGTATATAACAGTTATTATGGCTTTATGGTGTTTTGGGCTGTATGGGGTTGGCAGAACGCAGTCTGCTTCATAATCTATAGGGCTCAGCGGCGCCCCCCAGTCTGTGACAATACAATATGGTCAGCCGATCCGTGGTGCGGCCAATGTACGGGAAGGAGGGATAAGCATTGCCTGGGGAATTTTGCTAGCGACTTATGCCGCCTTTAGACGGAAGGTTCAAACAATCCTTCAGTCTAAACGTGAGCCGACAGCGAACCAGAATCGTTCACTTCTCATTCGTCGTTTGGCTCCTGCAGGCGCGCAAATCATCATTGGCTCATTCGCATTAAGTACCGATCATTCACTTATATGGAATGATTCTCGTTTCAACAAGCCAACGCTCGTTCAAACCAGAATCTGCTTGTCTAAAAAAGAGCATTACCGTATTTTTGTGACTTGGAAGGTAAAATAAAGAAACCCCTTGTCTTTTGCATATTTTCCCCACGTCCTCCGATGGGATGTCTGCCGGCCGCCGTAGCCGGTAGGTACCTAGGGAGCGTCCCCATAGTATTTAATACTACACTGTTGGATTACAAGGGGGCAGCCAAAAGTAACGGGAAGCACCTTCTGGTGGGTGTCGTTAGTAGCGCAGGCTTCTGTTGCCTGGTGAGTGTCTGCGGACCCCTCCTGCGGCGGTACACCGGCCCACCTTGTGCAGAAAGTTTGCATTCGGCTCAAGTGATTTATTTATTTTCTTTCATTTCGTTGTTTCAACAAGTTGTTCAGTTTTTCGCCTCTTTTGTGAGGGCCGATTCATACAAACAAAAGTTGCCAATTATTTTTTTTCCATCTCCGATGGATCGGACCAATAGTTAAAGGGGTTGTCCCGCGCCGAAACGGGTTCCCCCCCCCCCCCCTCCCCCCCCCGTTCGGCGCGAGACAACCCCGATGCAGGGACCTAAAGAAAAATCCGCACAGCGCTTACCTGAATCCCCGCGCTCCGGTGACTTCTTACTTACCGGCTGAAGATGGCCGCCGGCATCTTCTCCCTCCGTGGACCGCTGGGCTTCTGTGCGGTCCATTGCCGATTCCAGCCTCCTGATTGGCTGGAATCGGCACGTGACGGGGCGGAGCTACACAGAGCCCCATTGAGAACAGAAGAAGACCCGGACTGCGCAAGCGCGGCTAATTTGGCCATTAGACGGCGAAAATTAGTCGGCTCCATGGGAACGAGGACGCCAGCAACGGAACAGGTAAGTGAAAAACTTCTTATAACTTCTGTATGGCTCATAATTAATGCACAATGTACATTACAAAGTGCATTAATATGGCCATACAGAAGTGTATAGACCCACTTGCTGCCGCGGGACAACCCCTTTAAATCTTGTTCTTGCCCCACACTTTGACCCCTTTGCGTCACCTTTGGTGGATGATTTTGGGGTCATCAGATTTGTGACATCCTCACCACCGCCGTAAAATCCTAACACTTGAGTTTGATACATGGAGTGATCGGTCAGGCGAGGCGGAAGTTCCTATGTTAAAGGGGTTGTCCCGCGCCGAAACGGTTTTTTTTTTTTTTCAACCCCCCCCCCCCCCGTTCGGCGCGAGACAACCCCGATGCAGGGACCTAAAGAAAGCTTACCGGAGCGCTTACCTTAATCCCCGCGCTCCGGTGACTTCTATACTTACCGGTGAAGATGGCCGCCGGCATCCTCTTCCTCCGTGGACCGCAGCTCTTCTGTGCGGTCCATTGCCGATTCCAGCCTCCTGATTGGCTGGAATCGGCACGTGACGGGGCGGAGCTACACGGAGCTACACAGAGCCCCATAGAGAACAGGAGAAGACCCGGACTGCGCAAGCGCGGCTAATTTGGCCATCGGAGGGCGAAAATTAGTCGGCACCATGGAGACGAGGACGCCAGCAACGGAGCAGGTAAGTATAAAACTTTTTATAACTTCTGTATGGCTCATAATTAATGCACAATGTACATTACAAAGTGCATTAATATGGCCATACAGAAGTGTATAGACCCACTTGCTGCCGCGGGACAACCCCTTTAAGTCTGGCGGCGCTGCTGTGCTTCAGCCAACAGAGCCGCTAGAGAGAGTCAGGGCTCCTGCACCATGGCGACGGCGATATCGGGCCACGAACCACACAATGGGTGATATCGCAAAAAGATAGGACATGCATAGCATCGCAGCGTGGCGCCACGCAGTAAAGTTCCTATGTGAATGAGCCCGTTTTAGGTTTGCGTAGCGAACGTCGCGTCAATCTAGTAACATAAGCGTACAGACTCCGGCATTGTCGGGCATTGTGACCTCATGTAACACGTATCCTCCTTCCTGTCCCCAGCAAATGCCCGAGGTGAACGTCACTTGGAACGGTGAAGGGCCGAGCCGGTTGGAGTCCATTGACATCTCTATTGCCGTGGCAACTGATCGAGGACTAATCACTCCCATAATAAAGCAAGCCAGCAGCAAGGGGATTCAAGAAATTGCAGACAGTGCCAAGGTAAGATAAGCATCTGGAGGGGGTCAACCTGCCTGCCTGTGGTCTCCATTCAGAATATATTGTGTAAACATCTCCTCATCTCCCCCCCCCCCCCATACTGATATAACAGTGACAGATAATTCTCTACATGAGATCTGATGTCACTTTACTGGTCGGAATCAAAACTCCATAGATTGAAAAGTTTAAAGGGCTCATCCAACGGGCCTTGAAACGCATTAGCTACTGGATATTAATAATGAGGGTTGCCTGATCACCCAACATCATTCCCCCGATAGCTGCTACCGCTCCTGTAAAGTTGTACCTACCCTACTCTGCCGCGGGGATCCAGGATGTGAGCGCTGATGCCCGCAGTTCAGAATGATGACTCTGCAGCCTCTGATTGGTGGTTTCCTGTGGTTACATCATCCACAATAGCCAATGGGATCCCCCCAGCAGAAGAGGGGCGGGGTGGAGGGGGGGGGGGGGGGGAGTACAGCTCTTCTTGTTAATGCAGTTACAGCTATAGGGGGGATGTTGCCTGGTAATTGGACAATCCTTCAACCTCTGTATTACTAATATCCTGTAGTAAATGTGTTTGCCTCTTCTTCAGAGAGCTGGAGTGAACATGATGGCTTCTACCTCGAGAGGTTGGTGTCACCCATAGAGGAAAAACATGTTCTTCTATGGATTACACCAAACATGTTTGTTTTTTTTGTATATGGGTTGTACCCAGCTCTTGTAGGAGGAGCCATTGTGTTCAGCTCCAGCTCTGAAGAAGAGACGACGGGGCTTGAAACATGTTAGCTTCTGGATATTAGTAGCAAAGAGGATCAAACTTTCAAGCTATGGAGTTTTGATTTTGACCGGTTCTCATGCTTTTGTTTTGCACTCCTTCACATGGTTCTGCAGTTTAGATGACCGTGACCTTGAGACAACGGCACCGTACAGTACATAGCTCTCTACTTACCGTACCGGATGCCTCCATTGATTACACCTGCTAGGGGCTTCCAGGTTGACACGGTTTGCTGCTAATGATTATAAACCACCTTGGTCATGCTCTATTAGTGCTCAGTACTTCGTATCACATCACCATTTTAAATGCAGCTCCTGGGGTGATCAGCCCATTGACCCAGGTCCCACTTGTAGTACCCAGGGCGAACAGCTGATTTCTCGAAGGATATCATGGCCAGCCAGGCATCTTCCCTGCAGTGGCCACTACAGGGGAAATGTAGTATTACATGACCACCAATCAGATGAATTGCCACCCTTGTAATTCGGGAAGTCCACCTGAGAGCATCCCGTATCATAGACGAGAATCTCTCTCTTTGGTGTATATGTGTCCTAGTAGAGCATGCTAACAGGGCTGGTCTTCTTTGGACGACCCCTTTAAGGGCATACATGTGCATCTACCTGCTTGTCGTTCTTTGAAGTCGCCCGTCTTCACACACTGATATAAATAATCTGATGTATTGCTGTCCTCTAAGACCAGCAGAGTTGAAAGGAGTTCCTGGGGACAAGTGTTACGGCTATGTATCATCTTGGGAACAACCCTGCTTATTAAGTCACCGCCTCTGATATCATCGCTTCCTGGATTATTTTTAGGAAACCATATTGGCATTGGATTGGAGGAGTCCTCGTGTGGAGCTGGAGTCCCCAGAGGCATACCTCCGGGTATTTAGCCATTTAAGAAATGATCTGTTGTGCAGTTATGAAGGGGTTAAGGATCACACAGTTACAGATCAGTCGGTCACTATACAGGCTGCAGAGACACCTTGCACCTGACCGTGACTCCGAACCAAATTACATCATCAAATCAGTGAATGGAACCATTTCATCAATAGACAGTCACATGGCGACTCTCATCAACACCGTCGGAGATATTACATGAGTGTAACACTGTCCAGAGGCGGAATACATGACATTGTCCTGCCTTTGTTTTGCTCGATACGACTATAATATGTCATTTAAAAGAATAAAGTAAATGTGTACATACATTACTTATCCTGTACTGATCCTGAGTTATATCCTGTATTATACTCCAGAGCTGCACTCACTATTCTGCTGGTGGAGTCACTGTGTACATACATTACTTATCCTGTACTGATCCTGAGTTACATGCTGTATTATACTCCAGAGCTGCACTCGCTATTCTGCTGGTGGAGTCACTGTGTACATACATTACTTATCCTGTACTGATCCTGAGTTACATGCTGTATTATACTCCAGAGCTGCACTCACTATTCTGCTGGTGGAGTCACTGTATACATACATTACTTATCCTGTACTGCTCCTGAGTTATAGCCTGTATTATACTCCAGAGCTGCACTCACTATTCTGCTGGTGGAGTCACCGTGTACATACATTACTTATCCTGTATTATACTCCAAAGCCGCACTCACTATTCTGCTGGTGGAGTCACTGTGTACATACATTACTTATCCTGTACTGATCCTGAGTTACATCCTGTATTATACTCCAGAGCTGCACTCACTATTCTGCTGGTGGAGTCACTGTGTACATACATTACTTATCCTGTACTGATCCTGAGTTACATCCTGTATTATACTCCAGAGCTGCACTCACTATTCTGCTAGTGAAGTAGATCCTGTACCGATCCTGTGTAAAGCCTGACAGCTCTGATAGTGGTTTACAGGTACATTCGCTCCTGTGACTCCTGTAGCTCCTGCTAGGATGTTCTTTGGTTTTGGAGGGTATACCACGTTACCCTTTGTGCATCCTTTCCTCTTTCTCGTTCTCACGCTGTACATTAAATTCCTGGCCTCTCCATGATGTCAGCGTGTCTCCCCCTGCCCAATCACTCACCCCACCCAGAAGTATAATGGGGCCTCCTAGATGTCATCACTGTCACCTCTCCCTTCCCCATCCTTTGAGGGGAGTCGAACCGTTGTCGAGAGTGTCACAGATGAGGAATGTGGGGTGAAGCTCTGGACAACGCCTGGTCCTGCAGTAACCGTGGCACAGTAATTCCCAGCATGCACTGGGCGTCATAGCCGCCCCTGATTTGTGTTGCCCACTCTGCTGAGAACCTCTTTTACGACGGCTCTGATTTGCATCCAACATCTGATGATCCAGCACTGAGCTGCTCGAAGACCGGAATTGGAGTGGGGAGACAATTGTGGCCGTCCTTCAGATCTTTACCCTTTAGTCGCGTTCACACGGGCGATATCCGGCCGATGGCGATATGGTGAATATCACGCATGAAAGGAACACATTCATGGATTTATTCACCCGGGCGATTTCTGCCTCTGACCAACCGTCTGCGATAGGAAAGCCGCTGCGTGGCGTATTTTTTGGCGATTCCGTTTCAGAAACACCCATTATTTCCTAGGGTAGCAAATAAAAAAATTGCATCAGACTCGTGCGTAGATTTCACGCGAGTGCAATGCCGTATTTCTATTCTCACTGTTGGTACACGATTTTCACGCGCTACACGTTGCAGAGACGCGATGCGGTACGCCGCACTCACAGCAGAACTTCACGATATATCGTAGAAAAGGTTTATGCCACAGATGTCGGTTCGGCGGGGGTTACACCTCTGGGACACCTTTCTATCTGGTGGACGGGGGCCACAGGGGCTGCACTGATCAGACAAGTCCTTTTGAGCACGTTCACACGGAGCTAAATTGGCGCATTGGGAAATCTGCACCAAAATCCACAGCAAATACTGCATCCGAGTCCGCTCCATCGATATGAGCCTTGCTGCGGACGTCTGACTTCTGGTTGCCTCATAAATCCTGCAAGTGAAGGAGCCGCAATGCCATGTAGGGCCCCCCTCGTGTGCGGAGCTGCAGCATGTCTCCACTTGAATGGACCTGGGCTTAAGTTCCTGCATAGCCGGTGGCTGGAATGCTGCTGTGAAGGAACTGCAGCCATTTGATTCTCAGGATTGTGGGGCTCCAGAGTTTGGGTGTAAACTGATGGCAAAGTCTAACAATATCATCTCTTTATGAGATGGGAATATCCCTTTAAGGGAACAGACCTAATACTTCTCACGGCTGGGGGTTTGCTACAGTTGATTCCACTGTAGACAATCCTCTGTGACGGACAAGGTGGCACCGATCGCTCTCATTTGTTACACTTTGCTTGTATTGATACATTGTATCCGCCTGAGGTCCAGGCTGCAACAGTAACCTGTGAGAAGTATTCGGTCCCTACAGGTTCTCGCCTCTGGATGGAAGGAACACTCCCATTCACTGACTGCAAGCAGACGTCTTGGGATGAAGGGGAATGCATATTAGGGAATTGAGTGTTATGCAGTTCATTAAAGGGGTTGGAACAGAATTAAAGGGGTATTCCAGTTAGTGGATGAAATTACACATTTTCACCCATCTACTGGACAGTGAAAACTGGTTGATCAGTGGGGGTCCAACTAGTGAGACCCCCACCAATTCTGAGAACGGGGGACCCATGTCCTTCCTCTTCGCAAAGCAGATTGTCCTCGCCTTATTTCCCTAGCATAGCAGTGATTGGCCGCTGGTCGTCTCGGCTCCATCCATTTCGGTGGTGCAGACAGATAGGTAAGCGCTGCGCTCGGCTAGTTTTGTCAGCCGATTGACCTGAATGAGCGAAGCCTTGTATGCGCGGTGCCGCTCCATTCATTTCAATGCGGCTGGTGGAACTAGCGCAACGCCCATACTCCGTGATCTCCGGCACTGGAATGGAGCGACACTGTGCATGCGCGACCACTGCTCCGTTCAATCTCCTCCTCACTGTGGTGGGTGCAGCAAGCCTGCAGTGTGGGGAAAACCGGGATCGGTAGGGGTCTCAATGGTGAGACCCCAGCAGATCAGACTTGTATCAACTGCCCCTTGGATAGGTGATAAAAGTTACTTCTGGTACACTCCCTTTAGTGTTAGTTAGGGGTCTATCGGCTGCAGTGCGGTTGTTGTGTTCTCTCTCTGTGTACAATTAGTGATCAGGACGAAACCCCAGGAGCTGACAGTCTGGGCCTGCCGATACATTGGGTAAGCACAGAGCCGCACCCCGTCCCGGAGCAGGGTGGGTCCAGGCCTTATCGCTTCACTCCTGGCTATAGGATGCAATCTCGCCTCCTGAGATGGGCGTCCTCCCCGATGCCACAGTGCTGCCATGCTGGGACATGTTCCGGCAGCGTTGTGTGGCTCTCCGCCCGCACACTCGCCCCGGCAGCCAGCGCCTCCTACTTCTCCACTTATTTATTGCTTTTTGCGCTTTCATTAGGTGTTTGATGTTATTTTGTGGTTTTCTTTTATGCAAAGATTATTTCCCTCCAAAGATGAAAGAAAAACAATCCTCGGGCGGCACGAATTGTGCGCGGGAAAAAACAATCAGCCGCGAACCTACAGAAGACCTGAAGCACAATCCTCTGCGTTGTGTGGCCGGGGGCCAATAACGTAACAGAGGAATGCCCCTCCTTCCGTGAGGCGCTCACATGTTGTGGTCATCGTTGACCGTGGCATGTAAGGATTAGCATCTCTGATCACAATGCTTGCAGTAGGACCCCGGTGGTTGCTTACATCTGGCAGGTGGTAGTATGAGTTCAGCTCCTGAGCCCACGCCATCTATAGCCCATGAATGTATGCCATTTGGCACTAACCGCTTCCCTCCTATAACCTACATTACATGTTTGTCATGGTGTTGGAAAGGGTTAAACTAGGATCTTTCTCATTGATTGGCGCCCATATAAAGCCCTGTTTACACGCGAAGATGATTGCTCAAAATTTGTTTAAAAGATAGGGAGAATGACAGTTTGAGCGATCATTTCGCATAAGCTGCTAATAGGCACTAATGCCCATTAGCAGCTTATTAACTTCATTTGCATGTAAATTAGCCTCCAGGTGCTGTATGCAGAGAACAGCAGATCGTCTGTTCTCCACATACAGTTCCTTTGTTCTGCCATGGGGTTGCAAGCTGAATACAATGTAATCAGCACTCCCGTGGAGAACACAGCATGCGGTCCCTACTATCAGCTCTCCAGCTTAATGATGGATTTTATGCTCACCTAAAAATCATTGTTCAGCTGAAGAGTGAAAAATGGGAGCGTTTACACACAACGATTTTTGCTCACATTTATGGCTTTTGAGCAAATTTTGAGCGATAATCGTGTGTAAATGGAGCTTTAGAGGTCTCTTAATTAGCACTAACAAAGTAGGCAGGTGCAAATCTGCAGTGGCTACAATACAAGATGTAGCAATGCAACTGCACCCTGCGGGCGTATGTGTATATGTGTATATGTATATGTATGTATATATATATATATATATATATGTATATGTGTGTGTATATGTGTGTGTGTATATGTATGTGTGTATATATATGTATATGTATATATATGTATATATATATATATATATATATATATATATATGTATATATATATATATATATATGTATATATATATATGTATATGTATATATATATATATATATAAAATGTGTGTGTGCATGTAATACATATATATATGTTTAATGCAGTTCCAGACAATAACCGTCTGTCATGTTTGCATATATCTTAGCGCCTCTATCTTGGGGCTGTGTCCATTAATCATAAGTTTCCTTTCACAGATGTGTTGACATTAAGCAAAGTTTTGTCCCCGTATAAAACTTTGTAAAAGTTGGGGGGGGGTGCCGCCTCCGTCCTCACAGACACAACTCGTGATTCCTCAAGTTTCCGTTCCAAGGCCCTAGTCAAATAAACGCTCCATTGTACGGCCAGAGAACGTCCTGGGCGATAAATTCAATAAGCGTCCACTTGGCTCCGCAGCCAGGAGGGAGAAGAATACACCTCTGTATTAGGAAAGCCGAAGATCGGACTGTGGAGAATCCTGATCTAATGATGCTGCGCGTTACTGCGGGGCGACGGCCAGGAATTCCCTGTAAGACCAATCAATGCGGAGCGTGTCCTTCACATAGTGACCGCTAACAGAGCATGAAGAGCAGTTCCTGCGTTGTGGATCATATTTGGCCACTGTTGGCAGCCACGGGAGTGCCCAAACAGGATGTCACCCAATGACCCACAATAGCCCGTAAATCTGCATGCCCACAAACTCATTTTTTCCCCCTGTGTCGGTTCACACTACAGTTTTAGCATTCTGTTCACGAGCTAGGAAGGTTAGGATGAACACTGCTATACAGTACATCCAGGTCGTATAGAAGAGTTCTTAAAGGAAAATTTGATGGTCTAAGTTTTGGCCAAGTAACCCAATACACTGTTAAAGGGGTTTTCCAGGCAGCGCCGGGATGCACTGGGGTCGGAGTGGAAGCCGTTGCTTTGAACCCTGTCGGCGCTTACAATTGTAGGCACAGTTCTCATTAAAATCAATGGCACCTCAGCATGCAATGACAAGTGCCGGCCACTAGACAGGGGCGCTGCAGTGACTTTTATCCCAGTCCTGGTGTATTCTGACATGGACAGACAGCACTACTGGAAAACCCCTTTAAATATGCGGTGTCATAGGGAATCCAGCGTTAGCTTTTATCCTTTTCCATACTGTCACTCTATAAGTTTTCTTAAGTCTATAGGAAGATAAGACTGATCAGTTAGAATCTCACTGCTGAGACCCCCACCAATCCCGAGAACAGGAGTTCCATGTCCCTCCTGTAGGGGGTGCAGTGAGAAGAGGGACACAGGACCTCCATTCTTGGGATCAGTGCGGGTTTCAGCGGTGAGACCCCACCGATCAGACTTTTATCACCTATCCTATGGACAGGTGATAGTCAATCGTGGTGCAACTCCTTTAAAGAGGTGGCCCCACAACAGCCCACACCTCCATTGCAGCTTGGAAATTCCCATGTGCACCTCCGTTCCCACTCACTTTAGTGGGGGCACCATGGATAGCTGGCTCAACTATTTCCGACAGTCCCATTGTAGTGAATGGAGCGGCGGAGCCCATGAGCGCCATCAACTACAACACGCTTCAGATATTTCAGGACACGGCTGGACTGCATTAACCCCTTCAGTGGCAGGTTTAGGTAGTCTTCAGCACATTTCAACACTGATTTTTTTTAGGAGATTTTCCGGGCGTGCCACTAAAGGGGTTAAAGGTTCGAGCATGAGACGACCCCTTTAAAGGAGTTGCGCCAAGATGGAACATTATTTCCTATCCACAACATAGGAGACGATGTTTTCATTGATGGACTACTGGGACCCTCGCCTATTCAGAGAAAGGGGGTCCTGAAGGTCGGCATTCCCATTGAAATGAATGGAGCAGCAGCAGCCGCACGCATGTACAACTCCATCCTGAGGATCAGTGGGGGTCTCAGTGCTGGGACCCCTACCGATAACGTTATTTGGTGTCGCTGTAATCTTACTGACTCACAGAATAAAGTTCAATTGCATTTTTTTTTTCATTTCTCTCCACTTAAAAAGTTTTTAAAGTTTTTCAATACATTTTAATGGTACAATTAATGGTGCCATAACAAAAAAAAAAGTTCTGGCTCTTGGAAAGCGGGAACGGAAAAAGCTAAAATAAAAAATGAAAAGTATCTGGTTCTGAAGGGGTTAAAGGGGAAATGCTGCAGAAACCTTACAAAGGAATGCACTCCCTATAGGAATGATATGATTGTTCCCTTCGATGCTACATCTCCTCTCGCATCCAACTTTCCATGTCGTTCCCTTCTGAGCAGGGCCGATGCACGGAGGTGTGGACCGCGGCAGCAGGGGAGCTGTTAGCGCTACACGCTTCACGCTCCCATGTTAGCAGCAGCCGTAGCACCATGTTTAACAGATGTAGCAGCTTGACTCGGTCCCAGAGCAACAGAGCTTAGTCTGCGACAGGCACCAACAGCTGCCAAACCTTCCGCGCTCGCTACATTGTCAGGATGAGACATTTGCAGAGTCGAGACATTTTGGACTATAAATAGTGGCACAGATGTCACCTAGCTGATTACTGGTGCGTCACTGCGGCAGATGTGGGGGTCCGGCCACTCATTGTGTGCTGTAGGTAAGGGGACGTCTTCCTTCATCGCTTTTCGCCACGGGTTTTGTGCATTATTGTGCAGATGTATAAATGTTTCCATTCTTATTATAAGCTGTATATACAGACCTGAAAACTGTAGACTAGAGACACAGGATAGAAAATACTACAGCGCCGCATGGAATCTGGGCTGAAACTGAACAAGTAGACATTTGTCGTGCTTCAATCTAGGCACAATGAATACACTGGGATACAGAAGCTCCAAATCCCCTGCAAATGCATCAAGATCAATGATAAAACTCAGACTGCCTGTAGCCACCACTAGGGGGAGCTGGTGCATACTGTAATTAACTGTATACAGTAAGCTATTGAGCTCCCCCTAGTTGTGGCTGTATGAAAACAGAATTGTGTTATTTATAAGGATCAGGCCATTTTTGTTTTTTTCCTTCCTACTTTCAAGAAGTCATAATTTTTTTTTGTATTTTTCTGGCGACGCAAACATGTGTTTATAGGGAGATGTATTTTTTAATGGTAATATACTGAAAAAGTTTTAAAGATTTCTAAGTAGGATGAAATGGTTAAAAAAAAACCCGTAGCCGTAACATTTTTTGGGGGTGGGGGTATTTTTACGGCGTACATTGTGTGGTAAAAGTGACACGATAACTTTATTTTGTGGGTTTGTAAAATTATGTCAATACGTTGGCATTTAACCCTTTTCAGTAGTTTATAGGCGGTGGTCCACCACATGGAAACCTCCACCACTCTCACCCCCCCCCCCCCCCCACTACCTGCCTTCTTGGTGATTTCCTATACAGCCGATACACTGTTAAAGGGGTTTTACAGGCAGCGCCGGGGTGCACAATGGGAGTCAAACCACCTATAGCACCTCCAGCTCCGACATCAATGCGGACGAAGCCGTCAACATCCAACCCATTGCCTAAAGAGCAAGGGCTGAGATGAAGTGATCACTGGCAGTCCCGAGCGGTGGACCCTTGTCAATCCAGTACTAATGACCTATCCTGAGGGTAGGTAATCGGTACTGAAAGGAGTTAAACGCCCGGAATACCCTTTTAACCCCTTTAGTGGCACGCCCGGAAAATCTCTGGGGCTTGCTGCACTGATCATGCAGTTAAACCCTGGAAGATTTCCGTGGACAGCTCTAGTGCTGAAATGTGCAGAGCACTGAGCGGTCATCTGGAATCTTCTGGTGTTTTTACTGCATACTCGGTGCAGCAAGCCCCGGAGATTTCTCTGCCATAATACCAACTGCCAAAGTAGTACAGTACTTTCAAATACTTGCAAGACTAAATTGCATTGCTGACTCCTTTAATAAACCTGCCACTGAAGGGGTTAATGCCTAATTGTATTCAATACTGAGAAGGTTTCACGAAGGTCTGTAATTTGCAGTTTTGACGCCATGTCTCTTTCCTCAGGTTTTGGCCCAGAAGGCAAGAAATGGAAAACTGTTACCTGAAGAATACCAGGGGGGATCTTTCAGGTATATTTATATCGCCTTACTGCTTTTATTGGGCTCCACTCACATCACATTTTCGGCTCCATCCAGGGGTCCCATAAAACTGCTGAACTGGAGACCAATAGGTTTGTATTTCGGCAGGTTTCTGTTCATGAACAGAAAAGTATGGAGGATCGCGCTTTTGTTTCTTGCACGGAACGCTGGAAATAAAAAGAAACCCGCTGAAGTGGAGAGCTTACCGCTCTGCATTTCTATAATGGCGGAGATGGGGTCCATCCAGAGGGGCTGTGAATGGAGCCTTAGGCTGCCAGTTTGTGGGTGCAGCAAATGCACTTCTGATATTCTCTTAAATAGGATTAAGCTACAACACCGGGTACAACCGGCGGCTGCTGCAGGGGGTATCTGGCGGGCTGCGGCTTACTAGATGTCTGCCAGGAGGGTTCCGGGACGATGAATTGTGTCTGATGCCACAACTCCTATAACATGCTTTTGGCTCTAGCTAATGTCTGGGTCACAAGCAGGGCTCCCCCTCTATTAGCTAAATATGCGCTTATCAGGTATAAAGACAACCCATTAACCCCAAAATGACCACCCATGCACGTTTTTACAGCGGCCGTTAGGTGGCCGTATTCTGATGCATACGGTTTTTCACAATGCTGCATCAGAAGCCTGTCACTGTCAGGGGGTGCAGGTGCTTGGCTGTCAGGTGGCAGCCTGGCATTTGCTATAGCAGCGGGGACTGGCAGAACGGACGATCCCTGCTGTTTAACCCTTTACATGCCGTGGTCAATGTGACCGTGATATGTTAAGGACTGACAGAGAGAGGGGGTGCCCTCTGTCACCTTTTGGACCCCTGCGACGAGTTTCTAGGGTTCCCATGGTTTGTTATAGCATACGGAGGCTTCAATATGACCTCCGGGTCTACCTGCAATTACCACCTTTTATCCTGTGCTCCGTTTCTAGTATTTCCCCCGCATCGCAATTTTCCGAGGTGGCTGCCGCATTACTGCTGACATGCAGCTTGAAACTACATTTCCCACAATTCCCTACTCTGTACTTCCTTTCTGTGCTCTTCCCAGGTAAATGCTGCCCTGTTATTGGTCAGCAATCCGATCCTCAGAGCTGAAGAGAAGAAAAACCTCAGGATAGGTGATAAAAGTCTGATTGGGGCGAGTCTGAGACCCCCAGCAATCCCGAGATCGAGTCACCGTCTTCACGTCACTTTGGGGTGTGTGCACCAACCTGCAGTGACGTCAGACTGAATGGAGCAGCGGTCACGCATGCACAGTACCGCTCCATCTATTTCATTAGAAATGGAGACGTGTGAGCGAATGGAGTGACACCGCAGAACATCTCTCCTTTTAGAGGGCGCAGCGAGGATGACGAGGAGGAAACTGATCCTCGTTCCTGGGACTGATGGGTCTTCCGCACTGAGACCCCCACAATCAGACTTTTATAGCCTATTCTATGGCTAGGTGAGAAAAGTTGGGGTTTTCTTGCACAATCCCTTTAATGACGTTTCCGATTTGCACATCTGTTTGGCCGATTTTGTCTCATGTTGTTTTTCTTCTTCCCGTGGCCTGCAGCATCTCTAACCTCGGCATGTTCGGGATCACCGGGTTCAGCGCTGTAATAAACCCCCCGCAGGCCTGTATTCTGGCCGTCGGACGCTCTAGGATGGAGTTAGTAATGGCTGAAGATGACGAAGGAAACCCAGAGCTCTCCAAGAAAGAGCTGATGAATGTTACATTGTCCAGCGATGGCCGCCTCGTCGACGATGACCTGGCATCCATGTTCCTGGAACGTTTCCGAGCCAACCTGGAAAACCCAATGAACTGCGCCTTGCTGTGAGTGACTGTACGCTCCATGTTCTGATGTCAGGAGACCCGCCGTTGTCTAGTGGAGACCCCCTGAGCGGACAAACCTTGTATAGGACCGATCAATAAAGCAGATTAACTTATTAGAAACCGCAGCGTGCGACTCTTCATATTCATCCCAGACCTACTAGAGGAAACTAAAGATCAACTGAGGTTCCAGACCCAATGTCTAGGACTTCCAACCGCCCTGGATTGCAGGTGGTGTCCCGGTAGACCTACACATGTCCTGCTATTATGCCCCTTAGTCCTGTACTGGCAGCATAAGTAGCCACTCACAGCAATGCTCTCCGATTGGAATGCTGGAGCGTTTCAGCGTCTTCCAGCAAACTCCATAATGATGGCGTCGGCCTCCAGGGTGCGCTACATGTGCTGGAGGCATTTGAAAGCTTCGCCTTAGGGCCAAGTAGTTCTCACTGTAGTGCTTCACATCTTTCAGTGCCACCATTGGGTAAATGGCTTGGTAAAAAGAGGCGAAAGGCCCTGCACCAGCTTGGGGGGGGGGGGGGTGCAGACAATGAGGACGTTGATGGAATTCATGTCTACAGAACTGGAAATGCTTACAGGGATGGGGGACGTCATGGTGTGGCTGGGGGGTATCCAAGACAGTTTCCTGTGCTTCTACTGACAACGTAGAGGGGGGTCTCAGTGGGGGGCACTTAGGGAGTATCACTACTGCAAGAGGGGCACTAGGGGAACATCATCACAGTGTGCCCCACAGAGGGCACTGAATGTGTCTTGCATAGCCTTATATTTAAAAAAAAGCAACAGTGCACCAAAGGAGTCGTCCTTTTTTCCTTGTTTGAAAGTCGAGAGGTTGGCCAACGCCTAAGGCGGCACCACTGACAGATTCTAATGACATTTCCATAAAGCATTGTCTGAAAGTAAAGCTGCTTTTGCTGCCCACCAATCACAGCCTGACTTTCGTTTTCCAGTAGCACTTTAAGAAATTTAAGCTTTGGACTTCCGGTTCCGGCGCCATGGAGTGAGCAGCAGAGTCACTGAGCTCCGGCAACCACGCTCCAGCTACCAACCTATTCAAAGTTGCTGTCGGTCCTGCAAACAGGAGAGAAGTACCGCTGCTTCAGGGCAGCACCGCGGACCACCGGAGGGAAGACGACAGCGCTAATCTCGCCAACCACGCTGCTGGCCGGCTGTGCGGCACAGAGTGACTATAGCAAGCCTGGGATTGGCGCCCTTGGAACCTGCACGAGCTGAGCACCGCGGAGAAGCTGAACCCCACGGGGCCCTGCCAGCACAGACCCTGGTGGCGCTACCGATACAGCGCGGACGGACCTTCTGGGAGCCGACGGGACTAAGGGATGGTAGAAGATGCGTGTCCCCCACCCCCCTGGAAGCGGTGGCAGTGGCCATTCTGCCTTTACCCCTGCAAGCCAGCTAAGGCCTTATAGCCTCGGTGAGTGAGGAGACTGCCTTTCCCGCGGACAGTAAAATTAAAGCTAGCGAAGGACCAGGTTACTCACCAGGAGTTCCTCCGACTCAGCTGATACAGCGGGGCTCCGAGAGACAGGGGAGAGCGACCTCCGAAAGCGGCGCCATCTCCCACAAACACAACGCCGTCTACCCGACAGTGCTGACACCGCCACCCATTACCTGGCGAGATCTGGGAGGAGAGGGACGAGACCCGGCGGAGACTTCTGAGACTCTGTCACGGAGGGTGAAAAGAGCGCTGAGATAAAGGGAGTCAGTGGCAATCAAATGGCCACATACCAGGCTCACCCACGGCAAACTTACAGGAGCAGGACGGAGAGAAGCACGTGCGCCACCCCTGTCTATAGAGCAGCCATCTTAGTCTTAAGCTCCATACTGCAGTGAGGAAAACTGCACAGGAGCAAGAATATAAGTCTCAAACCCCAACAGCTCCTTACTAAGGGAATGAAAAAAACATAACACATTAATGGAAACCACCTGACCTTGACATCCATTCTCACTATCTAATTGGCGCCACATATCTCCAATATACCGCTATTCTCGCCCAAAGTAACACTCTACACAAATTTTCTTTGGCACTCGTGCATTAATATAGACAACAGCATTTTACCGCTTTTTACCGCTTGAGCTATTATATGGAGGACTTTATAGTCAAGATGGGGCGATTCAAAGCAAAGCAAGCAGAAACGCCTGCAAAAGCCGCAGCTAAAACGCTACCGGAAAAGGAGGCGATACCATATAAAAATCCCTCCTCTACACCCCCCTCACCGCTAGACCAAGAAAATGTAATATCTCAAGACACGTCAACCTTAGACTATAAGATCTTAGCGATCGAGGTGGCAAGGCTTATCGCCCCAGACATCCAAACTACATTGGCAAGCACTGTGGCGGGCATCTTGCGCAAACTTAAAGATGCAGTGTCCCAACACGGCAACCGCCTAGACTTAATTGAATATGACATGGAAACCACATCATCAGAACATAGCGCCAATACTAAAAATGTAGAAAAACTGATACGAGACAACAGTCTATTCCGGGACCGCTTGGAAGACCTAGAAAACAGATCTACGTATTATCGGAATCTCTGAGTCCTATTTACAAAAAGACCTACGTCAAATATGTGAGACTACGATTCCCAACATTCTGGGGATCACTCATAACTGCAGGGTCGAAAGAGCTCATCGTCTAGGCTCAGACAGACGCCCTGCAAATACTAACGCAAATGCAATGTCCAAAATTCGCCCAAGACCGACAATAGTAAAGTATCTGGACTATACAGACAAATCTTTAATCCTACGAAACTTCAAGAGTCGTAATAACTCGCTGGAGTTTGAGGGCCACAAAATCTTAATCTTCACAGACTACTCAGTCGAAGTGCAACGTAAGAGAAAAGCATTCTCCCCGATCTGCTCAGAACTTTACAAAAAAAACCAAAAGTTTGCACTACTATATCCGGCAATACTAAAAGTGTTTTATGCTAATGGAGAAACTCTTCTCTTTCACGCCCTGGGGAAAGCGGAACAGGAACTAGCCTTCCTGACTACAGCAAGACCGCCAGAAAAACGGAGCAATCATCCACACCCACCGGCAGACGAAAACGACCGCGGTCAGGATGACATCCCAAGTCACTCATCAACAGCAGAAGTGACAACATCCAGGGACCACCGCCGCAAGGGTAACGTGACGGCAGATCCACTTCCTCGAGACCTTCGGTCATGAGTATGAAACTACGCACAAGAGACATCTCGGGGGTGACGATGGCCTGTCTCAGGACATTTGTGACAAACCAGAACATTTAACAGTTTTCAACCATTCCAATTAAAATGTTATAGCATGTAATATCGTTAGATAATGCAAATTGCTGGAGCGGAAAGGTTACATTTACTTATGTAAAAATTGAAATGGAAAATTTACCATTTTATTCCACATCGTGATCGATAAGGGGTTAATGAGGTTAATGATAGACGCAGTCGCTATTTAACGACTACAAATAAACCTTGCTCTCGCACGTTGCTTACGAAGTGGAATTGAAGGAAGTCAACTTATGCACTCTTCCTAGGGACCTACACAAGGCGTTTTACCCTAAGGAAGAAAGCATAATACCTCCTCCATGGTGCCCGACTAAAGACTATTCCAGTGCTAACCACTGGGCCCAAAAGTAAGACCCCAGGGACAGGGGAAAGTTTCAGTTAAAAGTTAGAGTTTAAAGTTTGTGACTCGTTGGCGTGGCTAGTGGTGTCTGGTTCATTTGACGTTAGACCATAATTATAATACGTGAGACGATGCAAATTATATCATGGAACGTTAAGGGTCTTAGATCACCCCATAAACGAGCGGCAGTTCTCCGACACCTCAAGAGACTTAAAACAGATATAGCGTTACTCCAAGAAACCCACTTAACTAAAGAAGACTTTTTCCGTATGCGAAGGCTCTGGGTAGGGGAGGTGTATGGATCGCTATCAGTACACTCAAAAGCAGGGGTGTTGATCCTCATTAGAAATGGCTTAAACCTCGAAGTACAGGACCAATGGCATGATACAGAAGGGAGGATTATAAACCTACATATAAAATTAGGTTCGGAAACCTTTAGTATCTACAATGTGTACGGACCCAACACAAACAACAAACGGTTCTTAACAAAACTATCTGATAAACTACTTACTGATATGGAAACCTATAAAGTGGTGGTGGGGGGATTTCAACGCAGCAATCAAAACAACAGAGGACGCCCGCAACCAAGGCATCAGGGGTGACAACACCAGATACCAAGATTCTAACTTACAGAACTTTATGCACACCTCCAGACTCGGATACCTGGAGGGAACTTAACCCAGAGGGACGAGAAGATACACACTTTTCGCATGCACACACCTCATGGTCCAGGATAGACTATGTATTTGTAACACCCCAATTAATATCAAGAACACTTAACATATCTATAGGCGAAATGATAATCTCAGACCACGCCCCTGTGATATGGTCACTGAGCGAGAAATCTCCGAGGGGTACTGACTTCATATGGAGATTCCCAACATTCCTAGTACAAGATGAAACTTTTTGTGCCCTACTAAAGGGATGGTGGCTAGAATACATGTTTGACAACGAATCACACGCGAATAACCCAAAGCTGCTCTGGGACGCGGCCAAGGCGGTTGTAAGAGGCAAAATAAGAGCATATGCAATTTCCCGGAAAATAAATATTAAAGATAAAATAAGCCATAATAAACAAAAATGGAAGTCAGTGAAAGAATCCTATGAGTCATGGCTCCATAAAAGAGAACTACTACTATACTCGCGCAAAGAAGCAAAACTATTCAAATATGGGAATAAGGGAAGGGAAAATAATGGCCAACTTAGCAAAGGGACCATTTCATAGGTCTAATATAGTGGGCTTAAAAGACACCTCCAGGCTTGCTGCCCAAGTCTGGAAAAGACCCGATGGACGTAGGATCTTATAGGCCAATATCTTTAATCAACACAGATTGGAAACTGATGGCAAAAATTATGGCCAACCGCCTGGCTGCTATTATGCCCCAGGTAATCTCCCCATTACAAGCCGGCTTTACAAAAGGACGTTCAGCCATTATGAACATACGGAAAATCCTGACAATACTAGATGACATTAAAATACACCCTCTGTCCCACCCCTCACCAGCCCTTCCCGCGATAGATGCAGAGAAGGCTTTTGATAATGTCCTATGGCCTTGGCTAAAAATAATGGACAAAATGAGCTTTGGAGGCCCCTTTTGCGCCTACTTGTGGAATCTATACTCCTCACCTCAAGCACAAATATATACACAAGGCTTCCTCTCTCAAAAATTTCCCCTACAGAAAGGTACCAGACAGGGGTGTCCACTATCCCCACTCCTATTCAATTTAGCAATAGAACCCCTAGCAAGACTCTTAGAGGCCTCTACAGAAATTGAGGGTATTAAAATTAGGAACAAAACGATCAAAACTATGCTATTCGCCGATGAGATCCTGATAGCACTAGATCGTCCGCTCGCGGATTTACTATGAGTTTTTAGCCTACTAAAGTATTTGGGGAAAAATCAGGGTTTAAGGTTAATACCACGAAATGCGACCTACTAGATATTTCACTTCGGGGCAAACTGGCAGGTACAGCTTTCAAAAATTGCCCAGTTAATATACCCAAAAGTAGTATCAAATACTTGGGAATACACATAGGTAAAAGACCAGAATCCCTATATTCATTAAACTACCCCCCTCTGATACTCAAAATAATCAAAGAACTAGATAAATGGAACAACCCACCACTTTCTCTCTTGGACAGATCCCACCTAATTAGAATGATTAGTTTTCCAAGATTATTATACCCACTACAAACAATACCCCTTTTATTACAAAGACGAGATTTGGGAAAACTCCATAAAGCATTCACGGCCTTTTGGTGGTCAAGGAAATGACCGCGCATCGCCCTAAAAAAAATGATGCTCCCTAAGAGCGAGGGAGGCATAAACTTTCCAGATATTCGAATGTACAATCTAGCCAGCCTCATGAGACATTCCTTGGATGGGTTAAGAGGAACTAATAACTTTTCCAATAACGATCTTGAGGCGGAATTACTCGGCCCATGGAGCTTAAATACACTCTTGCATACAAGTTTCTCTAACCTCCCTACGGAGAGTAAACACTCTACCATGGCCAGAGATACCATAGCAGTGGGAAAAATAATCCATAAACTGTATGCCTTACCATTTAGAATTTCCAAACATATGGAACTATGGAACCATCCTGATTTTAAAGGAGGACGGGAAAATAAAATGTTTAAAACCTGGCAACAGAAAGGCATTCTGAAGGTCCAACACCTCATTCACTCGGCATTCCCCAGATATAAAAACTTCAGAGAACTATGTGAAGAGTATAATCTACCCGCATCCCACTTCCTCCCATAGAAGCTGGCTAACCCATATCTCAAAAGAGGCAATTCTTAACCCCATAGATATCCTAGTCAATAATTGCTCTAATAAAAACTCAATCTCAACACTATACTCTCGTTTTAGGGAGGCGTGGGTGAAAGACAATGGCTCGAATGTGTTTAAAAGGTGGATTCGCGACTTAACAGGACCCCGAATTACCAGAGGGAATAATTAAGGGTTGGAATTCAGTAAGAAGGGCGGTACTGAACGAAAGCTGGAGGGAAACGGATTTCAAAATAATACACGGAGCAATTTACGGGTTTGACCAACCCCAAAACCCCAATGGCCCAGCAAGACTACAAGCATGTCCAAGGTGCACATCACCCAACTCGAACTTCCTACACGGTATTTGGCACTGCTCCAAGATCAAACCATTCTGGATAGAGACTCAAAACTTGGTGCAGGACATGGGAGGTCAATCTCTCCAACTAACACCACAGACCTTTATATTACACATACTGCCGGACCAGACTAAAAAGAACATAATGACCCATACCATACTCCTGATTAGCAAAAGATGCCTACTCAATAGCTGGTTACAGACTGAACCCCCGGGAATAGAGGAGGTCATTCAACAACTAAAATATCTCCTTAAAATGGAAAGAATAGAAATAGAGTGAAAGGTAGAATCCCAAGCCCCAGAGTTTTTTCAAAAAATGGAGGGAATTCATTGAAAAATTTCTTGACCCCCAACGAAGTCAAAGAATGCATGACGCAATTTACCAATACAACATGGTCCTATGGTCAGAAAGATAGGAATAGACTAGGAATACTGGAGGTGTCGGGAGAGAAGCCGATCGCAAGAGTCTTGGTCCGTGGAAGGTTCCACTGACAACGGTCATCGTCAGCGAGTCTAAATGTTTAATGTTTGATATGTTTGGTTAATAATGGTTATAAGGTAAAAGAGAGGAAGTAATAAAGGAAAATGGACAAGATTATACAGAGAGACCGAAAACGAATCATCTGTGAAAAACCGAAAGAAGAATGCGTGACAATGTAAATTTATTGTAAAGTACTACACATGATGCATTCTTATATACAAACACGATTGAACTATCTACCCATGTATGTAATCTATGAAAATGGTAATAAAAAGGAGTTTTCAAAAAAAAAAAAGAAGAAATTTAAGCTGTGGTGATTGGTTGCTATAGGCAGCAGACTGTTTCATAAATCTCCCTCATTGGGCTTCATTTACCAAAACGGACACCCCATCCATGAGTGGTGCAGGACGCCACACGTTACATGTCCTGTTCTCATGCGAGACGTGTACGAAAATACCGTGTTTCCCTGAAAGTAAGACACTGACTATTAATTTTTGCCCCAAAAAGGGCACAGTGTCCTATTTTTTTTTTTTTGTGTGTATGTGTGAGTGTGAGGGGGGGGGGGAGGGGGGCATAATACTCACCTAGCAGGTGCGTCAAGGTCCCTCTCGTGGGCTGCAGCGCTCCGGCAGTCTTCCGTGTAGTCCTCAGCACTGAGCGACCATTCTGTTCCTGGTAACGGTGCTTAAATACCCTGCCTCCAGCAAGAGATTGCTGTGATTGGTTAAGGTGGCGTTCCTGAACCAATCAGAGCCTGCTTCAATGAGCCAATCAGAGCCTGCTTCAATGAACAAATCACAGCCATTCAATGATGTCAGCTTTGATTGGCTGAGGTGGCGTTCTTGAACCAATCACAGCAATCTCTTGCTAGAGGTGGGATATTCAAGCCCTGTTACCAGGAAGAGAATGCTCTCAGTGCTGAGGACTACACGGAAGACTGCCGGAGACCAGCGAGAGGGACCCGGACACCGCCTGCTAGGTGAGTATTGTTTTGTTTTTTCATGTAGTGTAGCTAGGGCTTATTTACGGGGAAAAAGGCATATATTTCAGAGCTGGACACACTTCCGAAATCCTTACGTAAAATGGATGGTGCAGAAGACAATGTGACTGGCGTGTAAAGGTCTTAGATATATGTCCTTCCCCCCACGTGTCTGCAGTCACCTCCCACTGTCCCCCCTACCTGCTAACCTGCCGCTGGAAGGAGTAAGAGCCCTGTTGGGTGTAAATGCCTGACAGGTCGACTGAACAACAGTCGTTCCGGTGTTTTTACATAGGAATGAGCATCACTAGTGAATGCAGGTGGAGCAGCCGGGGATCATTCCGGTCGGCCGGCCTCCATTCACAGGAAACAGGCAGTTATTCATAAATGACCGACTGCCTGTTTACACGGCCGATCTGTTGTTTAGTCTTCTACATGCAGAAGCTGAACGACAAATGAGAAGCAAACAAATTTTCATTCATCATTCGGGGCGTGCCTTTACACCGAATGATAATTGTTCAGATACCTGCATCCAGCAAGATGCAATACGCAGAGAATGGAACCCATTGGTGGCAATGAGTATATTCTCATTCCCTTTTTGCAAGCACGATTCTTGCATGCCCTGAGCATTACAACCTGCTGATAGAAGCCCCATAGAAGTCTATGGCAGGTGCACAAAAGTGTGTGCAGTGAGTACACATATACGCAGCACATCTGGACCTCATCAGGCTAAAGAGCCTTTTAAATCATACGAACATCCCTGCATGCACATAGCAGTGCGGTACTATGTGTCCACGCGTGCCGATCAACCTCATTCATAGCGCACATACTTTGCGTTGATGCATGCACATTTGCGCCTACGCTCGTAAGTTTGCTATACTTTATTATGGAAGCCGTGGCCACACCCGAGCCGCCGGGGGGCGCTCCATGCCTTCCCCAGTGTGCCTTGGTGCGGACGCTGTGCTATATTTATCATAGGGATGACATCCTGTGGGAAGACATTAGCTCCTTGGATCGGCGCCTCCACTTTACGCTGAGGTCATTGTTTGCAGTGTTTAGTCAGTGAGTGATGGACGATTCTCCTTCCTCTTCTTGGAAGACCTTTCTTCCTATTGCCTGAAGCCTGTACACGGGGTCACCACTGGCCAGCTGGGGGCAGTCACGGGTCTCCAGCAGATCCTGTTATCCGCAATACGAAAAATGGGTTAAATATTTTTATTTTTTCGATCACGCCCCGACAGCCTTCACTGAGCGCTGCTCCGAATCCCCTGACCAGCAGCTCGGGACTCATGAGAGTATGCGCCACTGTGCTCGCCTCAGAGCAGTGTGTTTGCGCTACGAGAAAGGAGGTTTTTTTGCACGTGTCGGTGTATTTCCCAGTACGTTTTGTGTTTGCAGGACATGTTCATTTGCGTGCGGCGGACAAACGCCTCGATTTAAATGACTATTTAGCCTAACGAATTCTAGATGTGTTCTTTTTCCAGCAGAATTGCGCAGCGTTTCACGCATCTGCTAGCGCATTGCGTGGGCATTTGTGCACCCACATTGACTTCTATGGAGCCCATTGGTGCGCAAATGCGCACAAAAGTAGAGCATTCTGTGTTTTGCTTTTTTTGCGCAGGCAAAATACGGAAATGGGAACTCGCCCAATTAAATCAATGGGTTCTATTCTTCACTGCCGGGCGACCTGTGACAGGGCACGGTGTAATCTGAGGTGAGTGAAGGGGGCGCTGTAGCTGCTGAAATCACTGCGGATCCGATGCCGATTGTAATGCGTCTTTTAATGCAGAATTTGCCATGTAAATTCTGCAGCATTTCCGCCACGTGTGAACCTGCCCTTAAAGGGGTCTTCTGTCCGTTTTTCAACTGGTAATCTAGCCATCAGCAGTTGATGGATGGGGGGCCAGAGCTTGGGATCTCTGTCCATCAGCTGATCGTCTACAGTGGGCCAGACGACGTCATCAGCGGACAGGCGGTGGGCAGTGTTGGCGGCGGCTTCAATGCTACTGAAATCAATGGGAGCGCTGCGCTGTTATTCCACTTCCGGCTCCTGTTACTGACATCCTGTCCTGGGCAGGAAGTGTAACAGTAGCGCGGCACTCCCATTGATTTCAATGGGAGTGAAGCCTCTGATCCAACTTTCTCCCCTGTCCTCTAATGTTGGCTGGACAATCGGCGCTAGTAGACAGGAATACCGGCCAAGCGGCGGACCTCCATCCATCAACTACTTGTGAAGTTGAAAAATGCGCAGAAACCCCCTTTAAAATAGGTTTTCTGGGAGTTTACTATTGATGACCTGTCCGAAGGAAACTGGTTGGTGGAGGCCCAACCACTGGTACCCCCCACAGATCATGAGAACAGGGGTCCTTGAAGGCCCAAGAATCAATGGAGTGGTTGTCCCGCATACGGACCGATGCGCCTTTCATTTCAATGAGGCTATCAAAGATACCCAAGAGTTGGAAGCCGACTATTTGCAGCAGGCCCGTTGAGATGAATGAAGTGGCAGCTTGCACCTCGTCTCTATTGACTTGAGACCTTTGGACCCCCTTTTTGTGGACGGTAGGGTTCCATTGGCCGGATCTCCACCAATCAGATAATTATTCCTGTAGATGGGGGATAACTTTATTTCATGAACAATCCCTTTAAGGGTTCCTACCCACTTTTTTTAACACTGTACTTGTACTTTGCTATTTTTGTGCGACGCGTTTATAACATTAGAAAGTCCCATTGACAATCGCGTTAAAAAAACGCAAGTGGTTAAGAGCCCTGAGAGGTGTAGCTTACTGGTGCAGTAACTCTAAGTAGATTCCAGTGTTATGCCTCCACTGCTGGCTTGGTGGGTTCGTGAGGTCATGTCCATTGAGACATCACATGACCATGGCAGTCAGTTATGGCACTGCCCTGTAGACATGGCAACCAGTTATGGCATGGCCAATCAGTTATGGCACAGCCGTGTAGACATGACGTTCGGTTGTGGCACGGCCGTGTAGACATGTCAGTCACTTATGGCACGGCCGTGTAGACATGGCAGTCAGTTATGGCACTGCCCGGTAGACATGGCAACCAGTTATGGCATGGCCAATCAGTTATGGCACGGCCGTGTAGATATGACGTTCGGTTGTGGCACGGCCGTGTAGACATGACGTTCGGTTGTGGCACGGCCGTGTAGACATGACCTTCGGTTGTGGCACGGCCGTGTAGACATGACCTTCGGTTGTGGCACGGCCGTGTAGACATGACCTTCGGTTGTGGCACGGCCGTGTAGACATGACCTTTGGTTATGGCACGGCCGTGTAGACATGACCTTCGGTTGTGGTACGGCCGTGTAGACATGACCTTCGGTTGTGGCACGGCCGTGTAGACATGACCTTCGGTTGTGGCACGGCCGTGTAGACATGACCTTCGGTTGTGGCACGGCCGTGTAGACATGACCTTTGGTTGTGGTACGGCCGTGTAGACATGACCTTCGGTTGTGGCACGGCCGTGTAGACATGGCAACCAGTTATGGCATGGCCAATCAGTTATGGCACGGGCGTGTAGACATGACGTTAGGTTGTGGCACGGCCGTGTAGACATGACGTTAGGTTGTGGCACGGCCGTGTAGACATGACCTTCGGTTGTGGCACGGCCGTGTAGACATGACCTTCGGTTGTGGCACGGCCATGTAGACATGATCTTCGGTTATGGCACGGCCGTGTAGACATGACCTTCGGTTGTGGCACGACCGTGTAGACATGACCTTCGGTTGTGGCACGACCGTGTAGACATGACCTTCGGTTGTGGCACGGCCGTGTAGACATGACCTTCGGTTATGGCACGGCCGTGTAGACATGACCTTCGGTTATGGCACGGCCGTGTAGACATGACCTTCGGTTATGGCACGGCCGTGTAGACATGACCTTCGGTTATGGCACGGCCGTGTAGACATGACCTTCGGTTATGGCACGGCCGTGTAGACATGACCCCAAATGTACCTGTACAAGACTAGATTTCACCTTTTAAGAGGTTCTCTGCAGCTTTAGCACTGCTGACCTAATAGGCTATCCATGTCTGATAAGTGGAGGTCTGAGCCCCCCCAATCCCCACCGACCAGCACAGTGGAAGGATCCATATGGGGGGCTGTCAGATCCCCTTCACTTGCTTGCCATTGTGCTGATTAGTAGGGATCTCGGAGGTCCGCCCCACCAGTCACACATTGGTGGTCTATTCTTCCTTCCCCGGAGCGTTCTGGTCATAACAAACTAAATTTTTGTCAGCTGAATCCATTACTATTGACAGCTTCAAGTCGCCACAGGCGGCCGGGCACCGCTGCCAGCCGGCGCGGACAATGAGGCTCTTCATGTCTTGTGATATCAGCAGCTCGGGGAGAAGTTCCAATTAGATCTGCTAAACAAATTAAGAAAAACAGATACAAAATGTGTCTGTTCCCCGCTGCTCACATGGCGCTAACATATGCCGCCGCGCTGTACAGAGTGCCACCGCTTACTTTACTTCCAAGTTGGGCTCATAATCTAACTTCCCTCCGAAATACACCAGTGCCAGGGTGATAATTATCCTCTTAGTATGTCCTCGGAGTGTGAGAGGAAGCCGGAGGGACCCGCCAGGCAGAGGGAGAAGGTACAAACTCCATGCATCCGAAAATCATTATATACCCCTTGTCAGCACCAACCCCTCCGCTAGAAGGAAGGAATATATATGTATATAATCACTCCTTGCCAGTGACACCCCTCCTCTAGAAGTTGTCAGAATGGAAAACTTTCTTTCTCTGTGATTGTAATGTTATTATAAGTAAGTGATTACATATCGGAGCAAAAGGCGCATTTATTGGGGAGAACCGACCCCTTGTAGGGAGGCTCTAGTACCCTGTTGTACCGCCTCTAGCTTGGATACAAGATGTGATACGGGCGGGAATGGAGGCTCTAGTACCCTGTTGTACCGCCTCTAGCTTGGATAGAAGATGTGATACGGGCAGACATGGAGGCTCTAGTACCCTGTTGTACCGCCTCTAGCTTAGATACAAGATGTGATACGGATGGGCATGGAGGCTCTAGTACCCTGTTGTACCGCCTCTAGCTTGGATACAAGATGTGATACGGGCAGACATGGAGGCTCTAGTACCCTGTTGTACCGCCTCTAGCTTGGATACAGGATGTGATACGGGCGGGAATGGAGGCTCTAGTACCCTGTTGTGCCACCTCTAGCTTGGATACAAGATGTGATACGGGCGGGCATGGAGGCTCTAGTACCCTGTTGTACCACCTCTAGCTTGGATACAAGATGTGATACGGGCAGGCATGGAGGCTCTAGTACCCTGTTGTACCGCCTCTAGCTTGGATACAAGATGTGATATGGAGGCTCTAGTACCCTGTTGTACCGCCTATAGCTTGGATACATGATGTGATACAGGTGGGCATGGAGGCTCTAGTACCCTGTTGTACCGCCTCTTGCTTGGATACAAAATGTGATACAGGCGGGCATGGAGGCTCTAGTACCCTGTTGTACCGCCTCTAGCTTGGATACAAGATGTGATACGGGCGGGAATGGAGGCTCTAGTACCCTGTTGTGCCACCTCTAGCTTGGATACAAGATGTGATACGGGCGGGCATGGAGGCTCTAGTACCCTGTTGTACCACCTCTAGCTTGGATACAAGATGTGATACAGGCAGGCATGGAGGCTCTAGTACCCTGTTGTACTGCCTCTAGCTTGGATACAAGATGTGATACGGGCAGGCATGGAGGCTCTAGTACCCTGTTGTACCGCCTCTTGCTTGGATACAAAATGTGATACAGGCAGGCATGGAGGCTCTAGTACCCTGTTGTACCGCCTCTAGCTTGGATACAAGATGTGATACGGACTAGCATGGAGACATACAGGTTCTGTATGGTATCGTGCACCATATCTGTCCACATTTGCTGTAACTGAGCCTCTAGATCGTGTAAACTCATAGGTTGTAGAAGTTGGTATCCCAGATGGTCCCATACATGTTCTATTGCGATACGTCTGGTGACCCCCCCTCACTTGTGTGTGCGGCCGAGCATTATCCTGCTGGAAGCCGTCATGAGAGGAACACATGTGGCTGCAGGATGTCCTGAACATATCGCTGAGCTGTCATTGTCCCTCGTACCACTACTAGGGGGGACCAACTGTTCTATGCGATGACCCCCAGACCACCACACCAGCAGGGGGCAGTGTGCTGCTCCACAGCAAAGGCAGGATAGAGACGCTCATCCCGAGGTCTTCAGACACAAACAAGGTCGTCGTCAGCGCCCAATCTAACCCTGGATTCATCACTGAAGACAACCCGGCTCCTCTCTGTAGCATCCAGTCTTGTCGTTTACGACTCCACTGCAAAAGGAGGTGATGGTGGGGGTCAGAGGCCGTACATGTAATGGGTGCAATGAGGCCAAATGTCCTTCAGCCAAGAGCCTGGAAATGGTTCCAACAGGCGCGGGTGTAACGATGGCGCCACCTTGGACAACAGTTGGAGCTGCTGGTGCTTGTCAGACGATCAGTTGCTCCTCTCTAGTGGTGGTCGGTAGGGGGCGTCCTGAGCCCGGTTACCTTGTGTGCCCTTATCCACTGTTCCCAACACCTCCTAACAGTCTGGTCAGATGCTCCTCTTTACTGGTGGTCTGTCGGGGGTCCTGAGTACGTTCACCTTGTGTGCCCCCATCCACTGGTCCCAACACCTCCTAACAGTCTGGTCAGACGCTCCTCTCTACTGGTGGTCTGTAGGGGGCGTCCTGAGCCCGGTCACCTTGTGTGCCCCCATCCACTGGTCCCAACACCTCCTAACAGTCTGGTCAGACGCTCCTCTCTACTGGTGATCTGTAGGGGGCATCCTGAGCCCGGTCACCTTGTGTGCCCTCACACATCCACTGGTCCCAACATCCCCTAACAGTTTGGACAGAATGGCCCGGTGGGGGACAATTCATCGATACGACCCTCCAGCTTCTCACATCCCAATAATGCGCCCCTCTCAGACTCTGGTAACGGGGTGAAATCTCTTCTCTGCGTCGTAGAGGCGTCTAGTGGCCAACAAGCTCTACACAAGCAGAAGAAGAGGTCACTGCACACAAGGAGCCTCTGAGAGCCTCTTATAGGCCAAGGGGGGACCACTTTTAGGGCCTCCGGTGACAAAACCGTCCATCTAATCACCACAACTCCCATCATTTACAGATCTGTCTGAAATGGAACTGCGGGACGGGTTTTTACACATAACGAAAATGTTATCTAGGGGCGCATTGTTTTTGATAAAAAGTGAATACAGATGTTGTAAGGTCAAGTTTCGAGAGGGGTATCATCTCTCCTTAAGGAGAGCACCTAGAAGGTGATTGAGGAGACTTATAAGGCCAGGCATGCTCCTCTGGGAAATATATGCAAATAAAAAATATTGAACCATACCTCTGCAGCGCCACCTATTGAATGGCAGCAGGAATCAATGTCCGATCCTTTATACAGGTCTTTAGAACAATGATTGGGAATTAAAGACCAAAACAAGATCCTACTGCACACTGATGAGGGGCAAAACCCCTGAAACAGCTGTCTGTGGATGGATTCTGGCCTGGGTTTCAATTCCCAATCATTGTTATAAAGACCTGTAGAAAGGGTCGGACATAGATTTGCAGGAATACTGCCATCCAATAGGTGGCACTGCAGAGGTATTAGCGATATTGGGTCTATGTACTGTCTGTAGAATACACGGAGAGAGCATGGCCTAAATATACAGCTGACTCAGTGGGCCTAGAAAGGGTTGTCCAATTGCAGGATATGCAATCAATAATAAATCAGCAGGGGTCCGCTGCCCAGGAGCCCCGCCAATCAGCTGTTCACTGGGAAATATACTTGTGCAGACGGCTCCATTCCCACTTCAAAGGCCAGGCTTTGCATTATGTGCATTGAAGTGAATGGTGAATTTATGTGTAATACCAAGCCTGGCCACTGCAGTGGAAACGGAGCTGTCTGCTTCCTGTAGAAATCAGATCAATGCATGAGACTGCTGACCCAGCAAACAGCTGATCAGCAGGGGGTGTCAAACTCATCTTCACCAGGGGATCAAATCGGCATTATGGTTGCCTTCAAAGAGCTCGGTCACACCGGCTTATTTGCACTCCGTATTACACACACATTTTAAGCACCATTGTTTTGCATTGGGGATTCAGACAAGCGTTTTCATGCGTGCAAAAAAAAAACATATTTCATAGACTGACCCTGCAGCCACCGGTGTGAATGAGCCCTAAATGTACCCAGCCCATAATACGGTGGTGGCGCTCTCCGCACTATGATGGGTCTCTCCTCTTCCACTTCTTTAGCTCCGACCTTCCTACCTTGGTGGGTGGCTACAGTGCCGGGTAGGGGGTCAGCGCTGTACCACCACCTGTGAGCCGCTGAACAGAGCGGTGTAGAGGTGCGCCGGAGCTCAGAATACAACATGGCACCCGCTCCCTGTGCCAGTGCCGCCATCTCTGCCAAGCAGTGGCGACGTCCTCCAAGAAAGTGGTGAGCCGATCCTTCTGCGTCTGGACCTCGTCAGCGGTCACATAAAATCCCATGGCGGGCTGCATTAGAAATCCAGCTCTGCTACATCTGTAAATACGGTAGTAATGTACGTTTTGTCTATGTTTGCTCTATAAACGGCGAATCATCTGCTTTCCTCGCGACTAATTGGTCATAAATGGACGCCATGTTTAATATGCCCCCAAAAATGATGACTTTAATACATGGCTCTTCTTCGTCACGTCGGCGTAAAGAGCCGCGGCGCACAGCGTGCACTTCATTTTTGGCGCGGTTTCTTTAATAGCTGAGCCCCATTAAGCCGCCCCTATCAGCTGCCTGCGAGCCGCGGCGTAGTGACATTACAACAGATAAACACCGTGTAGTCAGGTCATTGTCACAATCTCATTGGGTGTCTAATGGAAATCTCAGGCCGCCTTAATCCTCGCTGTTTATCTTTTCCGGCGCGTGAAGGAGTCATTTTTCCATTGAACACATTTATATCCGCTGACAGTTCCACTTACTAAGCGGGTGATTCAGCGCCGCTGCCAGCAGATGAGTAAGAAGCTGGAAGAGGCAGCTGAAGAAAGCCAGAAGAATTCCTCTAATCGTCATCAATGGGAACGGAAAGAGTCCCGAGTATTCCGGATTAACGGATGGCGGATTAAAGGAATTCGGCTGTGTTACAGGGTTTTATCTCATACAGTGATAGAGCATTACTAGGATATGCGATAGGGTAGCTATATATCGCTGGGGGTTTGTCTTCTGGGACCCTAACTGACCCTGAGAATGGCGCTTCTGGCCGTGCCCGTGCAAAGCGCTGAGAATAGAACCCATTGATTTCTATGAGTTCGTTCACATTGATGTCATTTTACGTACGCGGTTTGGTCACACAAACACGCAGCGCTCTATTATCCTTCACATTGGCACAAAGTCCCCATAGAAGTCAACGAGGGATGCGCATATTCACGCTCAATACGCTAGAAGATGTGTGGACCACTGCGTAACTGCACAGGAAAAGAGCACATCTGGAACTCGTTAGACTAATTAGACATTTCAATCGGTGCATTTTTGTTTGCCCTGCACAAAGGAACATGCCCTGCGGGCGCAAAAAGTACAGTAAAAGACGGCAATGTGCCCGCAAAAAAAGTATAGTTCATTCTGCTAATATGCAGCGCTCAAGTGCGCACATATATGTCCGTGGGTCAGGAATGCTTAGGGAGAGCACCTAGAAGGTGAGTGAGAGGAGACTTATAAGGCCATGCATGCTCCTCTGGGTAATATGCAAATGAGGGAGATGGAACAATATCTCTGCAGCGCCACCTATTGGAAGGCAGCCTTCCTGCAAGTCAATGTTAGACTCTTTATACAAGCCTTGTAACAATGACTGGGAATTGAAAGCCAAGTCAGAATCCATACAGAATCCATGTTTGCCCCTCATCAGTTCAATTCCCAGTCATTGTTACAAGGCTTGTATAAAAAGAGTCTAACATTGACTTGCAGGAATGCTGCCTTCCAATAGGTGGCGCTGCAGAGGTATTGTTCCACCTCCCTTATTTGCATATATGTTCTTGTGAATGAGCCTCAAAGGGTACCTGCATTTTTAAATAGCTTTTGATATGCCATAGAAACAGTATTGCGGAGTGGGGGTCCCGCTGCT
Organism: Eleutherodactylus coqui; assembly: GCF_035609145.1. Classification (NCBI taxonomy): domain Eukaryota; kingdom Metazoa; phylum Chordata; class Amphibia; order Anura; family Eleutherodactylidae; genus Eleutherodactylus; species Eleutherodactylus coqui. Next base: position 128,400,515 of record NC_089847.1, on the reverse strand, counting down.
GATCACTACAACGAGGGGGCCGCAGCGCTCACCTGAGCCGTAACAGCTGTCCCCGGCTGCTGAAGACCACATCAAAGGCAGCTTCTATAGACCTTGATGTGGCCGTCTTCAGCTGCCAGAAGCAGCCAACAAGCAGCAAAGGCGGCTGAAGGGACCCAGAGCTTGGGTGAGCGCCGCAGCCCCCTCATCCTAGCGATCAGCGAGGGTCCCAATTAAAAGTGCCATTACTCAAATGCAGTCTTAATTTTCACCATCACTTTAGATACGCAGTCTATATCATCGCTGTTCAGGAACGCAGCAGCCCCTGTCTGAATGGCGCCGTATGGGTCCCATTGACTACCAACACGTCCGCTTGGGGCTCTATAGTTCGCCCGTAATCTGCACAAGGATGCAGGACTGTTGATGATGTCACCATCGTGATAAGGGGCGGAGCATGTAACTCCCTCTCTAGCTATGGAGGACCTTTGATGATGTCACCATCATGTAATCAGGGGCGGAACATGTAAGTCATTCACTCGGGATGAGCGTCGCCATCATGTGATCAGGGGCGGAGCATGATGCCGACGTCATCACAGGGCCTTTATCTTCAGTCCTGTGCTGCTTCTGAACCCTGTTGTATGGGATGAACAACATATGTAGCAGAGCTGTGTGTGATGTGCATGTAGCAGAGCTGTGTGGCGAATTGCGCCACCAGAAACACTGGTACTATAATTTCCTAATCGCTATTATATAGGTGAAGCAGTTGGTCCGGGCAGGCAGTGGCCTGGTAATGTAACATGTCCCATTACCGGCCCCTTCGTTGGCGAGGATCACGGAGATCAAACCACCAATGATCAAAGTGCAGGTCATCCCTATTGAAGTTCTGAAGGATCCCTTTAACCCACAGAGACCTGCAGTGAGATGTGAATTTGCTCAAAACTTGCATTATGTAATGACTTGGCCCCCGGTCCGACCAAAGGCTGCATATAGAATTGTGAGGGCCACTACTTATAATCGGCCAACACTGACAGATGCTCAGCATTAGGACAGAGCATAATCTGTACAGACACTGAATCAGCAGGGGGTTTCGTTAGCATGTGAGGAGTCCTTGCTGAATGGTGACTCAGGATTTGCATAGGTTCACAATATGGCAGCCTCCACTAGAAGACCCCAGCTTTGCCTTCCTGGCCCGGATCCCTTAAGAAGCTACTTTTAGTGCCCGGTTGGTTCCATCATCTCAGTCCTTTAATGGTGTTTATGCTGTAATTGATAGACGATTATGAATCTTCTGAAACAATCGTTGGATAATCCTCATACTGTGAAAAGTGAATGAACCGGTTCTACGACCCAACTCCTATCCACCCGCTTGTCACAGGCCGAGTCATGTTACATGATAAGATATCAGTGGTTAGGACTTTATTAAAAATGGATTTAAGTAAGATGAACCAGAGTAACCCTCGGCTCAGGGAGAGGCTTCTGAGGGATAGACGGCGCCAACCTCATCAAGTCTCATCAGAGCAGAGCCAAACCATATAGTTTAATCCAACCATGAGTGCCAGGATCTACCCAAGAGTTGGTGGGCAACAGAGCGCCATAGGCTGGACGATAGCCACATAACCACATGCTTTGGCCTAATACACCAGTGTTAGTGAAGCCACTACATGACTATATGGCAAAAGAATGAACTTAAAGCCTGTTGACCAATTAGTTGCACATAAACTATTTATATAATGGTTCAGACACACGATGACAGAACTGGACTTTACCTAAAGCTGTCATCTTTCCTGGATACTAATGTATCCTAGTATTCAGATATCCAAGCGCTGCAGAAAAATTTGGCGCTATACAAATAAAGATTATTATATGCTAAGGACACTAGCTTTCCATAACTCTTCCCTTAATCTATTTCTGATGCTGACCCTAACACCAGACACCACTGTCCCTGAGTATCTCTAATAGAAAACTCTGTCTGAAACCCTGACAAACAATGAGAGGGTAGTGAGACTCAGAGACAAGGGGACTTATTTATATAGCGCTAACTTATTCTGCAGCGCTTTCAGGTAATTTTTACTATTTATTACCCCCCAGTAAGGTGGGAACTCATTTTACCAACCTCAAAAGGATGGAAGGCTGAGTCAAACGTGAGACAGCTACCTGAACCATTCAGGAATTGAACTCGCAACCTTTAGGTCATAAGCAAGGACTGCATTCTGTGCAGAGGAACAGTGGGTTGTGCGTTTAGATACTTTAGTTGGAGCTCCAGCCTTGTATTCTGCTACAGTTTCCCTGACTGTGCAGCGCCTGTTCATCAAAACGATTTCTGACATCCTCCTCCGACCCCTTTCAGGGTTTCATCTTCCCTTTCACTGGATGTTTTCCTTGATTATGCCATTATCAGTATACTCTCCACACCGTTGCACAAGGAAACCCCATGCGGTTGGCAGTGACATCCCAGCCCGGCTAGTCTAGCACCGATGACCGGTCTCGTTGGAAGTCGCTCAGATCGCTGGATTTTCCATCTAATGTGGATTCACACTGAAGCTGATCCACGAAAAACCAATCATGAGAGGGCCGGGCCTCTAATAAAGGGGTCATTCAGTGTGCGCTGCAGACACCATTCTTCGGTATTGTATTCCTCCCGGCACGGTGCAGGTTTTCCTCTCAACAACGTGAAGATTTTACGTTTCCTACATTCTGCTTTCCAGCTCGCGCTGCTTTCTACTTCTGCCTTCTTGGCATGCGCCATAACCAGCAGTCTTCCTCGCCCTCCTCCCTATTCTATATTAAACCCATTCTGTATCTGGGATGCAGACAGCTGTGGTCAGAGGAGGAAACCCCTGAGAGCCTCAGCCTGCACATGTTCCAGCTCAGAACTCCTCATCTCACGGCTGCCGAGTTTCGCTTCCTTGGATACGGTTTCCAGTTTTGAAACAATTCTTTGTTATGCGGTTTTACATCATAGGATCCACTGTATACAGTAAGACTCTCCGAGGGACAATACGGATCCGTCATCCTTCTGCAGGGCTCTTACTGAGTAATCTCGGCATTCCATCAGCATTAGGATATGGCAGCCGTCCCGGTGGCGATAGTCTACAGGCGTCCACAGCTGTAAAGCACATCCCATCCCTCTTATACTGCTGCTATACAGTAACTGTGTGATCGAGGGATCGGCTGGACTCCAATATTGTGCATTTGGCTTCCTGCCGCTCTACGGGATGTTATCGGGCCTGAATCAGATAGACGGCTGGATTGCTAGCTTTCGGGACAAGCTTTATGTGGGTCTTTAGTCCACTACACAAAGCCTCATAAAACTTGTCTGGGGCCAAATAGAAGAGGGTTACACAGTCTAGAGAAGGGGTGCGTAACCTTTTTTGGGCCACATTGCTAGTCTAGAGCTTGACTCTGTGGGGACAGGGTCTTATATCTTGAGTGCTAACCAGTGATGATCGAGCATTGCCTTTAGCGAGTACCTGCCCGCTCGAGAGAAAAGGTTCGGGTGCCGGCGGCAGGCGGGGAAATGTGGGGTAGAGCGGGGAGGAACGGAGGTGAGATCTCTCCCTCCTTCTCTCCCCCCGCTACCCCCTGCTGACTGCCGCTACTCACCGCTCCCCTGCGCCGACACCCGAACCTTTTCTCTCGAGCGGGCAGGTACTCGCTAAGGGCAATGCTCGCTCATCTCTAGTGCTCACTCAAAATGGCCTTTTGCCCCTTTCCACTTAGATTACCCTAGAGTTCAATGGTGATCTATGTGCTTCACTTGAATAGTGGGGGTCCGGATATTGCAGTTGTAATAGACATTAACCCCTTAGTGATGCGGCCAGTTGTAATAGACATTAACCCCTTAGTGATGCGGCCTATTTTGCACATAAGGACGCAACGATTTTGCGGAAGTTTTATCTCTACTTTTTAAAAGCCATAACTTTTTTTCCTGTGGATATGGCCGTATGAGGGCTTGTTTTTGTGTAATGAGCACCTTTATTGTGTTTTTTGGGGAGGCAAAATGAACAAAAAAAAGCTGTTTCGTACATTTTTTTTTAAATAAGGTTGCCGTATAGGATAAAAAGTGTGCTCCATGTATTGTATTGTAAATTAAACAAAGAGAAGAAAGTGCGCAAAAATGTTTGTTTTTTTTACAATTTCTTATGTGTTTTTTTTTTTTTTTTCTTTACTATTTTTTTTTCCCAACTTTTTTGTATGTCTCTGTAGGGGACATGAACCTGCAATGCTATGATTGCACAGATACTACATTACAGTACTTCTATACTGCAATGTATTACCACTAATCATAAAGATCATAGGCCATGGCAGACCTGGACGCCATTTTCTGGCATCTGGCTGCCATGGTAACCCAACGTCCCTTTGCGATTACATGGTGCAGGGCCAATGACATCACAGAGGGAGCACCATCCCTCAGTAAGCACTTTACATGGCATGATCGACATCAATTGGAGCATGTAAGGGTTGGCAGCGGGGATCGGGGGCTCACCAATCCCCCCTGTTGCAGTGGGAGGCCAGCTGTTGATAGGCGCCAGCTCCCGATATGTATGGCACGGGCTCATCTTCTGAACCCATAACATCCATATGATGTATGGATTACATCCATTCGCAAGAGCCCTCTTCATAGCTAGAATGTACATTTCCTTCCTGGGGCAGGAAGGGGTTAAAATGCAGTTGTATAAAATGGTTGTTCCACAGGAAGGGGATAACTTGCTGATCATTGGGACCTAACCACTGGGACCAATACTGATCATGAGAAAGGGGCTCTGGGGCATCCTGAAGTGGGGGCCGCAGCAGTCGTACATGTGCACCACCACTCCATTCATCGGTCCCATTGGAGCACAGTGCACATGTGGGATAAAGTAGACTTGTTTTTTTGGGGCGACCCCTCTAAGGCTTCAACCTTCTTATATAGCTCTTGTAATGGTCTGCTTTCTTAAAGAGGAACCTATAGGATGTCAAGACTTGGGATCGCAAAGAAAGGCCAGCTGAAGCTGAAGAAGCAGCTGATAGCTTTGAGATACATATCTAACCCAAACCTATACACTACGCTCTATTCCTGGCAGACCACACCCAGGGATACTCATACTTCCTAATGGGCTCAATTAGTTGTATACTGTAATTAATAAACACACATCATTCATATTTCATAACAGTAATAAGTGTGCGCATCTCTCTGATTCCACCCATACTGACATCTTCCTCCCAAAGCCTCATAGACAGATGTTAGAGAGTCCAGTAATCAGATTACAAGCAAAGGACTTGTGTCTGATAGGGCAGAGCTGGGTATGTTGTATTATACTCCAGAGCTGCATTCACTATTCTGCTGATTGCTACTCGAAAAAAATTAACAAGCATGTCGACAGACGCTTCCTGACTGCAAATTACCAGAGCAATTTCCTTGCACACATTGAACTTGCAAGGAACGATCGAAGGAGAATTCAGCTCTGAAGTCAGCAAGATTGTAAATGCTGCTCTGGAGTATAGACTGGATGAGTATAGTATAAGTAATGCAAGGTGTTGTATATTGTATTAAGGTATTCTGAGTTAATAGACCAAAATCCTTTACTTGGGATCTACATGACTTAGTTGAAGCAAAGAACTTGGAGGACCGAAGACATCTGTGAATTACATTTGTGAATTGATTTCAATGACCACCATGTAATACTTCATTTCACCTGTGGGGGCACTGCTGGGGAATCATAGAATCGCAAAGTTGGAAGAGACCTCCAGGGTCATCGGGTCCAACTCCCTGCTCAGTACAGGATCACTAAATCATCCCAGACAGATGTCTGTACAGCCTTTGTTTGAAGACTTCCATTGAAGGAGAACTCCCCACCTCCTGTGGTAACCTGTTCCACTCATTGATCACCCTCACTGTCTAATATCTAATCTGGGTCTCCTCCCTTTCAGTTTCATCCCATTGCTTCTAGTCTTGCCTTGTGCAGATGAGAATAGGGCTGATCCCTCTGCACTGTGACAGCCCTACAGATATTTGTAGACAGCTATTAAGTCTCCTCTCAGCCTTCTTTTCTGCAAGCGAAACATTCCCAGATCCTTTAACCGCTCCTCATAGGACATGATTTGCAGACCGCTCACCATCTTGGGAACTCTTCTCTGAATTTGCTCCAGTTTGTCTATGTCTTTTTTTAAAGTGGGGTGCTCAGAACTGGACCCAGTATTCCAGATGAGGTCTGACTAAGGAAGAGTAGAGGGGGATAATGACCTCACGGGATCTAGACTCCATGCTTCTCTCAATACATCCCAGAATTGTGTTTGCCTTTTTGCTGCTGCATCACATTGTTGACTCATGTTCAGTCTATGATCTATTAGTATACCCAGGTCTTTTTCACATGTGCTGCTGCTTAGTCCAATTCCTCCCATTCTGTATGTGCTTTCTTCATTTTTCTTGCCCAGATGTAGGACTTTGCATTTCTCCTTGTTAATACCATTCTGTTAGTCGCTGCCCACTGTGCAAGCTTCTCTAGATCTTTTTGAATCCTCTCTCTTTCCTCCCTAGTGTTAGCTATCCCTCCTAGCTTTGTGTCAGCAGCAAATTCGATCAGTTTCCCATCAATTCCCTCCTCCAGATCATTTATATAAACGTTGACCAACACTGGGCCTAGGACAGAGCCTTGTGGTTCCCCACTTGATACATTCTTCCACTTGGATGTGCAGCCATTTATGACCACTCTTTGAGTACGATCACTCAGCCAGTTGTGAATCCACCTAACAGTTGCCTTGTCAATCCCATATTTGGTCATTTTTTCAATAAGTATGGTATGAGATACTTTGTCAGATGCTTTACTAAAATCAAGATATACTATACCCACTGCATATACCTGATCAACCCAGTCGGTGATACTATCATAGAAGGAAATTAGATTAGTCTGGCATGACTTGTTTGTTACAAACCCATGCTGGCTCTTGTTAAATACTCCATTATCATCCTAGCAGCAATTGAAGACTTGCTGCCAGGTTCCTCCCATCGATGACTGATGAGGGACCCTACAGTGGGACAACCTTCAAATTACTTATTTTTTCGAGGAACCTTTCTAACAAAGTGGACAACCCCTTTAAGTGTCTGAAGACTTTATGCCCCTGTAATAAGAAATATCAGGCTGCTCATTATGTGCCTTGCAAGATCCCCATTCCGAGTTACAGAGCATAGATGTTTGCTATAATTATCTGTCTGACATTTCTTAGTATTGAACGGCTTCATTGATCACCGCAGTAAGGTCACCCAGGCAAAAACTAATCAGGACAGATATGAAAACAATCCGTTATAAGTAGATGTGTCGACCGCGCTGCTTGATTAATTAGTCTCATTTCATACCGTCTCCGCTGGAGACTATTGACAACCGCTCAGCTTGTTTCTGTGTCGTAGATATTATGAAAAGAAACGGGCATGAACCATACAAATGATATGTTATAGGGAAATGTAAAGGAGAACTCGGGTCATCATACTGACGCATTTTAGGTTCACAATACTCAGATTTCCCAAAATTCCTCTGAAGCAGGCTTAGATCGCCATAGGACTCTATGGTAATGTACAACATATTATATTAATAGAGTTATCAAAACGGAACAAACTCTCTTCTTCATAGACCCTCTGACAAAAGGGGAGGCCGCTGACCCATCATCATTGCTGCATTACACAGTGTCTACTGAAGTCAATGGACTGTCCATATAATACATGGATGAGGTGGATCTTTTGCAGTAGATATCCATTCTAGCCAAAACAGGTGGGGTCTTGAGCAACGTACCCCTCACTAAGGTCTTGATATCGCTTAATAGGACATATGGGCATGACAAGTGTGCCACCAATTTAATGTCTGATTTCTGAGGGCCCAGACTCTGGACTTCTAGCTAGCACAGTAATAGGAGTCCAACAACTGAAAGCCATGTAGATGACAGAATGAAGGCTACAACCACTGGGATCCTCACTGACAATAAGAATGGCGGACCAACCAGTGGGTTCCTCTACAATCTTGACATTGCAGATCCAACCACTGGGACCCCACTGATCGTGTGAATGAAGAGCAACCACTGATATCCTTATAGATTAAAAATAAGTGTTACCGTGCAGGGCGGCGCGGGGTCCCGTGGTCAGCGCGTGCCGTCCCAGCCTCGGCTCCGGCATCCTGGAGCTGTTACCGTGCAGTGCGGCGCGGGGTCCCGCGGTCAGCGCGCGCCGCCCCGGCTTCGGCTCCGGCGTCCTGAAGCTCTGACGTCAGGGCTTCCCCGGCGACGTGGGAAGCAGCGTGCAGCAGCGTGGGCGTGTCCGCCCGTAGGGTGCCGGCCGCACTCCTCTCTCTCTCTCTCTTGTACCGTGAGTGGGGGAGTTGGTTCCTCCCACTCCCCGCCCCTGGGCGGAGTTTTGTAGTCATAAGGCTGGCAGTGACCTGAGCTCACTGCCAGTTATTGGTTCTGTCAGCTACTAATCAGTCCTGTCTGCAGTTTCCTCTGTCAGCACCCTAGTTGCTCGTCAGCCTCCTTTTCCAGCTTGCCTGGAGCTTAGTATTTTCTGTTTGGTCACTCCATCTGCCTTTCCTTGTCGGCACTCTGTCCCCCGTTAGTTAGTTCCATCTTGTGCAGTCGCCAGGTCCCTAGCCAGGGCAGGGACCGCCGTCCAGTTGTCAGCCTGGGGTTAGCCAGGGTCAAGGCAAGTAGGCAGGGACAGTGGGGTGTGGTAAGTTCAGGGCACCCCACCTGGCGCTCGGGGGGGGGGATCAGAGTACCGTAACAATAAGGTTCCAACCAATGGAGCTCAAATCACTGGGATCCTCACTAGTCATGAGAATGGGGGTTCAATCACTGGGATCTTGACCAATCATGAAAATGTGAATCCACACTGGGATACTTACCGATCATAACAGGATAGATCCAACTACTGGGATCCTCACTGATCATAAGAATGGGGGTTCAACCTTTGGGTTTCACACCAACCATGACAATGCAAATTCAACCACTTGGAACCCCAGTGATCATGCGAATTCGGTACAACCACTTCCCTTACAGATTTCAAAAATAGGGCTATAATCACTCAGATCATCATGGCTAATAAAAATAAGGCTACTTGGATTCTCACTGATTATCAGAATAGGGCTCTAACCACTGGGATCCTGAGAACAGAGGTCCAACAAATGGGATCCTCACAGATCATAAGAATGGGATTGCACACTGGAATCCTCACGGACTAAAAGGATGGAGGTCCCATCATTGGGTTTCTTACTAACTGTGACAATGCGGATTCAACCACTGGGCCCTTATTGTTCATGATAATGTAGGTCTAAGTACTGGGATTCTTACCGGGTACAAGAATGGGAATTCAACCACTGGGATCTTCACTAATAAAAAAAAAAGTGGTCCAACCCTAGGAATCCTCACTGTTTATGATAAGGGGGGTCTAACTGCTGAAACCCTTACTGATTACAAGGATAGGGTTCCAATCACCGGGATCCTCACTGACAATAAGAATGGGGGTCCAACCACTGGGCCCCTTACCAATCATCACAATGTAGATCCAACCATTGGGACCCCCACAAATCATATGCATGTGGTACAACCCCTGATGCCCTTCCTGATTACAAAAACAGAGTTCCAACCACTGGGATTCTCAACAATAATAAAAATGGGGCTTCAGCCATTGGAATTCTCAGCAATTATCCAAATGGTGCTTCAACTACTGGGATCCTCACCAATTATAAGAATGGGGATTCAGTCACTGGGATCCTCATCAATCATGAGAATGGGGATCTACACTGGGACACTTACTGATCATAACAAGGTGAATCCAACCACTGAGTTCCACATAGACCATAAGAATGAGGTTCCAACTATTGGGTCACCAATTATAACAATGCAAATCCAACCACTGAGACCCCACAATCATGTGAATGGGGCACAACCACTGAGATCATTACAGATTACAAAAATAGGGTTCCAACCACAGGTTAAAAAAAATGGGGCTCCAAATACTGGAATACTCACCGATTACTAGAATGAGGCTCCAAGCATAGGGATCCTCATCATTCATGAGAAAAGGGGTATAACAACTGGGATACTCATGGTTATGAGAATGGGGTTCCACACTGGGATCCTCAGTGACTATAAGAATGGAGGTACAACTATTGGGTTTCTCGCCAATCCTGACAATGCGGATCAATCCACTGGGATTCCAGTGATCATAACAATGCGGATGCAATTTCTGAGACCCTTACCGAATGGGAATTCAACCACTAGGATCCTAACTAATGAGAAAGGGAATCCAAACTTTGGTATCCTGAACATTAATGACAATGGATCCCATGTCTATGTTTTTGAAACTAGAACTAGGAATAGAGATGTGATGATGCTTGAGTTTTCTGCGCTTGTGAAGTCAAACTCTGTCACAGTCTCTGTTTTTGTAACTTCAATTCAGAGGTCACCTCTCCTGTCCTCTGTGTCTCAGGGATGGAACCTCGATTCTGGTGGCCATCTTCAGATTCACTGCAGACCTGACACCAGCTCAGTACTATGTATTTTACACAATTTGGAAGTTTTTATGGTATCCTGCAATGATTTCATCTATTACCAGCCATGCACACCAGATTCAGGTCACACATTAAAGATTTATCCATATGGGCATATTATAGAAACAACCCCCGCCTCACTTTCAGGATACGTCATCTATATACCGACCATATTGTTATGGAAACCATATAATGAGAGACATAGGAATGTGCAGCGTCCGAGGAGCGGGCCCACAGCCAAGGAGATAGCAGGGTAGATTGAGGCCTTGCCACAGGGCTCTACCATCTCCTCCCCTGGGGGTAGCACAGGACCCAACCAAGTTACTGCTGGGGGAGTTTCACAGGGTAACCCAATACGCTGTTTACCTTTAGTCCTTTGTCACTCGTGACGCCACTGTTCCATCCTCTGCTGTGAATCCAGAAGTTGGTAATAAAGAGTCCACACACAGGGATAACGTTATGAGCAAAACCAGGAACAGTCGGTAGAACTTGATTACTTGCAGAAAAAGTATGTACAGTCCAACTTTACATACGCCAGAAGGATGACGGTGCAAACACAATGGTGGTGTGACAGGGAAGATTCATAGGATGACATTTGAGTCCACAGTCCCAGTTATCTGTGAGGCTCTGTTCCCGGCCACGCTCCTTCTCTCTCCAGCTCTCTACTGGTTAACACTCACATCTGGAAAAAGCCACTCAGCGCTGCATGGCGGCTCCTCTCACTCAGTGCTTAGGGGTAGCACTGGCATATCCCAGGTAGGCTGATCCCAGGCCAAGCAGAAGGAAATCACTCAGAAGGAAATCACTTCCATTCTGTCCACACACAGACCAGGGATTCATTCACTTGCAGACTCCTCACTCTGTAACTTCTGCAGGAAGACTAACTAACTTGCACTCACCTTGCAAACACATATATGAAACATGATCACATGGCACACAACAAGATACATTTTCCAGACATTACCCAGACATTAACCCATTTAGTGCTGCAGAGGTGCAACACACATCAAATTCACTCACACAGAAGACACTGACAATACTAATGCACAAGCCAAACACATTCATACTTATAGAGGGCCCCCATTAACTCTGGGCCACTACAAATGTACTTGACCATGGGATGTACATGGTATTGCAGTGCCGTTCTCTTGATTGTAATTGGGATGAGTTGCAATACCAGACAAAGCCAACGGACAAGAGTGGCATGGTTTCTGAGGAAGTGTCAGGTTCATTTACCTAACCCTACATAACCCCTTTTTTGAAGTGACCTCCCACCTCTCCTGACATACCTGTTTTAGTGAATACTTGTATTTCCCATACTATGACAACATCTTTACTTGGAGCTCTGCCTTGTGCTATTCCAAAAGGGGAACGGTAACACCCAATTGTTAATTTATTTACACGTTTTCAGCAGGAGTAACAGAGGAACCAAGAACATAGAATAACATACAGAACAGATGTTTACACGGTGTTGGTTTCAGTCTGTTGTTTCCCGTCATGATAGATAATGTTTTTGAAAGCTGATTGTACAGAAGAGGATGTGTGAAACCACATTTCTGCGGAGACCTCTGGCGGGGAACAGTAAACAAACACTGATGTGATTGGACGGAGCACCACTGCTGGGTTGCGGTTCCCTGATAGACACTACTGAGCCACTAATGATTTGCAGTGTTGAGTGGGTCATAGCGATGCCCCCCACCAGAGCATTACCCGAAGCTCCTGGGCCCCAAAGCAAAATCTGTAACAGCACCATGTATGATACTGTCATCTTCTTATGTAGCAGAGAGGCCATCCAAACAACCAGGGTAGAACCTCTACCTCTCCACCTCCTATAGATACACCCATGCCCACCATTGTTTGTTATTTCTTTGGCCCAAGAGGAGCATGCTCATGTGCTCACTTGCGCCCCTTCCTGAACAGTGCCTTAAAGGAACACTTCAAGCTGTTTGCAGACAGCTCCATACATTGCGCAGTGGCTCGGGCTGGTACTGCAGGCTGAGTCCTATTCACTTCAATAGGATTCAGCCTGCAGTACCAATTTGGGCCACTGTGCAATGCATGGAGCTGTCTGAAGTGGGAGAACCTCTCTAAAGACCAAGCAATTTTCATTGTCACATTGCAACAACCGTAACACCTTGACATAGTCATATGATGGCTTATTTTTTTTCTGGGACAAGTTGTATATTTTAATGGCCCCACTCATATAATGCACTGTGGAACTTTTATTACATTTTTTTGGGGGGGGGGGGGGGGGGGGGAATATCTGAAAATTCCAGATTGTTTGGGGGTTTTTATTTTTACGGCGTTAACCATTAGGTAAAAATAACACGATAACGTTCTTATCTGATCGGCACGATTACTGCGACACCAAGTTTATAGGGATTTTTTTTATTTTTTACTACTTTTGCACGATAAAAACATGTTATTAAAGACAGACAATGGAATCTGCGTCGTCGCATTCTAAGACTCAGAACATTTTTATTTTTCCGCCGAAGTCTTGTTTTTTGTGGGAAGAGTTGTAGTTTTTATTGATACCTTTTTGAGGTATCAGCCGCACCAAAAACCGCATCAGCAAAACCGCGTGCATTTTTGCCGACGTGCTTTTGCGGTAAAATATGGCAAAACCCTACCCCTATTTGCTCCCCCGATTTTTGCTGCAGCTTGTAACGTCACCGAACTGCCCCCTGTGAAAGCTCCCTAAACTTCACAGAACTTTCAAGTACATGTTGCAACTTCACTTTTGAGGTTTGTGGCCGGGGACATCCTCAGTCATCAAAATACAAACATGTCAGCAAACCATGGAAACCGCCCGCACGTACGCGATGGAAACAGCGCTGTATTATGGTTATAACACCGTCCTCCACCTCACCTTGAACTTGAGACAAATGCAACATATAATGTGTGTAGGATGGCCAATATTTAATTGGTGAGGATCCGAGTCCTGGGAGCCCCGATGAACGATGGAAGTTCGCTAGAATGGGACTGAGCTTTGTACCAGACCGGCAGCGGTCATATAAACAGCACTAGGCCTGTATGCTGGCTATATATCAGCACTGTGCGGTGGTATTAACATTGTGCGGCACCGCCATGTCTCCCAACCATACTGGACAGTCCCGGATTTTAGATGCTGACCCATTGTTCCATGAGACGGCAGACGTGATCAGCAGAGGCGGTCGGGGATGGAGTAAAATACAAAATGGCCTATAATCACCCCTTTTGCTCCTAAGGAGGTCACTGAGGGGCAGTATTACTGTGAGGAGGTCACTGAGGGGCACTATTAGACCGCCGGCAGACAGGCAGAAATTCCGCGGCGGGATTTCCACCGCTGGAAGCCTGCATAGGATTGCGTTAACACATGAAAGATCCGGAGCTGCGGGGAGCGTGTGAGTACGCGCTGCTCTCTGCAGGTGCTTGGGCCGGGTCCCGTGGCGAGAATTCTCGCTGCCGGATCCGACCCGGCCGTCTACTGGTGGCCTTACTGTGAGGAGGTCACTGAGGGGCACTATTACTGTGAGGAGGTTACTGAGGGACACTATTACTGTAAGGAGGTTACTGAGGGGCATTATTACTGTAAGGAGGTCACTGAGGGGCACTATTACTGTGAGGAGGTCACTGAGGGGCACTATTACTGTGAGGAGGTTACTGAGGGGCATTATTACTGTAAGGAGGTCACTGAGGGGCACTATTACTGTAAGGAGGTTACTGAGGGGCATTATTACTGTAAGGAGGTCACTGAGGGGCACTATTACTGTGAGGAGGTCACTGAGGGGCACTATTACTGTGAGGAGGTTACTGAGGGACACTATTACTGTAAGGAGGTCACTGAGGGGCACTATTACTGTGAGGAGGTCACTGAGGGGCACTATTACTGTAAGGAGGTTACTGAGGGGCATTATTACTGTAAGGAGGTCACTGAGGGGCACTATTACTGTGAGGAGGTCACTGAGGGGCACTATTACTGTGAGGAGGTCACTGAGGGGCACTATTACTGTGAGGAGGTTACTGAGGGACACTATTACTGTAAGGAGGTCACTGAGGGGCACTATTACTGTAAGGAGGTTACTGAGGGGCATTATTACTGTAAGGAGGTCACTGAGGGGCACTATTACTGTGTGAGGGAAACTAAGGGGCACTATTACTGTGATGAGGTCACTGAGGGGCACTATGGGCACTATTAGGGCTCCTTTACACTGGGGAGAAAATCGTGCGATTTTATTGCGATTCGAGAGTGACTGAAGACGCATGATTATGAAACCAATGATTTTCAATGGTTTCATTCTCATTTGCAATGTTTTCACTCCTGCGATGCTACGTTAAAAAAAAATAGTAGCTTCTTTCTTTTTGCCATATCGTCCATTGAAAACATTGGGAGGACATCACGCTCCCCTGCCAGGGGACTCCTTCATCCCCGCAGGTATGAGAAGCTGTCGCATCCAGGGGCCTCCACATGTTTTTCAATAGGGTCGGTGGCAGCAGCGCCAGACCCAGTGAAAACAATGGAAGAAGATCGTAATTTCCTGCCACGGCGGGGATGAAGGGAACCCCCGCCGGGATGCAAGACTGTTTCCATGTGAAAATGCCTCACATCCAGGGGTTTTCGGATGGATTGCAAGGGCAATATTGGGCTATGAATCACGTGATATCACTCTCGCCAGTGTGCAGGAGCCCTTGCTGTGAGAGGGACACTAAGGGGCACTATTACTGTGAGGGGCATAAAGGGCATGGCTCAACATAAAACGTTTAACTGTTCAGCAGTTGGGAGGTAAGCACTACTTCTTAGGAGCACTGTACAGTATATTGCTTCTGCAGTGTATAGCGGTAGGAGATATAATGGCGCTATTGTTTGGGCACCATACCATATGATTAGTCGCTGCATGCTCAGTTACTTATCCAATCTATCACTGAACATCATGTTTGGGGGCTCCAAAAGGCTGTGCCATACCGGAGTCAACCACATCCTATTGAAGGGGGAAAGGAGGATTAGAAGGCCTGATTTATTATACAGACTTTATCGGAGGCCCCTTATAGAGACCCCCTAGTTTATGCTACCTGCAGCCCCTTTACCGCTCAATGAGTTCCTTCAGCCTCTCACTTCCGCACTTGCACCCAATTTGGGAGTACTTTGCTTTTACCCAGCAATTACAATGCAGCCTTTCTCTCCCACATGTAATTACAGAGCCGGCACTCCCATCGGCCGGCGATGTCCGTACAGCCGTCACCTCTCCACCGATATTATTACATTCTCCATAATTACACGTTTGCTGGAGACGTCACATTCAGATATGAAGTAAAACCCGGCTCGCTCTCCAACAAATAATGTGCAGACAAGAACACGATGTCTCCACTGTAATTCCAGCAAGTCTGGTTAATATTTTGCAATATTTTTGGAGGACGGATACAAGCGAATCCGTAAATATGTGCAGGTAATAATAAATCCGTAAAACCCTGGGCGAACGCTTACAGGAGGGGCCGGAGGGTTCTGGGCACCAGCCTGAATACTAATATAAGGGCCTTTCATCTCCAGCCAACACATGCAGTAGATATATATCATACTTCTTCATATAGAGTCAGATGGAGGGGCCGAGGGCCCTTGTGCAGCCAGGAACTCCAGAATTGCTATAGGCACACCACTGCAACTGTAGGGGAAAGGCCGTTAATCAAATGTTGTAGACTTTATTACTGCACAAGCAGAGTTTGGTTTTCAAGACAGTCAAAAGGTCCAAGGAGGGAACTAATAAAGACTATGTAGCCACCATCAGTCATATGGTCTGCAGGTTGTGAATCTGGGTCCCAAACACACTGGGAAGAGAGACCTTTTTGGAACCTCCAGGCTTGAAAGTCCAAATCTGAAAGCATCCTATGCAATCCCCCATAGGTACCCATCTGTTCTCAACATATAAAGCCAGCCTGCAACATGGCACCAATAACAGAGCCAGCCTGCAACATGGCACCAATAACAGAGCCAGCCTGCAACATGGCACCAATAACAGAGCCAGCCCGCAAAATTGTGGCAAAGTCCCACGTTTAAAACCGCTGTGCTTTGCCGCTTTCATGTGTGAGAGGACCCTAATAGAGCCCCCTTTCAACACTACATCTATGAAGGAAGCTCTCTGCATCTATAAGAAAGCCGTACCTGTGCCAGGGTGGTTTCACACTTGTGCTGGGGATTCCGCTTTCCTGCTTTATTCGGGCAGCAGGAAAGGGGGGCTGCCCGCAAGCAAGCAACGCCGGGCTGACCCCATTTACTATAATGGCGTCTGCCCACTTTCTGCACAGCTGCCCAGTTCTGCACTGCATGCAGCACCTCTTCTTCCGGTATTTGCAGCCGGATCTGCGTCCTTCTTCCAGTCAAAAGACCTGAAGCAAAAGAGAACTGAGGCCGACTGAGAGCTTTCAGTTGTCTGAAAACCCACTGAAATCAATGGGGAAAAAACTAATCAGTTCATTTCAGTTTTCCATCCTCCAGAAACTGAGCAGAGAGATGGAAACCCTGAACTGAGCCCTAACACAAGTATGAAACCACCTAGGACGGGGGATTCCGCTCTCCTGCTCCGTTCGAAAAGCAGGAAAGGGGAATTCCCTCAGCTGAATGGTGCAGTCAACAGATGGAACCAAACACCCCCAGGCGGACCCATTGGCTTTAATGGGGTCTGCCTGCTTCCCACCCACCAGTGGAAAGCGGGCGGACGCCATCATAGTCAAGGGGGTCCGCCTGACGCTGTTCAGTTCCATCCGGCCGCAGAAATTCCACTTTCCTGTTCCCGAACAGAGCAGATAAGCGAACTCCCCAGCGCAGGTGTGAAAGCAGCCTAAGGGTGCCTGTCCACGGGCGTGATTTCGCTGGCGCCCCCTGAAGCTTTGCATAGCATTGCGATTCTCCACTCGCAGTGGGCAATTTGCAGCATGCTGCGAATTGCCCCGATTCTCCACGCTCACCTTATCTATCAGATAGGGCTGACCGGTGGAGATTCGGTGGCGGCTCCTGCTCCTGGGCGGCGGCTCCCGCGGCGCAGATCTGCCGTGGGAGACCGCAACGCCCGTGGACAGGGGGCTTGAAAGACCCAGTCGGAAGTACTTCATCTATAACAGAGCCAACCTGCAACATTGTATCCACAATATAGCTGGCCTGCAACACCTCATCTATAACAGAACCAACCTGCAACATTGTATCTATAACACAGCTGGCCTGCAACACCCCATCTATAACAGAGCCAACCTGCAACATTGCACCTTTTATAGAGCCAGTCTTCAGCATTGAACTTATAGAAGAGCCAACCAGAGACAACACACTATGAGAACCAATCTGCAACAATTCACCTATAACAGCAAGCCTGTAATGTTGCTTGTATAAGAGAGCCAGCCTGCAACACTGTACCTACAAGAGAGCCAGCCTGCAACATTGTACCTACAAGAGAGCCAGCCTGAAACATTGTACCTACAAGAGAGCCAGCCTGCAACACTGTACCTATAAGAGAGCCAGCCTGCAACACTGTACCTATAAGAGAGCCAGCCTGCAACACTGTGCCTATAAGAGAGCCAGCCTGCAACACTGTACCTACAAGAGAGCCAGCCTGCAACATTGTACCTACAAGAGAGCCAGCCTGCAACATTGTACCTACAAGAGAGCCAGCCTGCAACACTGTACCTATAAGAGAGCCAGCCTGCAACACTGTGCCTATAAGAGAGCCAGCCTGCAACACTGTACCTATAAGAGAGCCAGCCTGCAACACTGTACCTATAAGAGAGCCAGCCTGCAACACTGTACCTATAAGAGAGCCAGCCTGCAACACTGTACCTATAAGAGAGCCAGTCTGCAACATTGTACCTATATGATGGACAGCCGAAGATCCGCAAATCAAGCCGGCCAAAGGGAAGCATGGATGTCCGCACATGAATTAAAGCATGCAGATTTGTTTTGTGGACCTTTTGGCCCGGAAAACAAATCACATCATGCTCCATTTCAGTGTGCTTCCCGCAAGGATGGCTTCCATTGGAGACAATGGAAGCCGTCCGATCCATGGCCTGTCTGCAATTGAATTGCGGATGGCCCGCGGATTCTGCGGGAAGGCAGGAATTTAAAATCCCTCCCCTGCGCACGTGCAGTGACACAGCGGCCGGCGCTTTCGCACATCTGCAGTGAAAAAAATAGAAGATCTGGAAGAACTCATTATCTGCGATTTCAGAGTCTGGATAGATCTGCGTATTTATAATAGGATTTATGGAGCTTTCCTGCATTTGGCGCTCATAAAATTGCCCGGCACTTGACTTTATTGGGGTGAGTAATGGTCGGGTCACATGGCTGTACAATTATATCCAGGCCTCGGCAGCCAAGTCTACAGTGTAATGTACAAATCACCGCTTGTGTTCTGCAATGCTTCTCTACATTTCCAGCTCAATAATTTAAAGAAGGAAGCATTCAGAGCGCTGCTCCTGCCACATGTGTCCATATACAAGATATAGCAGAGCCAAAGATGTCAGTTCTGTGAAAGGAATCTCAGCCTGACATGTTTGTTTTGCTAAGTACTCGTATGCCACATGAAATGACAATTCTGGAGCATCTTTTTAAAGAAGCCTTTGCTGTTCTTCCTGGAAATGTATGAATAAAATGACAATTGGGCATTACCATTTCCCTTGCCAATAGGAGGTGTCTGATACAGTCAGCACTGATTGGTCATACTGTGTAGGGGAACCCCCAATTGATAAGTGGATAGGTAACACCCAGTTGTGAAGTTTCTTGTACAATCCCAAGAGGAGTAACAGAGGAATTACATGAGTTCTAAGTAAAGATGCTCCAGAATTGTTATTTCATGAGGAATACAAGTATTAAACAAGGTAGACATGTCAGGAGAGGCGATAGGTCCTCTTTAAAGGGGTTCTTCAAGGTAACCCAATAGAGGTTAAAACAAGGAGCTGATCGCAGGAGGTTCACCAGGAGACCCCAAGATCAGCTGTTCAATATGCTTGTCCAGCCTCCCTCCGGCTCCAGATCCGGTTGCACATTTTTGTATGTTTCACTGTGATTTCATACAGAAGCATGAAGTTCGAGGTAACTAGGGAAGTGCCTTCACAACATACATGACTATGGTCACTCGCTCCGTCTGTCTGTCATCACAACGCGAGTTGTATGCTTGAGTCAGAGGAAGTTTTGTGTCAGACGTTCCCAACTTCCTCTGATTTGCGGTTTCAGAGACTTCTGAGTCTCTTATTCTGAAACATTCGTCAGCGGGGTAAAAATATCCTAAATGTCAGAGAATTCACAGATCTGAACGTCTAGAAGTCTGCGAGAAGTGACACCAATCACCTCTAGAGCCGCTGCATCACATACGGTGCAGATCGAAATTATTCACCCCCCTTTGCAAATTAGGTTTATTTGCCAAATTTACAAACTTTCATCTGTTTGCAAAAAACAATCAAATACAATTTAAAGGGAACCTGTCACATCCTATACGAAGTTATGGGGCCCGTAGAACAGGGAGAGGAGTCTGGGATGTGCTTTGTATACTCGCCCGGCTCCCTATTCCTGCGCTGGTGGAAGTCGGCGCTTGGTTAGACTCATATCTTCAGGCCGTGCGCACATGGCCATAGAGAACAGTGGGAATACGAGCGTACGGCATGAAAGAGTCAAACTGACTCAGCGCCAACTTCCACCAGCGTGGGAAAGGGGAGCCGGACGACTGTCCCAGGGAAAGGCACTTGAGGGGTTTTGACCACCTGCCTCCTGAGGAATCTGGTGGCAGCCGGCGGGGTACCGTAGTGCAGCCAGTGTTTCTGCAACTTTGAACTTGTGAACTGCTTCCAGCTGTATCTCTAGGAAGATTCAATACCTTTCCGTAACCTTTTTCTTGTTTGTACACAGCAAAGGTCTCTTTTGGACCACTCTCTTGTCATATTTCTACCATGCAATCAAACATTACATTCAACAAAGCCCCAACCAGTCGAGGTAATCGATGTGTTTTATCTCAAGCACACCTGGTGCAACTAATGGATCCCTTGGTTAGTTACATCAGGTGTACTTGAGTCAACACCTGATTTGCAAACGTGTGCTCTTAGGAGGATTCTATTCAGAGGGTTGAATAATTTTTACGCTACAGTAGTCATTTAAAGTGGCATTTTGTGATGAATTTGGAGAAACAAATTGTTATATTAATTGTGTTGAGCTCTTTAAATTGTTTTTTTTTTTTTTATTGTTTTTTGCAAAGAGCTGAAAATTTGTAAGTTTGGCAGATAAACCTGATTTGCAATGGGGAGGTGGGAATGGGGGGAAGAGGGGGAGCTTGAATCATTTTTATTGCAGCTGTATATTGTCTGATATCAGGGCCTGTCTCTAGGGGCAGCACTGGACTGGGAGTCTTTGGGCCCACCATTCATTATATAGAACAATAACTTTGAATTCCATCATAATAATAATAATAATAATCTTTATTTGTATAGCGCCAACATATTCCGCAGCGCTTACATAGACAGGGGGAATACAGAAAGACAAAAGTACAAACATTACAGAACCACAGTTACATAGTAATCAGTTGATGGAAACAATAGGGGTGAGGGTCCTGCTCCAACGAGCTTACCTGCTACAAGTAATGGGGTGATACAGAAGGTAAAGGGCTGGAGATGTGCACTGTATGGCGAGGTGGAGTGTGAGGGATGCTATACACAAAGGCAATGGTCAGACATTTAGCCGTGTAATGGCAGAATCGATGTGACTGCAGGAGCGGTTTATGATGGCTAGCAGGGATTGCAGTCAGTAGGTCAGGGAGCATGTTACCAGGGGGAGTACAGAGGGGTTTGTTTAGGGAATGCGGTATGCCTCCCTGAAGAGGTGCGTTTTTAGAGCACGCCTGAAGTTCTGTGAGTCCTGGATTGCTCGGGTAGCCTTTGGTAGTGCGTTCCAGAGGACCGATGCTGCTCTGGAGAAGTCTTGGAGGCGGGAATGAGAAGTTCAAATTAGACTGGCGCGCAGTCTAGTTTCGTTAGCAGAGCGGAGAGCCCGGGCTGGGTGATGGATTGAGATGAGGGAGGCGATATAGGGGGGCGCTGCGCTGTGGAGGGCTTTGTGGACGAAGGTCGCGAGTTTAAATTGAATTCTGTATTTAACGGGCAGCCAGTGCAGTGACCGGCACAGGACAGAGGCGTCCGAGTAGCGGCTGGACAGGAAGATGAGCCTGGCTGCCGCATTCAGGATGGATTGGAGAGGGTAGAGTCTGGTGCAGGGGAGGCCGATCAGCAACGAGTTGCAATAATCGAGCCGGGAGTGGATGAGGGCAACAGTGAGCGTTTTTAGTGTGTGAAAAGTCGGATTCTTGTAATGTTCTTGAGGTGCAGCCGACATGTTCGGGCCAGAGACTGGATGTAGGGGCTAAATGATAGATCAGAATCAAATATGACTCCAAGGCAGCGGGCATGTTGTCTAGGAGTTATGGTGGCGCCACATACTGAGATGGAGATGTCAGGATGAGGTCGGTTAGTGGAAGGAGGAAATACCAGCAGGTCAGTTTTAGAGAGGTTTAGCTTTAGGTAGAGAGAGGACATGGTGTTAGAGACAGCGGACAGACAGTCGGTGATGTTCTGGAGGAAAGGTGCAGGGATGTCACGGGAAGAGGTGTATAGCTGGGTGTCGTCAGCATACAGGTGGTATTGGAGGCCAAATCTCCTGATGGTCTGTCCAATGGGGGCAGCGTAGATGGAGAAAAGGAGGGGGCAGAGGACCAAGCCCTGGGGGACCCCAACAGCAAGGGAAAGACGAGGGGAGGTAGAGCCAGCAAAGGAGATGCTGAAATCTTTGTTGTTATCACTTACACACTGGATCTATTATCAATAAAATCTAATAGGTGGCAAGTGATCGACTCCAGAGTTAGTTCCACATAGGTTGTCTTCTGTCGGACCCTGGGTACCCTGTTGTATTAGGAGTCTATTATTGCGTCAGATTCTGGACCTACTGATGGTACTTTGGTGGGTACATCTGAACTTGCCTAGAGGCTCATAATCTGCTTTTTATACTCTTAAGAGGGTTGTCTGGATTACAAAAGGTCAGAGTCCCCTGTTCAGGATCCTCAGGGCTCAGTCAGACGAGCGGCAATCTGCACGTATTTCTGCACGGAAAAACACCCACACCGCAGGTGCAGACAAAAATTCACACCTGCCAGAGAAAAAAAACATATGGCTGGCAATGGACCTGGTCATGCGGATTTTCGTCCACACACAATGTGGGCGTTTTTCTGTGTGGAAATACACGTGGATTGCCGCCCGTCTGACTGAGCCCTCATGCTGTATACTAGCCAGAGGGAAGAGCATCTTTAGCTCTGGAGGACCCAGCACATCCATGCACTGCAAAGACAGCCTATTGATTTTAAGGGAGACTGTGTAATGCTTCACTTACCCTGCGGAGGTGCTGCAGGGAAATTGAATACTTGCTGCAGGGTTCTCCATGGATTGTATTTGATTGCTAAGAGACTTATTAGAGGGACCATCAGGGGACCCCGTAATTGTGTGCACTATTATTCTGGGTAATTTATATAATAAAATACCGGATAGGCTTAACTTCATGGCCGGTCTTAGCTTCATGGAACTCATGTAACTGCACAGGGCTTGGCCACCAGCTTGTAGGGGGGTGGGCACCAGACAGATGTTGCCCTCCTTAGGCTCGCTGGCCGGATGATCTTCTTTCTTCGGGCGGCAGTGTCTTGTCAAGCTGAATGAATTATTGTCTTCCCATCTCTGTCTCGTTTCCTGTGATGTTCCGAGGTGCCAATGTCTCATCAGCGCCCCCCTCTGCTGCTGTATTTATATTACGAGTTTGGTTCTGGTCACTACCATAACTATAGGGGATGCAGAGGATGTGGTTACATCGAGGGCCTATAAGGCCTTTCTTCTCCATATAGGGAGCCCAGTACTATGTATAAAGCATTGTAGTTGGGGGCCCGGTTACAGCTTTTGCATTGGGGCCCGGAAGCTTCAAGTTACACCTCTGGTTCTGGTGTTGTGTCTATGTACTAAGTTTAGTTATGGTGCAGTATTTATGTTATGAGCTTGGTTCTGGTATTGTGTTTATTCACTGAGCTTGCTCTTGGTGCTGTATTTATGCTCTGAGCTTTGTTTGGGTACACTATTCTTCACTGAGCTGTTATGCTGTGTGCTGCTATACTGATATCTTCCTGATTTCTTCAGAAGAAGGGCAAGGGGAAGTGAAGTTGCGTTTTTTGTCACTCTGTTTCTAAGAAAAAACATGAATAAAAAGTGATCAAAAAGTCATATATTCACCAAAATGGTACTAATACAAACTACAGATTGCCCCACAACAACGAGCCCTCGCACAACCCTGTCAACAAAAAAATAAAGAAGGTATGGGGGGGGGGGTCAACAGATGATAACAGGAAGCAATTTTTGTTAAAAAAAAAGGTATTTTATTTTTTTAAGTATTACTATAAAAAAAAACCTGTAATCGTACGGAGGTACAGAATAAAGACAACGTGGCATATTTACTGCACCATGAATGCCGTAAAAATACCCCTCCCCCCCAAAAAAATGGCGCAATTGTGTTTTTTCCCCACTTTGCACTACTTGGAAATTTTTAAAGCCTTTCAATACATCAGATGGTATGTTGAACGGTACCGATAATAAATACAACTCATCCCACAAAAAAAAACACGCCGTCGTGTAGAAATGTCACCCGAAGAATGAAAAGGTTGTGATTTTTTTGAAAGTGGGAATACCGAAGCTGCAGAATGTGACCTGGACACGGGAGCATCAATGATCCTTGGTCATGAAAGGCTAAAGAGGTTGTCCAGGCAGAGCTGGCTGTCAGTGCCGGGATACACCAGGGTCAGAGAGGAAGCTGCTGCTCCGACCTTGTGTAGTGGCTGGCGCTTGTAATTGCGGGCGCAGCTCTCATTAAAATCAATGGGACCGCAGCCTGCAATTACGAGCCTCGGCCACTACCCAGAAGCTGCTTTTGCTCTGACCCCGGTGTATCCCGGCACTGACAGCCGGCGCTGCCTGGAAAACCCCTTTAAGGTAAAGTCACATGGCCAAAACCAATGTCAAAAAAATCCGATGCACATTTTAACCCTTTCCAATCCACTGTCTGACGTCTAAAGACATTTTAATTTAAGGCTGTACAGCTCTGATGTTTGAAGATGTCCATCGGGGTTCTCTTACTATATATTGCCAGCCTCTCTGCTTTCGGAGCCTGTCCAACGTGTCACCTAATGCAGTACTGGCTTTAGCCAGCAGATAGCGCCGTTGCATAACGGCAGAAAAAGAGTAAGCCCCCTAGGAAAACTAGAATACAAATTGGATTGGAAAGGGTTAAACGAGATCTGCGTGCTTACATACAGATGTTCAGGGTGGATGTCTTACTTCAATAAGCGGATTTGCCGCAGATTTCCGATTTGATGCAGAATTTTATACTTTTCTCGGCGGCGTGGATTCTGATTGAAAACAACGGGATGCAGATTTCACCTGGATTCTGCACCCAAATCCATGTGAACTTGGCCCAAAGCTGTGATGAGAGTGGCGCCAGTTCAGCGCTGACCCGCGGGTGATGCTATATTGCAGTAGAGGTGCATCCAAAGCGGAACAATGTATGCTCAGCCTTCTGTTTCTGGACTATCAGGCGCCGGATGAAAGGACTTTCACTATATAACCGGGGAATTAAAGGGCCGGCTCTGTAGTCGCTGCGGGTGGATGTTTGTTTTTCTCTTGCGCCCTCATGTTCTGCATCAGTGAAGATAGCTAATACATCGCAGGCCTTCGTGCGTCTGAAGCCGCTATGAAGGCAGCTCTCTGGGGGTCTGGAACATTCGCACTCGTTTCTTGCCAGATTCTTCCGCAGAAAGGCCAGGCCCGAAAAAAATGTGAGATATAATAATAGATCTTGAATATGTGCCGGGATTCCGGAGACGGCTGAAATCTGGGGAAGAAAAAGGCGAAATCACTTGCATTGATCTGCAGGCTCTTGTAAGAGGCCACTCGAAGCGCGGCAGCTGCGGCCCCCCCCCCCTCGTTCTCACTTTGTAGAACCCTCCAAATAATTATGTGTTCATTCATTTCATGTCAATGTTTTATGGCTCCTATTAGCGTAGCGCGCCATTTTTTGCTGGCGGGAGGGGCGGACGGGTTATTGCAGTTAATCTGCAATCATATATTTACTCCTTGCATGTCGTTAATGATCCATGTCATTAGTGGTATACAGGAGCAGCCGGCGTTGGATGGCGCTCTATGTGGCCATACTGTGTGCAAGTAATATGGTCCCTACAATAAGGACTATGCAGGATGGTGCTCAGTGATGTACTTTATAGGGGTTGTCTCACGACAGCCCATACCTGAAATGCAACCCAATCAGCTCCCAAAGTGTGGGACGGTGGAGTACACACATGCGCTCCTCTGCTCCCAGTCACTTTAATGAGGCTACCGAAGAAAGCCAAGGCGGCTACCTCAGTTGGTCGTATGGAAGGGTGCAGAAGTTTGCATGCACATTCTCCTCTGCCGTAAACTGTGAGCACTTCGGGACCTGTCCGGGCGGCATATCAGATATGAGCGGTCATGAAACAATGTCTTTAAACAAATAATATTTCCATATACACTGACCGGCCCCTTTATTAGATTCCCTGGCCCTTTATTAGAGCTCCTGGCCCTTTATTAGATCTCCAGGCCCTTTATTAGATTCCCTGGACCTTTATTAGATTCCCTGGCCCTTTATTAGATCTCCCAGCCCTTTATTAGATTCCCCAGCCCTTTATTAGATTCCCTGGCCCTTTATTAGAGCTCCTGGCCCTTTATTAGATCTCCCCACCCTTTATTAGATTCCCCAGCCCTTTATTAGATTCCCCGTCCCTTTATTAGATTCCCTGGCCCTTTATTAGAGCTCCCGGCCCTTTATTAGATCTCCCAGCCCTTTATTAGATCTCCCAGCCCTTTATTAGATTCCCCAGCCCTTTATTAGATTCCCTGGACCTTTATTAGGTCTCCCAGCCCTTTATTAGATTCCCCAGTCCTTTATTAGATTCCCTAGACCTTTATTAGATCTCCCAGCCCTTTATTAGATCCCCCAGGCTTTTTTAGATCCCCCTATCCCTTTATTAGATCCCCTGCCCTTTTTTAGAGTTCCCAGCCTTTTATTAGATCCCTGACCCTTTATTAGATCCGCCAGTCCTTTATTAGAGCTCTTAGCCCTTTATTATATACCCCAGCCTTTTATTAAAGCCCACCCCTTTTAAGGTTGGAACTTCCCTTTATGGAAATGATACCCGTGACCCCGGAGTGTAGCATAAAATCACGTGACAAGTTTTCTGTGGATCAGTTTCACTGTGAATCCACATTAGATGAGAAAAGCCAATAATCTGAGCGACTTCCAACGAGGCCCGGTCATCGGTACTAGACTAGCCGGGGCGGGATGTCACTGCCAACCACACGGCTTTAACTCGTACAGCAATGTGGAGAGTATGCAGAGAATGACGTGATCAAGGAAAGACATCCAGTGAAAGAGGATCCTGTAGGTAGAAACTACTAATCAGTGAAAGGGGTCAGAGGAGGATGTCAGGAATCATTCTGATGAACAGGCGCTGTGCAGTCAAGAGCAGCTGAATACAACGCTAGTGCTCCAACTAACATCTCTGCAAGTACAGCTCGCCATTACTTATCACGGATGGCTATAACAGCTGGCGACCAGTTCCACCGCCATTTTATCTAAACCGAAAGCCAAGACTCCAGGGGGCAAAAGAGCGCAAAACTTGTATCACTGAGCAGCAGAAAAACATCTCCCGGTCAGATGGGTCCAGATTTCTGTTGCCCCGTGCTGATGAAAGGTCAGAATTTGGCACAAGCAGTATGAATCGCTGACCCCTTCCTGTCAGCTGGTCAGAACATGTCAGCACCGCCATCTAATCTGCGGGAAGTACAAGAAGCTTCCTGTCCGCAGGGGCCGATGTTCCTGCAGAACCATTTCATCACCCAGTGGAATCTACACCACAAGAAATTGCTAGTGTATCTAAAGGGCAGCCACAAATGCAGCCACATTACCCTAACCTCCACCTAGTATGGTGAACGTGTAGTGTACAGAAGCTGATGTGCACATGTGTTCTGGAAGTTTCTGGATGGTCTATGTTGTCTTGTGTTTTTGTGTATTTCCACTGTCTTCTATGTGTATGAATATGATGTGTATTTCACCTTTGCAGCAGTGAATGGGTTACTGTCTGGGTTATGTCTGGAAATATATCTATTTGTATGTCATGTGACCTTGTTATATATACAGTATGTGGGTGCAAGGTGTGTGAGAGGGGCTTTTTGGCTGTTTATTTGGAGAGAGCGTTTCAGGTTTGGCCTTTGAATTCTACTCTGTGTGTGTGTGGTGTTATTTGCTTCATGGAGAGATCACCATGGAGGAAGGAACGGTGGCGTCACGAGTGACAAGAAGGACTCAGGTAATCCACTCGTGGATTTCCCTATATTGTATAGACTGCCCGCGCCCCTTGGACGTGTCCCTGGTTACCCTCCGGGTGGGAAATGGTAGAGCCATTGTGACAAATGAACTACTCTACCCCCGCTGTCTCCTAGGTCGGGGCTCGCTCCTCGGATGCTGCAAACGTATGGTTTATGGGAAGTCAAATTGGAGAGGTTACCAGGCTGTTATGGCATTGATGATGAACTTGGGATCTCAGATGAAGTTGCCTTCTTTCTTATTGGCATCTCTATAGCAGTATTCCCCAACCTGTAACTCACCACCTGTTGGGAAACTACAACTCCCAGCATGCTCTGACAGCTTGCAGGCATGCTTGGAGTTATAGCTCCTCAACAGCCGGAGATCTGGTGGTTGGAGCCCATTGCTCTGTACCATAGAGTCTATAGAATGGTGGTATTAATAAACCAGGTCACCAATGCCAATGTCATGCCACTTATCTACAACACCTGGGAATGGCTCAAGGCTGGCGCTCCAGTCTTGCCGCAGGGTGGAGGGCGCAGTCATCATAACCTCAGTCTTCAGACTTCAGTACAGAGTTGAAATCTTGTGATCTGAAGCAGCAGATTTTGGAACATGTAACGATCTTGTACTGGACCCCGGGGCCGTGTTCCAGGAGTAACTAGGTAGTTTGGGATATTTTATAGACTTTCCGCTTGTTACGATGCCAGAACTGTGTAAAACGGGATAATTTACTGTGTAGCACTGCGCCGCGACCACAGAACGTCATCATCTACACGACTGCAGTACTCCATACAGATACAAAACTTTCGCCACAGCTATTTCCTGTGGTTGGTTCTCCCATGAATTACATGCCAAAACCAAATGAGACTGATATGAGGGAGACGTATATAGAATGCATAGGAGCACTGCGACAGCTAGCGCGTCCTGAATACGGAAAAATGGGAGTTGAGTACACAGTTTATGGCAAGAAAACAGGAGATCTACATGGTATGGGCAGGACAGAGGCATTGGGTTGGGTCCATTAAACCGATCAGGGTCGGCTATAGGTTTAAATGGGTCCTTGGGTAACAGAGTCACAGCGGGCCCCCTTAGTAAATTTATAGGCTTCGCTGAACCCTTTTTGCATTTTATAGGCCTCACCGTGCTCCTTTAGTAATTTATAGGCCCCACTGTGCCCTCTTAGTAATTTATAGGCCCCACTGTGTCATCTCAATATTTTATAGGCTCCGCTGTGCCCTCTTAGTAATTTATAGGCTCCCGTTATTCCTCCTTAGCATTTTATAGGCTCCGCTGTGCCCTCTTAGTAATTTATAGTCCCCATTGTGTCATCTTAGTATTTTACAGGCCCCGCTGTGACCCCTTAATAATCTATAGGCTACCGTTGTTCCCCCTTAGCATTTTATAGGCCCCGCTGTGCCCCTTAGTATTTTCTATGTCCCACCATGACCTCTTAGTAAATTATATGCTTCACTGTGCTGCCTTAGGAATTTATAGGTCCTGCTGTGTCCCTTTAGTATTTTATAGGCCCCACTGTGCTCCTTTAGTAATTTATGGGCCCCACTGTGCCCCCTTAGTAATTTATAGGTTCCCACTTTTCCCCCTTAGCATATTGTAGGCCTCATTGTGTCCCATTAGTAATTTATAGGCCCCACTATGCCCCCTTAGTATTTAATAGGCCCCATCGTGCCTCCTTAGTAAATTATACGCCCCACTGTGCCCCCTTAGTAATTTATAGCCACCGCTGTGCCCCATTAGTATTTCATAAATCCAGCTGTGCCCCCTTAGTAATTTATAGGCCCCGCTGTGCCTCCTTAGTAATTTATAGGCCCCGCTGTGCCTCCTTAGTAATTTATAGGCCCTGTTGACCCTCCTTAGTAATTTATAAGCCCCGCCATGCCCCCTTAGTATGTTCTATGTCCCGCCTTGCCCTCTTAGTAAATTATAGGCCCTCGCTGTGCCACCTTAGTTTTTTATAGGCCTTGCTGTGTTCCCTTAGTAAATTATAGGACCTACTGTGCTCCATTAGTATTTCATAGGCCCTGCTGTTCCCCCATAGTCATTTACAGGCCTTGCTTTGCCTTGAGTCGTTTATAGGCCCCCCAGTGCCCCTTGAGCCACTAATAAGGCCCCACTGTGACTCAGCAAAAAAATAATAAACTCACTCCTGCGTCACAGTTCCATGGCATCTGCCAATCTCTGCCTTGGCCTCTTCTGGCGAGCATCATGCAGAGCAATGCAGGAGGTGTGATGACATCATCGTGTTGCCTGCGTGGCAGCAAAAGCACCGGGTTAAAGAACAGAAAGACGCCGATAAAAGTGATTTAAATAAAACAAGAATGGATCTATCCCACCGCTGAGTGGCTTTCCTCAGACTCAGTAGGCCCAGCACCTGCCGAGGTTTGCCGGGTGCTAACACCGACCCAGAAACAAACCCTTGGGACTCCATATTTTGCTGCACAAGATTGATATGCAGGGCAGTATCATGTGAATGGAACATGTGGGCATATAGGCCAAGGCAGGGAGAGGGAAATCAAATTCCTTGATCATTTAGGGCTACTGGCACTGGATAGAGGAAGAGTGCCCACTGTGATATGCTGATGCCCTTCTTTTCTATCCAATGATACCGTGTTTCCCCGAAAATAAGACAGTGTCTTATATTGATTTTGGTTAATAAAGGTTTAACTTTTTTACATGTATAGCTGCCTGGACACTATTTAAATTGACTTCTTTCATTAACTGTTAGCAGGGCTTAATTTTGGAGTAGGGCTTATATTTCAAGCATCCTCAAAAAGCCTGAAAAATCATTTTGCATCTTGAAAAATTCTGGAAAATCATGCTATGTCTTATTTTCAGTGAAATGGGGTAGCAAATTTTGCCTGGATAAAGCGGTTGGTATGTACAGAAATTAGTAATGATCTTGATGACGCGACGCCTCACATCTCTAGTCGCAGCCGCCGCAATATCAGGAGCATTCAGCAAAATATCTGATTTACCCTAAAATGTGCTGCTGCGGCTCTGGCTGTGGTACATTCAGATAAATGAGCCGTCTGTAGGCTCCATTCATGGGAGCGCAGCAGCTCTGTGTACTAATCACTGGTGTTCCTTCCAATTACCCAATGCCGCTAATTACTTCTATTTGTCAATATGGATGCTGCTTCTCAGCTTTTCTGTTTCTAGAGGATTATTCTCATCTGACCCCAACATGTGACGGAGGCGGCAGCCGCTAATTAGTGATGTAGGTGTTGCTGCTTCTCTCTGCAGTCTGTGACTAATTATGTGTTTAGAAATTGTATTCTATCTTTGAAGGAAACTGCCGTGGATGTGACTTAACGACTATGAGCTTTATTTACTAACACGGCACTTGGAAGCCAAATCTACATTGTACCATAATGACCAATCAGCAATTAACGGTGTCTATTATAGAGCTCCACATTCCCTGCACTTTCATAAAGTTAAATGATAAAATTCAGACATTCTGCAGTCACCACTAGGGGGAGCTTATCAGTTTAAGCTGTATACAGGAAGGTCATTGGCTCCCCCCAATGGTGGCTGAAGACAGACGGAATGTTATTATTTAATTTTATGGCCATGCAGGGGAACTGGAGCTCCGTATCAGAAAATCTGACCCCTGAGCAATAGAAGGAAATATTATAACATTGATCAAAACTGAATTTTGGACCCAAAAATAACAATGGGGGATATTGAATACATTTTATAGGCCAGTCCTCAATTGCCGAAATTGCTACTTTTTAAAAAATTTTAGGAGTCACACCACTTTTTAAAATGTGGGTGGGGCCTAGCATTAGGGGGGAGTGGTTACATATAGCACATGTTTACTATAATGTCAACAGCTGGAGATTGGAAACACTGCTTGGACCAGCACTTCTCTGTTTTTCTTGGACACTATCAGTTTCCCTGAACTTCTGGATCAGTTTCCTGACAGTTTCTGCACTTACTGGCCTCTTCCTGGGTGTTCCTGATTGAAAGCCCTGGGCTACCTCCCACAAACTACTGTTACCAACCATCAGTATGATTCTTTCCTAAATTGTTAATCTTCCACTACCTCAAAAGACTTGTGATTAGTGTTCTCCATACCACATAATTCAACATAACTTCATTAATACTTAACATGACATCATCCATAAGTCAAAAATGGTTGCAGATATTGAATATATGACTGGACCTATCAAATACTGATGACATTCTACCCTTAAATCATGTATCCCATGACCCCCTTTCCACTGACGTTTCTTAGGCTAAATCCAAGATGGCCGACAGGTGCCACCATAATGACAAAAAAGTTTTACTCGCCTTTTTAAGTGTTCTAAAAAGTTTCCTACTTCTGGGAGGACCTGGCTTTTGAATCACCCTGTTGGTTCATTAGGTTTAGTGCGTCATTAGGAAATCTAAAGAGAATCCTGTACAGTCTCTTAGTTCCCCTTTGGGTAGACTTTCGCTTCCTTCTGATATTGAGCGGTCTGATCATTTGGACTTTCTTTTCAATGAATATAGGCTGCAATTCCAGACACAGACGAATGGAGCACTGAAAAATGCAAATGCTGGTTGCCATGGCAGCCTGGAGCCTTTTAAAGGCCCCCCCGGGGCTACCATGACTGATTGCTTAGCAGAATGTGGTTTAATGCAATACTATGGTATTGCGTTATACTGTATGAGCGATCAAGCGATCACAAATTCAAGTCCCCAATGGGGACTTAAAAAAAATGAGTAAAGAATTTTTTAAAA
The DNA here is from genome assembly GCF_035609145.1 of Eleutherodactylus coqui. Classification (NCBI taxonomy): domain Eukaryota; kingdom Metazoa; phylum Chordata; class Amphibia; order Anura; family Eleutherodactylidae; genus Eleutherodactylus; species Eleutherodactylus coqui. The sequence goes on along the minus strand of NC_089847.1, from coordinate 128,367,866 downwards.
GTTTTTCAGCACATTATATGGTACAGTAAATAGTAACAGTGAAAAATACAACTCGTCCCATAACCCCCCCCTCCCCCCCCCAGACATCTATGTTGAAGTATAAATGAAAGAGTTGTGATTTTTGGAAAGTGAGGAGGAAGAAATAAAAATAAATAAATAAAAAAGGCTGCGTCCTTAAGGGGTTAACAATCCTAAATTTTGTAAAGCCTCCCCTCCTTCCTTCATCATGGGACATTGGAATTTTCTAAACAAGTTGCCTCGTAGCCGCATCATTATGACTGTAACAGACGGTACATTTAGGGCGGCTGATGGGGGGGGGGGCACCTAAACATCCAAGTTCCTCCGACTGTACAGAGGCGACATGGATATTAGGTAACATCAGTGACGGAGGCCGTCACATTCCGCCAGTTGGACTTGGCTGAGAACA